>NW_026975506.1:600000-900000 GCF_030014295.1 Loxodonta africana
TCCAGGGCCCCAGCAGTCCAGAGTATGCGGATGGCGGCATACTCTGCAGATGGTGCCACCTATTTGCCAAGTACAGGACGGAGGCCTGTGCCCTAGACTGCCTCCGCTAGGGCTCCACGACCTCAGCTATTTACCGAGACCTTTGACCCGTGCCCTCGTGAGTGTGTGATCTCTAGTTACACTTCTCCTCCGACCACTCTCAATCCGCCACCTGCGGATACCTGAGCGTGGAAATCTACATCTATCACTAGCTGCAGTGTCACAGGTCACTAGGTGTTTAGGCTCAGGCTGACCTTGGCTGTCTTCTGCCCGGGCAAGGAGCGAAATCCTTCAAAGGAAATGAGGACACGTGGTCACTGGCCGACATCCTTTCTTTCATCCACACGGCGGTCCAGATGAGGGTAAAGAGGCCACGTAGGCCAGGTGAAGGCTGAGTGCGGGGCCTAAGGCTTCTTCCCCAATCACCATGGAGACAGCCACCGGAAGGCTGGCCGGAACTTCTGACGGGGACGGGTCACAAACACCGAGCCAATAGGAGAAGTCCAGCCTAACCGGCCAGTTCTGCAGAGCCCTCCATGGTACCCATGGACACACAACAGGCCCTTGTGTCTTTGGCCACAAAATCGAGGGCACCAGGGAATAACTTCACAGTAGCCAATCCCTGATGTGGACACGTTCGACACACTGGGACAGCAGGCAGGTACCTCTTTACCACTTACGCTAGGATGTCAGCAGGCAAGGTGCCCTTCCTCAGCATCTATGGCCCCTCTCTGGATGTGTTCATTCAGAGGAATCTCTTCCTTCTACCCCTGAGACACATCACAAGTATGAGGGGCCTGACAGAGAGCCTGGAGATGAAACGGGGGAGGCTTCTGGCTGGACCGCTTCCCCGTGGGTAGACAATAGCAGGTAGTCTCTCTGGAAGGTCTTAGCTTCTGTTGATTGACATGGGCAATACAGTAGGGGCGGTCCCTGGCCAGGTGGAGCTTGTGGGCAGATGCAACCTCTCCGGCGACGAATAATCCCGCTGCTGCTTTGTTTGCTGAAAACCTCCCCCCGCCAACTCGGATGGGCAGAGAACATTCACCCACACCTGCCAGGGGCCTTTCCTGGGACTAAAGATCCCAACCTGGTCTCAACGTCGTCACCCTCTCAGCACACACCTTTCCTGCACACATAATCCTGCCTTTCTCCGTCAGTGCCTTATCCTACTAGGAAACAAAGCATGCCGCTCAAATAGGCCGATGCCGGGGAAATCGAGGAGACACTGCCATTTTCCAAATTTTTCCTGTCTACATGTCCCCGCCTCCGGTGCAAGGCTGCGTATGTGGCCGAGCTCCGAAGGCAAGGCCGAAATCCTGGCAGCCTGGGCCCCGGCAGTCCAATGGTTTATGGACGTGGGGACACGGATGACCTGTTTGCCACATACAGGAGAAATCCTTGGGCCCTTCACTGGCTCGCCATTCAGCTCCACGACGTCCACTCCTGGCCCTGGCCTTTGGCCGGTGCCCCATTCAACGTGTGCTCAGGAGCCATGTTTCTCCACCCATCGCTATCATTCTGCCACCAGGGGATATGTGAGTGTGGGAGTCACCATTTGTCACTGGCAGCAGCGTCACAACTCACTAGACTTCCAGGGACCCGCAGACCTAGGCTGCCTTCTGCCTCAGGCAAGGTCCCGAATCCTTTATCCCAGATGCTGACACCTGGCCACTGGCGGACATTCATTTTGATCAACACAGAGGTCTGAGTGAGGGTCAGCAGGCCGGGTAGGTGAAGTGAAGGCCAGGTGGGCGGGACTAAGGCTTCTTTGCCATCACCATGGAGACAGTCTCCCCACCGGAAGAGTAGGCGCAGCTTATCATGGGCCTGGTGACAAGACTCAGTCAATGGCAGAGATCCAGCCCGCCAGGCAGATGACACAGGGCCCTCCATTGTGACCCAGGACACCTAGTGGCCACAGGATTTGAGCACACCCTGGGAAAGGCTACGCAGGCACGAGGGAGCCCCTGGTGCGGACTGCTTCAGGGCATTGGCACAGCAGGCCAGGGGCCAATTTTCCCACTTTCCTCAGGATATCAGTACGCAAGACATCCCCACTCAGCATCTCCTGCCTCTCTCTCTGTCTCTCTCTCTCTCTGTATGTGTTCATTCTCTGAAATCTCTTCCTTCTCCCCCCCAGGCACTTCACAGCTTGGAGTGCCTGACAGAGTGTCTAGAGACGAAAGAGCAAAGGGGGAAGGCCTCTGGCTGTACTGGTTGCCCAAGGGCAGAGAAGATCTGGTAGTCTATCTGGAAGGACTAGGGAGTAGTGATTGATTGGGGAGCTACATCACGGGTGAACCCTGGCCGGGTGAAGCTTGTTGACACGGGGCAGCCTCTCCGGAGACTACTAATTCCGCTGATAACATTGTATTCAAATACCCGGCTGAGTGCCATGGGCAGAAAACATTGACACATACCTGCCAGAGGCCTATCCTGGGTCTGAAGAGTCCACCCTGGTCTCCAGCGACTCATCATCTCAGCACACACTTTGCCGGCACACATGGAATCCGCCTCTCTCCAGGAATGCTTCTCCTGCTAGGAAACACAGGATGGCACTCAGCCAAAGGAGAACACAGGCAAAGTCAAATGAAGCCCGCATTTTCAAGATTTTGCTTCTGCTGGGCCACAGCCCCCGGTGGCACACTGCATGCGCGTCACTTCTCCAAAGACAAGGCCGAAATCCGGGCGTCCAGGGCCCCAGCAGTCCAGAGTCTGCGGATGGCGGCATACTCTGCAGATGGTGCCACCTATTTGCCAAGTACAGGACGCAGGCCTGTGCCCTAGACTGCCTCCGCTAGGGCTCCACGACCTCAGCTATTTTCCGAGACCTTTGACCCGTGCCCTCGTGAGTGCGTGATCTCTAGTTACACTTCTCCTCCGACCACTCTCAATCCGCCACCTGCGGATACCTGAGCGTGGAAATCTACATCTATCACTAGCTGCAGTGTCACAGGTCACTAGGTGTTTAGGCTCAGGCTGACCTTGGCTGTCTTCTGCCCGGGCAAGGAGCGAAATCCTTCAAAGGAAATGAGGACACGTGGTCACTGGCCGACGTCCTTTCTTTCATCCACACGGCGGTCCAGATGAGGGTAAAGAGGCCACGTAGGCCAGGTGAAGGCTGAGTGCGGGGCCTAAGGCTTCTTCCCCAATCACCATGGAGACAGCCACCGGAAGGCTGGCCGGAACTTCTGACGGGGACGGGTCACAAACACCGAGCCAATAGGAGAAGTCCAGCCTAACCGGCCAGTTCTGCAGAGCCCTCCATGGTACCCATGGACACACAACAGGCCCTTGTGTCTTTGGCCACAAAATCGAGGGCACCAGGGAATAACTTCACAGTAGCCAATCCCTGATGTGGACACGTTCGACACACTGGGACAGCAGGCAGGTACCTCTTTACCACTTACGCTAGGATGTCAGCAGGCAAGGTGCCCTTCCTCAGCATCTATGGCCCCTCTCTGGATGTGTTCATTCAGAGGAATCTCTTCCTTCTACCCCTGAGACACATCACAAGTATGAGGGGCCTGACAGAGAGCCTGGAGATGAAACGGGGGAGGCTTCTGGCTGGACCGCTTCCCCGTGGGTAGACAATAGCAGGTAGTCTCTCTGGAAGGTCTTAGCTTCTGTTGATTGACATGGGCAATACAGTAGGGGCGGTCCCTGGCCAGGTGGAGCTTGTGGGCAGATGCAACCTCTCCGGCGACGAATAATCCCGCTGCTGCTTTGTTTGCTGAAAACCTCCCCCCGCCAACTCGGATGGGCAGAGAACATTCACCCACACCTGCCAGGGGCCTTTCCTGGGACTAAAGATCCCAACCTGGTCTCAACGTCGTCACCCTCTCAGCACACACCTTTCCTGCACACATAATCCTGCCTTTCTCCGTCAGTGCCTTATCCTACTCGGAAACAAAGCATGCCGCTCAAATAGGCCGATGCCGGGGAAATCGAGGAGACACTGCCATTTTCCAAATTTTTCCTATCTACGTGTCCCCGCCTCCGGTGCAAGGCTGCGTATGTGGCCGGGCTCCGAAGGCAAGGCCGAAATCCTGGCAGCCTGGGCCCCGGCAGTCCAATGGTTTATGGACGTGGGGAAGAGAGATAGTATTTTGCCACATACAGGAGAAATCCTTGGGCCCTTCACTGGCTCGCCATTCAGCTCCACGACGTCCACTCCTGGCCCTGGCCTTTGCCGGTGCCCCATTCAACGTGTGCTCAGGAGCCATGTTTCTCCACCCATCGCTATCATTCTGCCACCAGGGGATATGTGAGTGTGGGAGTCACCATTTTGTCACTGGCAGCAGCGTCACAACTCACTAGACTTCCAGGGACCCGCAGACCTAGGCTGCCTTCTGCCTCAGGCAAGGTCCCGAATCCTTTATCCCAGATGCTGACACCTGGCCACTGGCGGACATTCATTTTGATCAACACAGACGTCTGAGTGAGGGTCAGCAGGCCGGGTAGGTGAAGTGAAGGCCAGGTGGACGGGACTAAGGCTTCTTTGCCATCACCATGGAGACAGTCTCCCCAACGGAAGAGTAGGCGCAGCTTATCATGGGCCTGGTGACAAGACTCAGCCAATGGCAGAGATCCAGCCCGCCAGGCAGATGACACAGGGCCCTCCATTGTGACCCAGGACACCTAGTGGCCACAGGATTTGAGCACACCCTGGGAAAGGCTACGCAGGCACGAGGGAGCCCCTGGTGCGGACTGCTTCAGGGCATTGGCACAGCAGGCCAGGGGCCAATTTGCCCACTTTCCTCAGGATATCAGTACGCAAGACATCCCCACTCAGCATCTCCTGCCTCTCTCTCTGTCTCTCTCTCTCTCTGTATGTGTTCATTCTCTGAAATCTCTTCCTTCTCCCCCCAGGCACTTCACAGCTTGGAGTGCCTGACAGAGTGTCTAGAGACGAAAGAGCAAAGGGGAAGGCCTCTGGCTGTACTGGTTGCCCAAGGGCAGAGAAGATCTGGTAGTCTATCTGGAAGGACTAGGGAGTAGTGATTGATTGGGGAGCTACATCACGGGTGAACCCTGGCCGGGTGAAGCTTGTTGACACGGGGCAGGCCTCTCCGGAGACTACTATTCCGCTGATAACATTGTATTCAAATACCCGGCTGAGTGCCATGGGCAGAAAACATTGACACATACCTGCCAGAGGCCTATCCTGGGTCTGAAGAGTCCACCCTGGTCTCCAGCGACTCATCATCTCAGCACACACTTTGCCGGCACACATGGAATCCGCCTCTCTCCAGGAATGCTTCTCCTGCTAGGAAACACAGGATGGCACTCAGCCAAAGGAGAACACAGGCAAAGTCAAATGAAGCCCGCATTTTCAAGATTTTGCTTCTGCTGGGCCACAGCCACCGGTGGCACACTGCATGCGCGTCACTTCTCCAAAGACAAGGCCGAAATCCGGGCGTCCAGGGCCCCAGCAGTCCAGAGTATGCGGATGGCGGCATACTCTGCAGATGGTGCCACCTATTTGCCAAGTACAGGACGGAGGCCTGTGCCCTAGACTGCCTCCGCTAGGGCTCCACGACCTCAGCTATTTTCCGAGACCTTTGACCCGTGCCCTCGTGAGTGTGTGATCTCTAGTTACACTTCTCCTCCGACCACTCTCAATCCGCCACCTGCGGATACCTGAGCGTGGAAATCTACATCTATCACTAGCTGCAGTGTCACAGGTCACTAGGTGTTTAGGCTCAGGCTGACCTTGGCTGTCTTCTGCCCGGGCAAGGAGCGAAATCCTTCAAAGGAAATGAGGACACGTGGTCACTGGCCGACATCCTTTCTTTCATCCACACGGCAGTCCAGATGAGGGTAAAGAGGCCACGTAGGCCAGGTGAAGGCTGAGTGCGGGGCCTAAGGCTTCTTCCCCAATCACCATGGAGACAGCCACCGGAAGGCTGGCCGGAACTTCTGACGGGGACGGGTCACAAACACCGAGCCAATAGGAGAAGTCCAGCCTAACCAGCCAGTTCTGCAGAGCCCTCCATGGTACCCATGGACACACAACAGGCCCTTGTGTCTTTGGCCACAAAATCGAGGGCACCAGGGAATAACTTCACAGTAGCCAATCCCTGATGTGGACACGTTCGACACACTGGGACAGCAGGCAGGTACCTCTTTACCACTTACGCTAGGATGTCAGTAGGCAAGGTGCCCTTCCTCAGCATCTATGGCCCCTCTCTGGATGTGTTCATTCAGAGGAATCTCTTCCTTCTACCCCTGAGACACATCACAAGTATGAGGGGCCTGACAGAGAGCTGGAGATGAAACGGGGGAGGCTTCTGGCTGGACCGCTTCCCCGTGGGTAGACAATAGCAGGTAGTCTCTCTGGAAGGCCTTAGCTTCTGTTGATTGACATGGGCAATACAGTAGGGGCGGTCCCTGGCCAGGTGGAGCTTGTGGGCAGATGCAACCTCTCCGGCGACGAATAATCCCGCTGCTGCTTTGTTTGCTGAAAACCTCCCCCCGCCAACTCGGATGGGCAGAGAACATTCACCCACACCTGCCAGGGGCCTTTCCTGGGACTAAAGATCCCAACCTGGTCTCAACGTCGTCACCCTCTCAGCACACACCTTTCCTGCACACATAATCCTGCCTTTCTCCGTCAGTGCCTTATCCTACTCGGAAACAAAGCATGCCGCTCAAATAGGCCGATGCCGGGGAAATCGAGGAGACACTGCCATTTTCCAAATTTTTCCTGTCTACGTGTCCCCGCCTCCGGTGCAAGGCTGCGTATGTGGCCGGGCTCCGAAGGCAAGGGCCGAAATCCTGGCAGCCTGGGCCCCGGCAGTCCAATGGTTTATGGACGTGGGGAGACGGATGACCTGTTTGCCACATACAGGAGAAATCCCTTGGGCCCTTCACTGGCTCGCCATTCAGCTCCACGACGTCCACTCCTGGCCCTGGCCTTTGGCCGGTGCCCATTCAACGTGTGCTCAGGAGCCATGTTTCTCCACCCATCGCTATCATTCTGCCACCAGGGGATATGTGAGTGTGGGAGTCACCATTTGTCACTGGCAGCAGCGTCACAACTCACTAGACTTCCAGGGACCCGCAGACCTAGGCTGCCTTCTGCCTCAGGCAAGGTCCCGAATCCTTTATCCCAGATGCTGACACCTGGCCACTGGCGGACATTCATTTTGATCAACACAGAGGTCTGAGTGAGGGTCAGCAGGCCGGGTAGGTGAAGTGAAGGCCAGGTGGGCGGGACTAAGGCTTCTTTGCCATCACCATGGAGACAGTCTCCCCAACGGAAGAGTAGGCGCAGCTTATGATGGGCCTGGTGACAAGACTCAGTCAATGGCAGAGATCCAGCCCGCCAGGCAGATGACACAGGGCCCTCCATTGTGACCCAGGACACCTAGTGGCCACAGGATTTGAGCACACCCTGGGAAAGGCTACGCAGGCACAAGGGAGCCCCTGGTGCGGACTGCTTCAGGGCATTGGCACAGCAGGCCAGGGGCCAATTTGCCCACTTTCCTCAGGATATCAGTACGCAAGACATCCCCACTCAGCATCTCCTGCCTCTCTCTCTGTCTCTCTCTCTCTCTGTATGTGTTCATTCTCTGAAATCTCTTCCTTCTCCCCCCCAGGCACTTTACAGCTTGGAGTGCCTGACAGAGTGTCTAGAGACGAAAGGGCCAAGGGGGAAGGCCTCTGGCTGTACTGGTTGCCCAAGGGCAGAGAAGATCTGGTAGTCTATCTGGAAGGACTAGGGAGTAGTGATTGATTGGGGAGCTACATCACGGGTGAACCCTGGCCGGTGAAGCTTGTTGACACGGGGCAGCCTCTCCGGAGACTACTAATTCCGCTGATAACATTGTATTCAAATACCCGGCTGAGTGCCATGGGCAGAAAACATTGACACATACCTGCCAGAGGCCTATCCTGGGTCTGAAGAGTCCACCCTGGTCTCCAGCGACTCATCATCTCAGCACACACTTTGCCGGCACACATGGAATCCGCCTCTCTCCAGGAATGCTTCTCCTGCTAGGAAACACAGGATGGCACTCAGCCAAAGGAGAACACAGGCAAAGTCAAATGAAGCCCGCATTTTCAAGGTTTTGCTTCTGCTGGGCCACAGCCACCGGTGGCACACTGCATGCGCGTCACTTCTCCAAAGACAAGGCCGAAATCCGGGCGTCCAGGGCCCCAGCAGTCCAGAGTATGCGGATGGCGGCATACTCTGCAGATGGTGCCACCTATTTGCCAAGTACAGGACGGAGGCCTGTGCCCTAGACTGCCTCCGCTAGGGCTCCACGACCTCAGCTATTTACCGAGACCTTTGACCCGTGCCCTCGTGAGTGTGTGATCTCTAGTTACACTTCTCCTCCGACCACTCTCAATCCGCCACCTGCGGATACCTGAGCGTGGAAATCTACATCTATCACTAGCTGCAGTGTCACAGGTCACTAGGTGTTTAGGCTCAGGCTGACCTTGGCTGTCTTCTGCCCGGGCAAGGAGCAAAATCCTTCAAAGGAAATGAGGACACGTGGTCACTGGCCGACATCCTTTCTTTCATCCACACGGCGGTCCAGATGAGGGTAAAGAGGCCACGTAGGCCAGGTGAAGGCTGAGTGCGGGGCCTAAGGCTTCTTCCCCAATCACCATGGAGACAGCCACCGGAAGGCTGGCCGGAACTTCTGACGGGGACGGGTCACAAACACCGAGCCAATAGGAGAAGTCCAGCCTAACCGGCCAGTTCTGCAGAGCCCTCCATGGTACCCATGGACACACAACAGGCCCTTGTGTCTTTGGCCACAAAATCGAGGGCACCAGGGAATAACTTCACAGTAGCCAATCCCTGATGTGGACACGTTCGACACACTGGGACAGCAGGCAGGTACCTCTTTACCACTTACGCTAGGATGTCAGTAGGCAAGGTGCCCTTCCTCAGCATCTATGGCCCCTCTCTGGATGTGTTCATTCAGAGGAATCTCTTCCTTCTACCCCTGAGACACATCACAAGTATGAGGGGCCTGACAGAGAGCCTGGAGATGAAACGGGGGAGGCTTCTGGCTGGACCGCTTCCCCGTGGGTAGACAATAGCAGGTAGTCTCTCTGGAAGGTCTTAGCTTCTGTTGATTGACATGGGCAATACAGTAGGGGCGGTCCCTGGCCAGGTGGAGCTTGTGGGCAGATGCAACCTCTCCGGCGACGAATAATCCCGCTGCTGCTTTGTTTGCTGAAAACCTCCCCCCGCCAACTCGGATGGGCAGAGAACATTCACCCACACCTGCCAGGGGCCTTTCCTGGGACTAAAGATCCCAACCTGGTCTCAACGTCGTCACCCTCTCAGCACACACCTTTCCTGCACACATAATCCTGCCTTTCTCCGTCAGTGCCTTATCCTACTCGGAAACAAAGCATGCCGCTCAAATAGGCCGATGCCGGGGAAATCGAGGAGACACTGCCATTTTCCAAATTTTTCCTGTCTACGTGTCCCCGCCTCCGGTGCAAGGCTGCGTATGTGGCCGGGCTCCGAAGGCAAGGCCGAAATCCTGGCAGCCTGGGCCCCGGCAGTCCAATGGTTTATGGACGTGGGGACACGGATGATCTGTTTGCCACATACAGGAGAAATCCTTGGGCCCTTCACTGGCTCGCCATTCAGCTCCACGACGTCCACTCCTGGCCCTGGCCTTTGGCCGGTGCCCCATTCAACGTGTGCTCAGGAGCCATGTTTCTCCACCCATCGCTATCATTCTGCCACCAGGGGATATGTGAGTGTGGGAGTCACCATTTGTCACTGGCAGCAGCGTCACAACTCACTAGACTTCCAGGGACCCGCAGACCTAGGCTGCCTTCTGCCTCAGGCAAGGTCCCGAATCCTTTATCCCAGATGCTGACACCTGGCCACTGGCGGACATTCATTTTGATCAACACAGAGGTCTGAGTGAGGGTCAGCAGGCCGGGTAGGTGAAGTGAAGGCCAGGTGGGCGGGACTAAGGCTTCTTTGCCATCACCATGGAGACAGTCTCCCCAACGGAAGAGTAGGCGCAGCTTATGATGGGCCTGGTGACAAGACTCAGTCAATGGCAGAGATCCAGCCCGCCAGGCAGATGACACAGGGCCCTCCATTGTGACCCAGGACACCTAGTGGCCACAGGATTTGAGCACACCCTGGGAAAGGCTACGCAGGCACGAGGGAGCCCCTGGTGCGGACTGCTTCAGGGCATTGGCACAGCAGGCCAGGGGCCAATTTGCCCACTTTCCTCAGGATATCAGTACGCAAGACATCCCCACTCAGCATCTCCTGCCTCTCTCTCTGTCTCTCTCTCTCTCTGTATGTGTTCATTCTCTGAAATCTCTTCCTTCTCCCCCCCAGGCACTTCACAGCTTGGAGTGCCTGACAGAGTGTCTAGAGACGAAAGGGCAAAGGCGGAAGGCCTCTGGCTGTACTGGTTGCCCAAGGGCAGAGAAGATCTGGTAGTCTATCTGGAAGGACTAGGGAGTAGTGATTGATTGGGGAGCTACATCACGGGTGAACCCTGGCCGGGTGAAGCTTGTTGACACGGGGCAGCCTCTCCGGAGACTACTAATTCCGCTGATAACATTGTATTCAAATACCCGGCTGAGTGCCATGGGCAGAAAACATTGACACATACCTGCCAGAGGCCTATCCTGGGTCTGAAGAGTCCACCCTGGTCTCCAGCGACTCATCATCTCAGCACACACTTTGCCGGCACACATGGAATCCGCCTCTCTCCAGGAATGCTTCTCCTGCTAGGAAACACAGGATGGCACTCAGCCAAAGGAGAACACAGGCAAAGTCAAATGAAGCCCGCATTTTCAAGATTTTGCTTCTGCTGGGCCACAGCCACCGGTGGCACACTGCATGCGCGTCACTTCTCCAAAGACAAGGCCGAAATCCGGGCGTCCAGGGCCCCAGCAGTCCAGAGTCTGCGGATGGCGGCATACTCTGCAGATGGTGCCACCTATTTGCCAAGTACAGGACGGAGGCCTGTGCCCTAGACTGGCTCCGCTAGGGCTCCACGACCTCAGCTATTTACCGAGACCTTTGACCCGTGCCCTCGTGAGTGTGTGATCTCTAGTTACACTTCTCCTCCGACCACTCTCAATCCGCCACCTGCAGATACCTGAGCGTGGAAATCTACATCTATCACTAGCTGCAGTGTCACAGGTCACTAGGTGTTTAGGCTCAGGCTGACCTTGGCTGTCTTCTGCCCGGGCAAGGAGCGAAATCCTTCAAAGGAAATGAGGACACGTGGTCACTGGCCGACATCCTTTCTTTCATCCACACAGCGGTCCAGATGAGGGTAAAGAGGCCACGTAGGCCAGGTGAAGGCTGAGTGCGGGGCCTAAGGCTTCTTCCCCAATCACCATGGAGACAGCCACCGGAAGGCTGGCCGGAACTTCTGACGGGGACGGGTCACAAACACCGAGCCAATAGGAGAAGTCCAGCCTAACCGGCCAGTTCTGCAGAGCCCTCCATGGTACCCATGGACACACAACAGGCCCTTGTGTCTTTGGCCACAAAATCGAGGGCACCAGGGAATAACTTCACAGTAGCCAATCCCTGATGTGGACACGTTCGACACACTGGGACAGCAGGCAGGTACCTCTTTACCACTTACGCTAGGATGTCAGTAGGCAAGGTGCCCTTCCTCAGCATCTATGGCCCCTCTCTGGATGTGTTCATTCAGAGGAATCTCTTCCTTCTACCCCTGAGACACATCACAAGTATGAGGGGCCTGACAGAGAGCCTGGAGATGAAACGGGGGAGGCTTCTGGCTGGACCGCTTCCCCGTGGGTAGACAATAGC
Organism: Loxodonta africana; assembly: GCF_030014295.1. Taxonomy (NCBI): domain Eukaryota; kingdom Metazoa; phylum Chordata; class Mammalia; order Proboscidea; family Elephantidae; genus Loxodonta; species Loxodonta africana. The sequence goes on from NW_026975506.1 coordinate 611,837, forward strand.
AGGCAGTCTCTCTGGAAGGTCTTAGCTTCTGTTGATTGACATGGGCAATACAGTAGGGGCGGTCCCTGGCCAGGTGGAGCTTGTGGGTAGATGCAACCTCTCCGGCGACGAATAATCCCGCTGCTGCTTTGTTTGCTGAAAACCTCCCCCCGCCAACTCGGATGGGCAGAGAACATTCACCCACACCTGCCAGGGGCCTTTCCTGGGACTAAAGATCCCAACCTGGTCTCAACGTCGTCACCCTCTCAGCACACACCTTTCCTGCACACATAATCCTGCCTTTCTCCGTCAGTGCCTTATCCTACTCGGAAACAAAGCATGCCGCTCAAATAGGCCGATGCCGGGGAAATCGAGGAGACACTGCCATTTTCCAAATTTTTCCTGTCTACGTGTCCCCGCCTCCGGTGCAAGGCTGCGTATGTGGCCGGGCTCCGAAGGCAAGGCCGAAATCCTGGCAGCCTGGGCCCCGGCAGTCCAATGGTTTATGGACGTGGGGACACGGATGACCTGTTTGCCACATACAGGAGAAATCCTTGGGCCCTTCACTGGCTCGCCATTCAGCTCCACGACGTCCACTCCTGGCCCTGGCCTTTGGCCGGTGCCCCATTCAACGTGTGCTCAGGAGCCATGTTTCTCCACCCATCGCTATCATTCTGCCACCAGGGGATATGTGAGTGTGGGAGTCACCATTTGTCACTGGCAGCAGCGTCACAACTCACTAGACTTCCAGGGACCCGCAGACCTAGGCTGCCTTCTGCCTCAGGCAAGGTCCCGAATCCTTTATCCCAGATGCTGACACCTGGCCACTGGCGGACATTCATTTTGATCAACACAGACGTCTGAGTGAGGGTCAGCAGGCCGGGTAGGTGAAGTGAAGGCCAGGTGGGCGGGACTAAGGCTTCTTTGCCATCACCATGGAGACAGTCTCCCCACCGGAAGAGTAGGCGCAGCTTATGATGGGCCTGGTGACAAGACTCAGCCAATGGCAGAGATCCAGCCCGCCAGGCAGATGACACAGGGCCCTCCATTGTGACCCAGGACACCTAGTGGCCACAGGATTTGAGCACACCCTGGGAAAGGCTACGCAGGCACGAGGGAGCCCCTGGTGCGGACTGCTTCAGGGCATTGGCACAGCAGGCCAGGGGCCAATTTGCCCACTTTCCTCAGGATATCAGTACGCAAGACATCCCCACTCAGCATCTCCTGCCTCTCTCTCTGTCTCTCTCTCTCTCTGTATGTGTTCATTCTCTGAAATCTCTTCCTTCTCCCCCCCAGGCACTTCACAGCTTGGAGTGCCTGACAGAGTGTCTAGAGACGAAAGAGCAAAGGGGGAAGGCCTCTGGCTGTACTGGTTGCCCAAGGGCAGAGAAGATCTGGTAGTCTATCTGGAAGGACTAGGGAGTAGTGATTGATTGGGGAGCTACATCACGGGTGAACCCTGGCCGGGTGAAGCTTGTTGACACGGGGCAGCCTCTCCGGAGACTACTAATTCCGCTGATAACATTGTATTCAAATACCCGGCTGAGTGCCATGGGCAGAAAACATTGACACATACCTGCCAGAGGCCTATCCTGGGTCTGAAGAGTCCACCCTGGTCTCCAGCGACTCATCATCTCAGCACACACTTTGCCGGCACACATGGAATCCGCCTCTCTCCAGGAATGCTTCTCCTGCTAGGAAACACAGGATGGCACTCAGCCAAAGGAGAACACAGGCAAAGTCAAATGAAGCCCGCATTTTCAAGATTTTGCTTCTGCTGGGCCACAGCCCCCGGTGGCACACTGCATGCGCGTCACTTCTCCAAAGACAAGGCCGAAATCCGGGCGTCCAGGGCCCCAGCAGTCCAGAGTCTGCGGATGGCGGCATACTCTGCAGATGGTGCCACCTATTTGCCAAGTACAGGACGGAGGCCTGTGCCCTAGACTGCCTCCGCTAGGGCTCCACGACCTCAGCTATTTTCCGAGACCTTTGACCCGTGCCCTCGTGAGTGCGTGATCTCTAGTTACACTTCTCCTCCGACCACTCTCAATCCGCCACCTGCGGATACCTGAGCGTGGAAATCTACATCTATCACTAGCTGCAGTGTCACAGGTCACTAGGTGTTTAGGCTCAGGCTGACCTTGGCTGTCTTCTGCCCGGGCAAGGAGCGAAATCCTTCAAAGGAAATGAGGACACGTGGTCACTGGCCGACATCCTTTCTTTCATCCACACGGCGGTCCAGATGAGGGTAAAGAGGCCACGTAGGCCAGGTGAAGGCTGAGTGCGGGGCCTAAGGCTTCTTCCCCAATCACCATGGAGACAGCCACCGGAAGGCTGGCCGGAACTTCTGACGGGGACGGGTCACAAACACTGAGCCAATAGGAGAAGTCCAGCCTAACCGGCCAGTTCTGCAGAGCCCTCCATGGTACCCATGGACACACAACAGGCCCTTGTGTCTTTGGCCACAAAATCGAGGGCACCAGGGAATAACTTCACAGTAGCCAATCCCTGATGTGGACACGTTCGACACACTGGGACAGCAGGCAGGTACCTCTTTACCACTTACGCTAGGATGTCAGCAGGCAAGGTGCCCTTCCTCAGCATCTATGGCCCCTCTCTGGATGTGTTCATTCAGAGGAATCTCTTCCTTCTACCCCTGAGACACATCACAAGTATGAGGGGCCTGACAGAGAGCCTGGAGATGAAACGGGGGAGGCTTCTGGCTGGACCGCTTCCCCGTGGGTAGACAATAGCAGGTAGTCTCTCTGGAAGGTCTTAGCTTCTGTTGATTGACATGGGCAATACAGTAGGGGCGGTCCCTGGCCAGGTGGAGCTTGTGGGCAGATGCAACCTCTCCGGCGACGAATAATCCCGCTGCTGCTTTGTTTGCTGAAAACCTCCCCCCGCCAACTCGGATGGGCAGAGAACATTCACCCACACCTGCCAGGGGCCTTTCCTGGGACTAAAGATCCCAACCTGGTCTCAACGTCGTCACCCTCTCAGCACACACCTTTCCTGCACACATAATCCTGCCTTTCTCCGTCAGTGCCTTATCCTACTAGGAAACAAAGCATGCCGCTCAAATAGGCCGATGCCGGGGAAATCGAGGAGACACTGCCATTTTCCAAATTTTTCCTGTCTACATGTCCCCGCCTCCGGTGCAAGGCTGCGTATGTGGCCGAGCTCCGAAGGCAAGGCCGAAATCCTGGCAGCCTGGGCCCCGGCAGTCCAATGGTTTATGGACGTGGGGACACGGATGACCTGTTTGCCACATACAGGAGAAATCCTTGGGCCCTTCACTGGCTCGCCATTCAGCTCCACGACGTCCACTCCTGGCCCTGGCCTTTGGCCGGTGCCCCATTCAACGTGTGCTCAGGAGCCATGTTTCTCCACCCATCGCTATCATTCTGCCACCAGGGGATATGTGAGTGTGGGAGTCACCATTTGTCACTGGCAGCAGCGTCACAACTCACTAGACTTCCAGGGACCCGCAGACCTAGGCTGCCTTCTGCCTCAGGCAAGGTCCCGAATCCTTTATCCCAGATGCTGACACCTGGCCACTGGCGGACATTCATTTTGATCAACACAGACGTCTGAGTGAGGGTCAGCAGGCCGGGTAGGTGAAGTGAAGGCCAGGTGGGCGGGACTAAGGCTTCTTTGCCATCACCATGGAGACAGTCTCCCCACCGGAAGAGTAGGCGCAGCTTATCATGGGCCTGGTGACAAGACTCAGTCAATGGCAGAGATCCAGCCCGCCAGGCAGATGACACAGGGCCCTCCATTGTGACCCAGGACACCTAGTGGCCACAGGATTTGAGCACACCCTGGGAAAGGCTACGCAGGCACGAGGGAGCCCCTGGTGCGGACTGCTTCAGGGCATTGGCACAGCAGGCCAGGGGCCAATTTGCCCACTTTCCTCAGGATATCAGTACGCAAGACATCCCCACTCAGCATCTCCTGCCTCTCTCTCTGTCTCTCTCTCTCTATGTGTTCATTCTCTGAAATCTCTTCCTTCTCCCCCCCAGGCACTTCACAGCTTGGAGTGCCTGACAGAGTGTCTAGAGACGAAAGGGCCAAGGGGGAAGGCCTCTGGCTGTACTGGTTGCCCAAGGGCAGAGAAGATCTGGTAGTCTATCTGGAAGGACTAGGGAGTAGTGATTGATTGGGGAGCTACATCACGGGTGAACCCTGGCCGGGTGAAGCTTGTTGACACGGGGCAGCCTCTCCGGAGACTACTAATTCCGCTGATAACATTGTATTCAAATACCCGGCTGAGTGCCATGGGCAGAAAACATTGACACATACCTGCCAGAGGCCTATCCTGGGTCTGAAGAGTCCACCCTGGTCTCCAGCGACTCATCATCTCAGCACACACTTTGCCGGCACACATGGAATCCGCCTCTCTCCAGGAATGCTTCTCCTGCTAGGAAACACAGGATGGCACTCAGCCAAAGGAGAACACAGGCAAAGTCAAATGAAGCCCGCATTTTCAAGATTTTGCTTCTGCTGGGCCACAGCCCCCGGTGGCACACTGCATGCTCGTCACTTCTCCAAAGACAAGGCCGAAATCCGGGCGTCCAGGGCCCCAGCAGTCCAGAGTCTGCGGATGGCGGCATACTCTGCAGATGGTGCCACCTATTTGCCAAGTACAGGACGGAGGCCTGTGCCCTAGACTGGCTCCGCTAGGGCTCCACGACCTCAGCTATTTTCCGAGACCTTTGACCCGTGCCCTCGTGAGTGTGTGATCTCTAGTTACACTTCTCCTCCGACCACTCTCAATCCGCCACCTGCAGATACCTGAGCGTGGAAATCTACATCTATCACTAGCTGCAGTGTCACAGGTCACTAGGTGTTTAGGCTCAGGCTGACCTTGGCTGTCTTCTGCCCGGGCAAGGAGCGAAATCCTTCAAAGGAAATGAGGACACGTGGTCACTGGCCGACATCCTTTCTTTCATCCACACGGCGGTCCAGATGAGGGTAAAGAGGCCACGTAGGCCAGGTGAAGGCTGAGTGCGGGGCCTAAGGCTTCTTCCCCAATCACCATGGAGACAGCCACCGGAAGGCTGGCCGGAACTTCTGACGGGGACGGGTCACAAACACTGAGCCAATAGGAGAAGTCCAGCCTAACCGGCCAGTTCTGCAGAGCCCTCCATGGTACCCATGGACACACAACAGGCCCTTGTGTCTTTGGCCACAAAATCGAGGGCACCAGGGAATAACTTCACAGTAGCCAATCCCTGATGTGGACACGTTCGACACACTGGGACAGCAGGCAGGTACCTCTTTACCGCTTACGCTAGGATGTCAGTAGGCAAGGTGCCCTTCCTCAGCATCTATGGCCCCTCTCTGGATGTGTTCATTCAGAGGAATCTCTTCCTTCTACCCCTGAGACACATCACAAGTATGAGGGGCCTGACAGAGAGCCTGGAGATGAAACGGGGGAGGCTTCTGGCTGGACCGCTTCCCCGTGGGTAGACAATAGCAGGCAGTCTCTCTGGAAGGTCTTAGCTTCTGTTGATTGACATGGGCAATACAGTAGGGGCGGTCCCTGGCCAGGTGGAGCTTGTGGGTAGATGCAACCTCTCCGGCGACGAATAATCCCGCTGCTGCTTTGTTTGCTGAAAACCTCCCCCCGCCAACTCGGATGGGCAGAGAACATTCACCCACACCTGCCAGGGGCCTTTCCTGGGACTAAAGATCCCAACCTGGTCTCAACGTCGTCACCCTCTCAGCACACACCTTTCCTGCACACATAATCCTGCCTTTCTCCGTCAGTGCCTTAACCTACTCGGAAACAAAGCATGCCGCTCAAATAGGCCGATGCCGGGGAAATCGAGGAGACACTGCCATTTTCCAAATTTTTCCTGTCTACGTGTCCCCGCCTCCGGTGCAAGGCTGCGTATGTGGCCGGGCTCCGAAGGCAAGGCCGAAATCCTGGCAGCCTGGGCCCTGGCAGTCCAATGGTTTATGGACGTGGGGACACGGATGACCTGTTTGCCACATACAGGAGAAATCCTTGGGCCCTTCACTGGCTCGCCATTCAGCTCCACGACGTCCACTCCTGGCCCTGGCCTTTGGCCGGTGCCCCATTCAACGTGTGCTCAGGAGCCATGTTTCTCCACCCATCGCTATCATTCTGCCACCAGGGGATATGTGAGTGTGGGAGTCACCATTTGTCACTGGCAGCAGCGTCACAACTCACTAGACTTCCAGGGACCCGCAGACCTAGGCTGCCTTCTGCCTCAGGCAAGGTCCCGAATCCTTTATCCCAGATGCTGACACCTGGCCACTGGCGGACATTCATTTTGATCAACACAGAGGTCTGAGTGAGGGTCAGCAGGCCGGGTAGGTGAAGTGAAGGCCAGGTGGGCGGGACTAAGGCTTCTTTGCCATCACCATGGAGACAGTCTCCCCAACGGAAGAGTAGGCGCAGCTTATCATGGGCCTGGTGACAAGACTCAGCCAATGGCAGAGATCCAGCCCGCCAGGCAGATGACACAGGGCCCTCCATTGTGACCCAGGACACCTAGTGGCCACAGGATTTGAGCACACCCTGGGAAAGGCTACGCAGGCACGAGGGAGCCCCTGGTGCGGACTGCTTCAGGGCATTGGCACAGCAGGCCAGGGTCCAATTTGCCCACTTTCCTCAGGATATCAGTACGCAAGACATCCCCACTCAGCATCTCCTGCCTCTCTCTCTGTCTCTCTCTCTCTCTGTATGTGTTCATTCTCTGAAATCTCTTCCTTCTCCCCCCCAGGCACTTCACAGCTTGGAGTGCCTGACAGAGTGTCTAGAGACGAAAGAGCAAAGGGGGAAGGCCTCTGGCTGTACTGGTTGCCCAAGGGCAGAGAAGATCTGGTAGTCTATCTGGAAGGACTAGGGAGTAGTGATTGATTGGGGAGCTACATCACGGGTGAACCCTGGCCGGGTGAAGCTTGTTGACACGGGGCAGCCTCTCCGGAGACTACTAATTCCGCTGATAACATTGTATTCAAATACCCGGCTGAGTGCCATGGGCAAAAAACATTGACACATACCTGCCAGAGGCCTATCCTGGGTCTGAAGAGTCCACCCTGGTCTCCAGCGACTCATCATCTCAGCACACACTTTGCCGGCACACATGGAATCCGCCTCTCTCCAGGAATGCTTCTCCTGCTAGGAAACACAGGATGGCACTCAGCCAAAGGAGAACACAGGCAAAGTCAAATGAAGCCCGCATTTTCAAGATTTTGCTTCTGCTGGGCCACAGCCCCCGGTGGCACACTGCATGCGCGTCACTTCTCCAAAGACAAGGCCGAAATCCGGGCGTCCAGGGCCCCAGCAGTCCAGAGTCTGCGGATGGCGGCATACTCTGCAGATGGTGCCACCTATTTGCCAAGTACAGGACGGAGGCCTGTGCCCTAGACTGGCTCCGCTAGGGCTCCACGACCTCAGCTATTTTCCGAGACCTTTGACCCGTGCCCTCGTGAGTGTGTGATCTCTAGTTACACTTCTCCTCCGACCACTCTCAATCCGCCACCTGCAGATACCTGAGCGTGGAAATCTACATCTATCACTAGCTGCAGTGTCACAGGTCACTAGGTGTTTAGGCTCAGGCTGACCTTGGCTGTCTTCTGCCCGGGCAAGGAGCGAAATCCTTCAAAGGAAATGAGGACACGTGGTCACTGGCCGACATCCTTTCTTTCATCCACACGGTGGTCCAGATGAGGGTAAAGAGGCCACGTAGGCCAGGTGAAGGCTGAGTGCGGGGCCTAAGGCTTCTTCCCCAATCACCATGGAGACAGCCACCGGAAGGCTGGCCGGAACTTCTGACGGGGACGGGTCACAAACACCGAGCCAATAGGAGAAGTCCAGCCTAACCGGCCAGTTCTGCAGAGCCCTCCATGGTACCCATGGACACACAACAGGCCCTTGTGTCTTTGGCCACAAAATCGAGGGCACCAGGGAATAACTTCACAGTAGCCAATCCCTGATGTGGACACGTTCGACACACTGGGACAGCAGGCAGGTACCTCTTTACCACTTACGCTAGGATGTCAGCAGGCAAGGTGCCCTTCCTCAGCATCTATGGCCCCTCTCTGGATGTGTTCATTCAGAGGAATCTCTTCCTTCTACCCCTGAGACACATCACAAGTATGAGGGGCCTGACAGAGAGCCTGGAGATGAAACGGGGGAGGCTTCTGGCTGGACCGCTTCCCCGTGGGTAGACAATAGCAGGCAGTCTCTCTGGAAGGTCTTAGCTTCTGTTGATTGACATGGGCAATACAGTAGGGGCGGTCCCTGGCCAGGTGGAGCTTGTGGGTAGATGCAACCTCTCCGGCGACGAATAATCCCGCTGCTGCTTTGTTTGCTGAAAACCTCCCCCCGCCAACTCGGATGGGCAGAGAACATTCACCCACACCTGCCAGGGGCCTTTCCTGGGACTAAAGATCCCAACCTGGTCTCAACGTCGTCACCCTCTCAGCACACACCTTTCCTGCACACATAATCCTGCCTTTCTCCGTCAGTGCCTTATCCTACTCGGAAACAAAGCATGCCGCTCAAATAGGCCGATGCCGGGGAAATCGAGGAGACACTGCCATTTTCCAAATTTTTCCTGTCTACGTGTCCCCGCCTCCGGTGCAAGGCTGCGTATGTGGCCGGGCTCCGAAGGCAAGGCCGAAATCCTGGCAGCCTGGGCCCCGGCAGTCCAATGGTTTATGGACGTGGGGACACGGATGACCTGTTTGCCACATACAGGAGAAATCCTTGGGCCCTTCACTGGCTCGCCATTCAGCTCCACGACGTCCACTCCTGGCCCTGGCCTTTGGCCGGTGCCCCATTCAACGTGTGCTCAGGAGCCATGTTTCTCCACCCATCGCTATCATTCTGCCACCAGGGGATATGTGAGTGTGGGAGTCACCATTTGTCACTGGCAGCAGCGTCACAACTCACTAGACTTCCAGGGACCCGCAGACCTAGGCTGCCTTCTGCCTCAGGCAAGGTCCCGAATCCTTTATCCCAGATGCTGACACCTGGCCACTGGCGGACATTCATTTTGATCAACACAGACGTCTGAGTGAGGGTCAGCAGGCCGGGTAGGTGAAGTGAAGGCCAGGTGGGCGGGACTAAGGCTTCTTTGCCATCACCATGGAGACAGTCTCCCCACCGGAAGAGTAGGCGCAGCTTATGATGGGCCTGGTGACAAGACTCAGCCAATGGCAGAGATCCAGCCCGCCAGGCAGATGACACAGGGCCCTCCATTGTGACCCAGGACACCTAGTGGCCACAGGATTTGAGCACACCCTGGGAAAGGCTACGCAGGCACGAGGGAGCCCCTGGTGCGGACTGCTTCAGGGCATTGGCACAGCAGGCCAGGGGCCAATTTGCCCACTTTCCTCAGGATATCAGTACGCAAGACATCCCCACTCAGCATCTCCTGCCTCTCTCTCTGTCTCTCTCTCTCTCTGTATGTGTTCATTCTCTGAAATCTCTTCCTTCTCCCCCCCAGGCACTTCACAGCTTGGAGTGCCTGACAGAGTGTCTAGAGACGAAAGAGCAAAGGGGGAAGGCCTCTGGCTGTACTGGTTGCCCAAGGGCAGAGAAGATCTGGTAGTCTATCTGGAAGGACTAGGGAGTAGTGATTGATTGGGGAGCTACATCACGGGTGAACCCTGGCCGGGTGAAGCTTGTTGACACGGGGCAGCCTCTCCGGAGACTACTAATTCCGCTGATAACATTGTATTCAAATACCCGGCTGAGTGCCATGGGCAGAAAACATTGACACATACCTGCCAGAGGCCTATCCTGGGTCTGAAGAGTCCACCCTGGTCTCCAGCGACTCATCATCTCAGCACACACTTTGCCGGCACACATGGAATCCGCCTCTCTCCAGGAATGCTTCTCCTGCTAGGAAACACAGGATGGCACTCAGCCAAAGGAGAACACAGGCAAAGTCAAATGAAGCCCGCATTTTCAAGATTTTGCTTCTGCTGGGCCACAGCCACCGGTGGCACACTGCATGCGCGTCACTTCTCCAAAGACAAGGCCGAAATCCGGGCGTCCAGGGCCCCAGCAGTCCAGAGTCTGCGGATGGCGGCATACTCTGCAGATGGTGCCACCTATTTGCCAAGTACAGGACGGAGGCCTGTGCCCTAGACTGGCTCCGCTAGGGCTCCACGACCTCAGCTATTTTCCGAGACCTTTGACCCGTGCCCTCGTGAGTGTGTGATCTCTAGTTACACTTCTCCTCCGACCACTCTCAATCCGCCACCTGCGGATACCTGAGCGTGGAAATCTACATCTATCACTAGCTGCAGTGTCACAGGTCACTAGGTGTTTAGGCTCAGGCTGACCTTGGCTGTCTTCTGCCCGGGCAAGGAGCGAAATCCTTCAAAGGAAATGAGGACACGTGGTCACTGGCCGACATCCTTTCTTTCATCCACACGGCGGTCCAGATGAGGGTAAAGAGGCCACGTAGGCCAGGTGAAGGCTGAGTGCGGGGCCTAAGGCTTCTTCCCCAATCACCATGGAGACAGCCACCGGAAGGCTGGCCGGAACTTCTGACGGGGACGGGTCACAAACACCGAGCCAATAGGAGAAGTCCAGCCTAACCGGCCAGTTCTGCAGAGCCCTCCATGGTACCCATGGACACACAACAGGCCCTTGTGTCTTTGGCCACAAAATCGAGGGCACCAGGGAATAACTTCACAGTAGCCAATCCCTGATGTGGACACGTTCGACACACTGGGACAGCAGGCAGGTACCTCTTTACCACTTACGCTAGGATGTCAGCAGGCAAGGTGCCCTTCCTCAGCATCTATGGCCCCTCTCTGGATGTGTTCATTCAGAGGAATCTCTTCCTTCTACCCCTGAGACACATCACAAGTATGAGGGGCCTGACAGAGAGCCTGGAGATGAAACGGGGGAGGCTTCTGGCTGGACCGCTTCCCCGTGGGTAGACAATAGCAGGTAGTCTCTCTGGAAGGTCTTAGCTTCTGTTGATTGACATGGGCAATACAGTAGGGGCGGTCCCTGGCCAGGTGGAGCTTGTGGGCAGATGCAACCTCTCCGGCGACGAATAATCCCGCTGCTGCTTTGTTTGCTGAAAACCTCCCCCCGCCAACTCGGATGGGCAGAGAACATTCACCCACACCTGCCAGGGGCCTTTCCTGGGACTAAAGATCCCAACCTGGTCTCAACGTCGTCACCCTCTCAGCACACACCTTTCCTGCACACATAATCCTGCCTTTCTCCGTCAGTGCCTTATCCTACTCGGAAACAAAGCATGCCGCTCAAATAGGCCGATGCCGGGGAAATCGAGGAGACACTGCCATTTTCCAAATTTTTCCTGTCTACGTGTCCCCGCCTCCGGTGCAAGGCTGCGTATGTGGCCGGGCTCCGAAGGCAAGGCCGAAATCCTGGCAGCCTGGGCCCCGGCAGTCCAATGGTTTATGGACGTGGGGACACGGATGATCTGTTTGCCACATACAGGAGAAATCCTTGGGCCCTTCACTGGCTCGCCATTCAGCTCCACGACGTCCACTCCTGGCCCTGGCCTTTGGCCGGTGCCCCATTCAACGTGTGCTCAGGAGCCATGTTTCTCCACCCATCGCTATCATTCTGCCACCAGGGGATATGTGAGTGTGGGAGTCACCATTTGTCACTGGCAGCAGCGTCACAACTCACTAGACTTCCAGGGACCCGCAGACCTAGGCTGCCTTCTGCCTCAGGCAAGGTCCCGAATCCTTTATCCCAGATGCTGACACCTGGCCACTGGCGGACATTCATTTTGATCAACACAGAGGTCTGAGTGAGGGTCAGCAGGCCGGGTAGGTGAAGTGAAGGCCAGGTGGGCGGGACTAAGGCTTCTTTGCCATCACCATGGAGACAGTCTCCCCACTGGAAGAGTAGGCGCAGCTTATCATGGGCCTGGTGACAAGACTCAGTCAATGGCAGAGATCCAGCCCGCCAGGCAGATGACACAGGGCCCTCCATTGTGACCCAGGACACCTAGTGGCCACAGGATTTGAGCACACCCTGGGAAAGGCTACGCAGGCACGAGGGAGCCCCTGGTGCGGACTGCTTCAGGGCATTGGCACAGCAGGCCAGGGGCCAATTTGCCCACTTTCCTCAGGATATCAGTACGCAAGACATCCCCACTCAGCATCTCCTGCCTCTCTCTCTGTCTCTCTCTCTCTCTGTATGTGTTCATTCTCTGAAATCTCTTCCTTCTCCCCCCCAGGCACTTCACAGCTTGGAGTGCCTGACAGAGTGTCTAGAGACGAAAGGGCAAAGGCGGAAGGCCTCTGGCTGTACTGGTTGCCCAAGGGCAGAGAAGATCTGGTAGTCTATCTGGAAGGACTAGGGAGTAGTGATTGATTGGGGAGCTACATCACGGGTGAACCCTGGCCGGGTGAAGCTTGTTGACACGGGGCAGCCTCTCCGGAGACTACTAATTCCGCTGATAACATTGTATTCAAATACCCGGCTGAGTGCCATGGGCAGAAAACATTGACACATACCTGCCAGAGGCCTATCCTGGGTCTGAAGAGTCCACCCTGGTCTCCAGCGACTCATCATCTCAGCACACACTTTGCCGGCACACATGGAATCCGCCTCTCTCCAGGAATGCTTCTCCTGCTAGGAAACACAGGATGGCACTCAGCCAAAGGAGAACACAGGCAAAGTCAAATGAAGCCCGCATTTTCAAGATTTTGCTTCTGCTGGGCCACAGCCCCCGGTGGCACACTGCATGCGCGTCACTTCTCCAAAGACAAGGCCGAAATCCGGGCGTCCAGGGCCCCAGCAGTCCAGAGTCTGCGGATGGCGGCATACTCTGCAGATGGTGCCACCTATTTGCCAAGCACAGGACGGAGGCCTGTGCCCTAGACTGCCTCCGCTAGGGCTCCACGACCTCAGCTATTTTCCGAGACCTTTGACCCGTGCCCTCGTGAGTGCGTGATCTCTAGTTACACTTCTCCTCCGACCACTCTCAATCCGCCACCTGCGGATACCTGAGCGTGGAAATCTACATCTATCACTAGCTGCAGTGTCACAGGTCACTAGGTGTTTAGGCTCAGGCTGACCTTGGCTGTCTTCTGCCCGGGCAAGGAGCGAAATCCTTCAAAGGAAATGAGGACACGTGGTCACTGGCCGACATCCTTTCTTTCATCCACACGGCGGTCCAGATGAGGGTAAAGAGGCCACGTAGGCCAGGTGAAGGCTGAGTGCGGGGCCTAAGGCTTCTTCCCCAATCACCATGGAGACAGCCACCGGAAGGCTGGCCGGAACTTCTGACGGGGACGGGTCACAAACACTGAGCCAATAGGAGAAGTCCAGCCTAACCGGCCAGTTCTGCAGAGCCCTCCATGGTACCCATGGACACACAACAGGCCCTTGTGTCTTTGGCCACAAAATCGAGGGCACCAGGGAATAACTTCACAGTAGCCAATCCCTGATGTGGACACGTTCGACACACTGGGACAGCAGGCAGGTACCTCTTTACCACTTACGCTAGGATGTCAGCAGGCAAGGTGCCCTTCCTCAGCATCTATGGCCCCTCTCTGGATGTGTTCATTCAGAGGAATCTCTTCCTTCTACCCCTGAGACACATCACAAGTATGAGGGGCCTGACAGAGAGCCTGGAGATGAAACGGGGGAGGCTTCTGGCTGGACCGCTTCCCCGTGGGTAGACAATAGCAGGTAGTCTCTCTGGAAGGTCTTAGCTTCTGTTGATTGACATGGGCAATACAGTAGGGGCGGTCCCTGGCCAGGTGGAGCTTGTGGGCAGATGCAACCTCTCCGGCGACGAATAATCCCGCTGCTGCTTTGTTTGCTGAAAACCTCCCCCCGCCAACTCGGATGGGCAGAGAACATTCACCCACACCTGCCAGGGGCCTTTCCTGGGACTAAAGATCCCAACCTGGTCTCAACGTCGTCACCCTCTCAGCACACACCTTTCCTGCACACATAATCCTGCCTTTCTCCGTCAGTGCCTTATCCTACTAGGAAACAAAGCATGCCGCTCAAATAGGCCGATGCCGGGGAAATCGAGGAGACACTGCCATTTTCCAAATTTTTCCTGTCTACATGTCCCCGCCTCCGGTGCAAGGCTGCGTATGTGGCCGAGCTCCGAAGGCAAGGCCGAAATCCTGGCAGCCTGGGCCCCGGCAGTCCAATGGTTTATGGACGTGGGGACACGGATGACCTGTTTGCCACATACAGGAGAAATCCTTGGGCCCTTCACTGGCTCGCCATTCAGCTCCACGACGTCCACTCCTGGCCCTGGCCTTTGGCCGGTGCCCCATTCAACGTGTGCTCAGGAGCCATGTTTCTCCACCCATCGCTATCATTCTGCCACCAGGGGATATGTGAGTGTGGGAGTCACCATTTGTCACTGGCAGCAGCGTCACAACTCACTAGACTTCCAGGGACCCGCAGACCTAGGCTGCCTTCTGCCTCAGGCAAGGTCCCGAATCCTTTATCCCAGATGCTGACACCTGGCCACTGGCGGACATTCATTTTGATCAACACAGAGGTCTGAGTGAGGGTCAGCAGGCCGGGTAGGTGAAGTGAAGGCCAGGTGGGCGGGACTAAGGCTTCTTTGCCATCACCATGGAGACAGTCTCCCCACCGGAAGAGTAGGCGCAGCTTATCATGGGCCTGGTGACAAGACTCAGTCAATGGCAGAGATCCAGCCCGCCAGGCAGATGACACAGGGCCCTCCATTGTGACCCAGGACACCTAGTGGCCACAGGATTTGAGCACACCCTGGGAAAGGCTACGCAGGCACGAGGGAGCCCCTGGTGCGGACTGCTTCAGGGCATTGGCACAGCAGGCCAGGGGCCAATTTGCCCACTTTCCTCAGGATATCAGTACGCAAGACATCCCCACTCAGCATCTCCTGCCTCTCTCTCTGTCTCTCTCTCTCTATGTGTTCATTCTCTGAAATCTCTTACTTCTCCCCCCCAGGCACTTCACAGCTTGGAGTGCCTGACAGAGTGTCTAGAGACGAAAGGGCCAAGGGGGAAGGCCTCTGGCTGTACTGGTTGCCCAAGGGCAGAGAAGATCTGGTAGTCTATCTGGAAGGACTAGGGAGTAGTGATTGATTGGGGAGCTACATCACGGGTGAACCCTGGCCGGGTGAAGCTTGTTGACACGGGGCAGCCTCTCCGGAGACTACTAATTCCGCTGATAACATTGTATTCAAATACCCGGCTGAGTGCCATGGGCAGAAAACATTGACACATACCTGCCAGAGGCCTATCCTGGGTCTGAAGAGTCCACCCTGGTCTCCAGCGACTCATCATCTCAGCACACACTTTGCCGGCACACATGGAATCCGCCTCTCTCCAGGAATGCTTCTCCTGCTAGGAAACACAGGATGGCACTCAGCCAAAGGAGAACACAGGCAAAGTCAAATGAAGCCCGCATTTTCAAGATTTTGCTTCTGCTGGGCCACAGCCCCCGGTGGCACACTGCATGCGCGTCACTTCTCCAAAGACAAGGCCGAAATCCGGGCGTCCAGGGCCCCAGCAGTCCAGAGTCTGCGGATGGCGGCATACTCTGCAGATGGTGCCACCTATTTGCCAAGTACAGGACGGAGGCCTGTGCCCTAGACTGGCTCCGCTAGGGCTCCACGACCTCAGCTATTTTCCGAGACCTTTGACCCGTGCCCTCGTGAGTGTGTGATCTCTAGTTACACTTCTCCTCCGACCACTCTCAATCCGCCACCTGCGGATACCTGAGCGTGGAAATCTACATCTATCACTAGCTGCAGTGTCACAGGTCACTAGGTGTTTAGGCTCAGGCTGACCTTGGCTGTCTTCTGCCCGGGCAAGGAGCGAAATCCTTCAAAGGAAATGAGGACACGTGGTCACTGGCCGACATCCTTTCTTTCATCCACACGGCGGTCCAGATGAGGGTAAAGAGGCCATGTAGGCCAGGTGAAGGCTGAGTGCGGGGCCTAAGGCTTCTTCCCCAATCACCATGGAGACAGCCACCGGAAGGCTGGCCGGAACTTCTGACGGGGACGGGTCACAAACACTGAGCCAATAGGAGAAGTCCAGACTAACCGGCCAGTTCTGCAGAGCCCTCCATGGTACCCATGGACACACAACAGGCCCTTGTGTCTTTGGCCACAAAATCGAGGGCACCAGGGAATAACTTCACAGTAGCCAATCCCTGATGTGGACACGTTCGACACACTGGGACAGCAGGCAGGTACCTCTTTACCACTTACGCTAGGATGTCAGCAGGCAAGGTGCCCTTCCTCAGCATCTATGGCCCCTCTCTGGATGTGTTCATTCAGAGGAATCTCTTCCTTCTACCCCTGAGACACATCACAAGTATGAGGGGCCTGACAGAGAGCCTGGAGATGAAACGGGGGAGGCTTCTGGCTGGACCGCTTCCCCGTGGGTAGACAATAGCAGGTAGTCTCTCTGGAAGGTCTTAGCTTCTGTTGATTGACATGGGCAATACAGTAGGGGCGGTCCCTGGCCAGGTGGAGCTTGTGGGTAGATGCAACCTCTCCGGCGACGAATAATCCCGCTGCTGCTTTGTTTGCTGAAAACCTCCCCCCGCCAACTCGGATGGGCAGAGAACATTCACCCACACCTGCCAGGGGCCTTTCCTGGGACTAAAGATCCCAACCTGGTCTCAACGTCGTCACCCTCTCAGCACACACCTTTCCTGCACACATAATCCTGCCTTTCTCCGTCAGTGCCTTATCCTACTCGGAAACAAAGCATGCCGCTCAAATAGGCCGATGCCGGGGAAATCGAGGAGACACTGCCATTTTCCAAATTTTTCCTGTCTACGTGTCCCCGCCTCCGGTGCAAGGCTGCGTATGTGGCCGGGCTCCGAAGGCAAGGCCGAAATCCTGGCAGCCTGGGCCCCGGCAGTCCAATGGTTTATGGACGTGGGGACACGGATGACCTGTTTGCCACATACAGGAGAAATCCTTGGGCCCTTCACTGGCTCGCCATTCAGCTCCACGACGTCCACTCCTGGCCCTGGCCTTTGGCCGGTGCCCCATTCAACGTGTGCTCAGGAGCCATGTTTCTCCACCCATCGCTATCATTCTGCCACCAGGGGATATGTGAGTGTGGGAGTCACCATTTGTCACTGGCAGCAGCGTCACAACTCACTAGACTTCCAGGGACCCGCAGACCTAGGCTGCCTTCTGCCTCAGGCAAGGTCCCGAATCCTTTATCCCAGATGCTGACACCTGGCCACTGGCGGACATTCATTTTGATCAACACAGACGTCTGAGTGAGGGTCAGCAGGCCGGGTAGGTGAAGTGAAGGCCAGGTGGGCGGGACTAAGGCTTCTTTGCCATCACCATGGAGACAGTCTCCCCAACGGAAGAGTAGGCGCAGCTTATGATGGGCCTGGTGACAAGACTCAGCCAATGGCAGAGATCCAGCCCGCCAGGCAGATGACACAGGGCCCTCCATTGTGACCCAGGACACCTAGTGGCCACAGGATTTGAGCACACCCTGGGAAAGGCTACGCAGGCACGAGGGAGCCCCTGGTGCGGACTGCTTCAGGGCATTGGCACAGCAGGCCAGGGGCCAATTTGCCCACTTTCCTCAGGATATCAGTACGCAAGACATCCCCACTCAGCATCTCCTGCCTCTCTCTCTGTCTCTCTCTCTCTCTGTATGTGTTCATTCTCTGAAATCTCTTCCTTCTCCCCCCCAGGCACTTCACAGCTTGGAGTGCCTGACAGAGTGTCTAGAGACGAAAGAGCAAAGGGGGAAGGCCTCTGGCTGTACTGGTTGCCCAAGGGCAGAGAAGATCTGGTAGTCTATCTGGAAGGACTAGGGAGTAGTGATTGATTGGGGAGCTACATCACGGGTGAACCCTGGCCGGGTGAAGCTTGTTGACACGGGGCAGCCTCTCCGGAGACTACTAATTCCGCTGATAACATTGTATTCAAATACCCGGCTGAGTGCCATGGGCAGAAAACATTGACACATACCTGCCAGAGGCCTATCCTGGGTCTGAAGAGTCCACCCTGGTCTCCAGCGACTCATCATCTCAGCACACACTTTGCCGGCACACATGGAATCCGCCTCTCTCCAGGAATGCTTCTCCTGCTAGGAAACACAGGATGGCACTCAGCCAAAGGAGAACACAGGCAAAGTCAAATGAAGCCCGCATTTTCAAGATTTTGCTTCTGCTGGGCCACAGCCCCCGGTGGCACACTGCATGCGCGTCACTTCTCCAAAGACAAGGCCGAAATCCGGGCGTCCAGGGCCCCAGCAGTCCAGAGTCTGCGGATGGCGGCATACTCTGCAGATGGTGCCACCTATTTGCCAAGTACAGGACGGAGGCCTGTGCCCTAGACTGGCTCCGCTAGGGCTCCACGACCTCAGCTATTTTCCGAGACCTTTGACCCGTGCCCTCGTGAGTGTGTGATCTCTAGTTACACTTCTCCTCCGACCACTCTCAATCCGCCACCTGCGGATACCTGAGCGTGGAAATCTACATCTATCACTAGCTGCAGTGTCACAGGTCACTAGGTGTTTAGGCTCAGGCTGACCTTGGCTGTCTTCTGCCCGGGCAAGGAGCGAAATCCTTCAAAGGAAATGAGGACACGTGGTCACTGGCCGACATCCTTTCTTTCATCCACACGGTGGTCCAGATGAGGGTAAAGAGGCCACGTAGGCCAGGTGAAGGCTGAGTGCGGGGCCTAAGGCTTCTTCCCCAATCACCATGGAGACAGCCACCGGAAGGCTGGCCGGAACTTCTGACGGGGACGGGTCACAAACACCGAGCCAATAGGAGAAGTCCAGCCTAACCGGCCAGTTCTGCAGAGCCCTCCATGGTACCCATGGACACACAACAGGCCCTTGTGTCTTTGGCCACAAAATCGAGGGCACCAGGGAATAACTTCACAGTAGCCAATCCCTGATGTGGACACGTTCGACACACTGGGACAGCAGGCAGGTACCTCTTTACCACTTACGCTAGGATGTCAGCAGGCAAGGTGCCCTTCCTCAGCATCTATGGCCCCTCTCTGGATGTGTTCATTCAGAGGAATCTCTTCCTTCTACCCCTGAGACACATCACAAGTATGAGGGGCCTGACAGAGAGCCTGGAGATGAAACGGGGGAGGCTTCTGGCTGGACCGCTTCCCCGTGGGTAGACAATAGCAGGTAGTCTCTCTGGAAGGTCTTAGCTTCTGTTGATTGACATGGGCAATACAGTAGGGGCGGTCCCTGGCCAGGTGGAGCTTGTGGGTAGATGCAACCTCTCCGGCGACGAATAATCCCGCTGCTGCTTTGTTTGCTGAAAACCTCCCCCCGCCAACTCGGATGGGCAGAGAACATTCACCCACACCTGCCAGGGGCCTTTCCTGGGACTAAAGATCCCAACCTGGTCTCAACGTCGTCACCCTCTCAGCACACACCTTTCCTGCACACATAATCCTGCTTTTCTCCGTCAGTGCCTTATCCTACTAGGAAACAAAGCATGCCGCTCAAATAGGCCGATGCCGGGGAAATCGAGGAGACACTGCCATTTTCCAAATTTTTCCTGTCTACGTGTCCCCGCCTCCGGTGCAAGGCTGCGTATGTGGCCGGGCTCCGAAGGCAAGGCCGAAATCCTGGCAGCCTGGGCCCCGGCAGTCCAATGGTTTATGGACGTGGGGACACGGATGACCTGTTTGCCACATACAGGAGAAATCCTTGGGCCCTTCACTGGCTCGCCATTCAGCTCCACGACGTCCACTCCTGGCCCTGGCCTTTGGCCGGTGCCCCATTCAACGTGTGCTCAGGAGCCATGTTTCTCCACCCATCGCTATCATTCTGCCACCAGGGGATATGTGAGTGTGGGAGTCACCATTTGTCACTGGCAGCAGCGTCACAACTCACTAGACTTCCAGGGACCCGCAGACCTAGGCTGCCTTCTGCCTCAGGCAAGGTCCCGAATCCTTTATCCCAGATGCTGACACCTGGCCACTGGTGGACATTCATTTTGATCAACACAGAGGTCTGAGTGAGGGTCAGCAGGCCGGGTAGGTGAAGCATAGAGAGATAGTATTGGACTAAGGCTTCTTTGCCATCACCATGGAGACAGTCTCCCCAACGGAAGAGTAGGCGCAGCTTATGATGGGCCTGGTGACAAGACTCAGCCAATGGCAGAGATCCAGCCCGCCAGGCAGATGACACAGGGCCCTCCATTGTGACCCAGGACACCTAGTGGCCACAGGATTTGAGCACACCCTGGGAAAGGCTACGCAGGCACGAGGGAGCCCCTGGTGCGGACTGCTTCAGGGCATTGGCACAGCAGGCCAGGGGCCAATTTGCCCACTTTCCTCAGGATATCAGTATGCAAGACATCCCCACTCAGCATCTCCTGCCTCTCTCTCTGTCTCTCTCTCTCTCTGTATGTGTTCATTCTCTGAAATCTCTTCCTTCTCCCCCCCAGGCACTTCACAGCTTGGAGTGCCTGACAGAGTGTCTAGAGACGAAAGAGCAAAGGGGGAAGGCCTCTGGCTGTACTGGTTGCCCAAGGGCAGAGAAGATCTGGTAGTCTATCTGGAAGGACTAGGGAGTAGTGATTGATTGGGGAGCTACATCACGGGTGAACCCTGGCCGGGTGAAGCTTGTTGACACGGGGCAGCCTCTCCGGAGACTACTAATTCCGCTGATAACATTGTATTCAAATACCCGGCTGAGTGCCATGGGCAGAAAACATTGACACATACCTGCCAGAGGCCTATCCTGGGTCTCAAGAGTCCACCCTGGTCTCCAGCGACTCATCATCTCAGCACACACTTTGCCGGCACACATGGAATCCGCCTCTCTCCAGGAATGCTTCTCCTGCTAGGAAACACAGGATGGCACTCAGCCAAAGGAGAACACAGGCAAAGTCAAATGAAGCCCGCATTTTCAAGATTTTGCTTCTGCTGGGCCACAGCCCCCGGTGGCACACTGCATGCGCGTCACTTCTCCAAAGACAAGGCCGAAATCCGGGCGTCCAGGGCCCCAGCAGTCCAGAGTCTGCGGATGGCGGCATACTCTGCAGATGGTGCCACCTATTTGCCAAGTACAGGACGCAGGCCTGTGCCCTAGACTGCCTCCGCTAGGGCTCCACGACCTCAGCTATTTTCCGAGACCTTTGACCCGTGCCCTCGTGAGTGCGTGATCTCTAGTTACACTTCTCCTCCGACCACTCTCAATCCGCCACCTGCGGATACCTGAGCGTGGAAATCTACATCTATCACTAGCTGCAGTGTCACAGGTCACTAGGTGTTTAGGCTCAGGCTGACCTTGGCTGTCTTCTGCCCGGGCAAGGAGCGAAATCCTTCAAAGGAAATGAGGACACGTGGTCACTGGCCGACATCCTTTCTTTCATCCACACGGCGGTCCAGATGAGGGTAAAGAGGCCACGTAGGCCAGGTGAAGGCTGAGTGCGGGGCCTAAGGCTTCTTCCCCAATCACCATGGAGACAGCCACCGGAAGGCTGGCCGGAACTTCTGACGGGGACGGGTCACAAACACCGAGCCAATAGGAGAAGTCCAGCCTAACCGGCCAGTTCTGCAGAGCCCTCCATGGTACCCATGGACACACAACAGGCCCTTGTGTCTTTGGCCACAAAATCGAGGGCACCAGGGAATAACTTCACAGTAGCCAATCCCTGATGTGGACACGTTCGACACACTGGGACAGCAGGCAGGTACCTCTTTACCACTTACGCTAGGATGTCAGCAGGCAAGGTGCCCTTCCTCAGCATCTATGGCCCCTCTCTGGATGTGTTCATTCAGAGGAATCTCTTCCTTCTACCCCTGAGACACATCACAAGTATGAGGGGCCTGACAGAGAGCCTGGAGATGAAACGGGGGAGGCTTCTGGCTGGACCGCTTCCCCGTGGGTAGACAATAGCAGGTAGTCTCTCTGGAAGGTCTTAGCTTCTGTTGATTGACATGGGCAATACAGTAGGGGCGGTCCCTGGCCAGGTGGAGCTTGTGGGCAGATGCAACCTCTCCGGCGACGAATAATCCCGCTGCTGCTTTGTTTGCTGAAAACCTCCCCCCGCCAACTCGGATGGGCAGAGAACATTCACCCACACCTGCCAGGGGCCTTTCCTGGGACTAAAGATCCCAACCTGGTCTCAACGTCGTCACCCTCTCAGCACACACCTTTCCTGCACACATAATCCTGCCTTTCTCCGTCAGTGCCTTATCCTACTAGGAAACAAAGCATGCCGCTCAAATAGGCCGATGCCGGGGAAATCGAGGAGACACTGCCATTTTCCAAATTTTTCCTGTCTACATGTCCCCGCCTCCGGTGCAAGGCTGCGTATGTGGCCGGGCTCCGAAGGCAAGGCCGAAATCCTGGCAGCCTGGGCCCCGGCAGTCCAATGGTTTATGGACGTGGGGACACGGATGACCTGTTTGCCACATACAGGAGAAATCCTTGGGCCCTTCACTGGCTCGCCATTCAGCTCCACGACGTCCACTCCTGGCCCTGGCCTTTGGCCGGTGCCCCATTCAACGTGTGCTCAGGAGCCATGTTTCTCCACCCATCGCTATCATTCTGCCACCAGGGGATATGTGAGTGTGGGAGTCACCATTTGTCACTGGCAGCAGCGTCACAACTCACTAGACTTCCAGGGACCCGCAGACCTAGGCTGCCTTCTGCCTCAGGCAAGGTCCCGAATCCTTTATCCCAGATGCTGACACCTGGCCACTGGCGGACATTCATTTTGATCAACACAGAGGTCTGAGTGAGGGTCAGCAGGCCGGGTAGGTGAAGTGAAGGCCAGGTGGGCGGGACTAAGGCTTCTTTGCCATCACCATGGAGACAGTCTCCCCAACGGAAGAGTAGGCGCAGCTTATCATGGGCCTGGTGACAAGACTCAGCCAATGGCAGAGATCCAGCCCGCCAGGCAGATGACACAGGGCCCTCCATTGTGACCCAGGACACCTAGTGGCCACAGGATTTGAGCACACCCTGGGAAAGGCTACGCAGGCACGAGGGAGCCCCTGGTGCGGACTGCTTCAGGGCATTGGCACAGCAGGCCAGGGGCCAATTTGCCCACTTTCCTCAGGATATCAGTACGCAAGACATCCCCACTCAGCATCTCCTGCCTCTCTCTCTGTCTCTCTCTCTCTCTGTATGTGTTCATTCTCTGAAATCTCTTCCTTCTCCCCCCCAGGCACTTCACAGCTTGGAGTGCCTGACAGAGTGTCTAGAGACGAAAGAGCAAAGGGGGAAGGCCTCTGGCTGTACTGGTTGCCCAAGGGCAGAGAAGATCTGGTAGTCTATCTGGAAGGACTAGGGAGTAGTGATTGATTGGGGAGCTACATCACGGGTGAACCCTGGCCGGGTGAAGCTTGTTGACACGGGGCAGCCTCTCCGGAGACTACTAATTCCGCTGATAACATTGTATTCAAATACCCGGCTGAGTGCCATGGGCAGAAAACATTGACACATACCTGCCAGAGGCCTATCCTGGGTCTGAAGAGTCCACCCTGGTCTCCAGCGACTCATCATCTCAGCACACACTTTGCCGGCACACATGGAATCCGCCTCTCTCCAGGAATGCTTCTCCTGCTAGGAAACACAGGGTGGCACTCAGCCAAAGGAGAACACAGGCAAAGTCAAATGAAGCCCGCATTTTCAAGATTTTGCTTCTGCTGGGCCACAGCCACCGGTGGCACACTGCATGCGCGTCACTTCTCCAAAGACAAGGCCGAAATCCGGGCGTCCAGGGCCCCAGCAGTCCAGAGTCTGCGGATGGCGGCATACTCTGCAGATGGTGCCACCTATTTGCCAAGTACAGGACGCAGGCCTGTGCCCTAGACTGCCTCCGCTAGGGCTCCACGACCTCAGCTATTTTCCGAGACCTTTGACCCGTGCCCTCGTGAGTGCGTGATCTCTAGTTACACTTCTCCTCCGACCACTCTCAATCCGCCACCTGCGGATACCTGAGCGTGGAAATCTACATCTATCACTAGCTGCAGTGTCACAGGTCACTAGGTGTTTAGGCTCAGGCTGACCTTGGCTGTCTTCTGCCCGGGCAAGGAGCGAAATCCTTCAAAGGAAATGAGGACACGTGGTCACTGGCCGACGTCCTTTCTTTCATCCACACGGCGGTCCAGATGAGGGTAAAGAGGCCACGTAGGCCAGGTGAAGGCTGAGTGCGGGGCCTAAGGCTTCTTCCCCAATCACCATGGAGACAGCCACCGGAAGGCTGGCCGGAACTTCTGACGGGGACGGGTCACAAACACCGAGCCAATAGGAGAAGTCCAGCCTAACCGGCCAGTTCTGCAGAGCCCTCCATGGTACCCATGGACACACAACAGGCCCTTGTGTCTTTGGCCACAAAATCGAGGGCACCAGGGAATAACTTCACAGTAGCCAATCCCTGATGTGGACACGTTCGACACACTGGGACAGCAGGCAGGTACCTCTTTACCACTTACGCTAGGATGTCAGCAGGCAAGGTGCCCTTCCTCAGCATCTATGGCCCCTCTCTGGATGTGTTCATTCAGAGGAATCTCTTCCTTCTACCCCTGAGACACATCACAAGTATGAGGGGCCTGACAGAGAGCCTGGAGATGAAACGGGGGAGGCTTCTGGCTGGACCGCTTCCCCGTGGGTAGACAATAGCAGGTAGTCTCTCTGGAAGGTCTTAGCTTCTGTTGATTGACATGGGCAATACAGTAGGGGCGGTCCCTGGCCAGGTGGAGCTTGTGGGCAGATGCAACCTCTCCGGCGACGAATAATCCCGCTGCTGCTTTGTTTGCTGAAAACCTCCCCCCGCCAACTCGGATGGGCAGAGAACATTCACCCACACCTGCCAGGGGCCTTTCCTGGGACTAAAGATCCCAACCTGGTCTCAACGTCGTCACCCTCTCAGCACACACCTTTCCTGCACACATAATCCTGCCTTTCTCCGTCAGTGCCTTATCCTACTAGGAAACAAAGCATGCCGCTCAAATAGGCCGATGCCGGGGAAATCGAGGAGACACTGCCATTTTCCAAATTTTTCCTGTCTACATGTCCCCGCCTCCGGTGCAAGGCTGCGTATGTGGCCGGGCTCCGAAGGCAAGGCCGAAATCCTGGCAGCCTGGGCCCCGGCAGTCCAATGGTTTATGGACGTGGGGACACGGATGACCTGTTTGCCACATACAGGAGAAATCCTTGGGCCCTTCACTGGCTCGCCATTCAGCTCCACGACGTCCACTCCTGGCCCTGGCCTTTGGCCGGTGCCCCATTCAACGTGTGCTCAGGAGCCATGTTTCTCCACCCATCGCTATCATTCTGCCACCAGGGGATATGTGAGTGTGGGAGTCACCATTTGTCACTGGCAGCAGCGTCACAACTCACTAGACTTCCAGGGACCCGCAGACCTAGGCTGCCTTCTGCCTCAGGCAAGGTCCCGAATCCTTTATCCCAGATGCTGACACCTGGCCACTGGCGGACATTCATTTTGATCAACACAGAGGTCTGAGTGAGGGTCAGCAGGCCGGGTAGGTGAAGTGAAGGCCAGGTGGGCGGGACTAAGGCTTCTTTGCCATCACCATGGA
Organism: Loxodonta africana; assembly: GCF_030014295.1. NCBI lineage: Eukaryota > Metazoa > Chordata > Mammalia > Proboscidea > Elephantidae > Loxodonta > Loxodonta africana. The sequence goes on from NW_026975506.1 coordinate 637,345, forward strand.
GACAGTCTCCCCAACGGAAGAGTAGGCGCAGCTTATCATGGGCCTGGTGACAAGACTCAGCCAATGGCAGAGATCCAGCCCGCCAGGCAGATGACACAGGGCCCTCCATTGTGACCCAGGACACCTAGTGGCCACAGGATTTGAGCACACCCTGGGAAAGGCTACGCAGGCACGAGGGAGCCCCTGGTGCGGACTGCTTCAGGGCATTGGCACAGCAGGCCAGGGGCCAATTTGCCCACTTTCCTCAGCATATCAGTACGCAAGACATCCCCACTCAGCATCTCCTGCCTCTCTCTCTGTCTCTCTCTCTCTCTGTACGTGTTCATTCTCTGAAATCTCTTCCTTCTCCCCCCCAGGCACTTCACAGCTTGGAGTGCCTGACAGAGTGTCTAGAGACGAAAGGGCAAAGGCGGAAGGCCTCTGGCTGTACTGGTTGCCCAAGGGCAGAGAAGATCTGGTAGTCTATCTGGAAGGACTAGGGAGTAGTGATTGATTGGGGAGCTACATCACGGGTGAACCCTGGCCGGGTGAAGCTTGTTGACACGGGGCAGCCTCTCCGGAGACTACTAATTCCGCTGATAACATTGTATTCAAATACCCGGCTGAGTGCCATGGGCAGAAAACATTGACACATACCTGCCAGAGGCCTATCCTGGGTCTGAAGAGTCCACCCTGGTCTCCAGCGACTCATCATCTCAGCACACACTTTGCCGGCACACATGGAATCCGCCTCTCTCCAGGAATGCTTCTCCTGCTAGGAAACACAGGATGGCACTCAGCCAAAGGAGAACACAGGCAAAGTCAAATGAAGCCCGCATTTTCAAGATTTTGCTTCTGCTGGGCCACAGCCCCCGGTGGCACACTGCATGCGCGTCACTTCTCCAAAGACAAGGCCGAAATCCGGGCGTCCAGGGCCCCAGCAGTCCAGAGTCTGCGGATGGCGGCATACTCTGCAGATGGTGCCACCTATTTGCCAAGTACAGGACGCAGGCCTGTGCCCTAGACTGGCTCCGCTAGGGCTCCACGACCTCAGCTATTTTCCGAGACCTTTGACCCGTGCCCTCGTGAGTGTGTGATCTCTAGTTACACTTCTCCTCCGACCACTCTCAATCCGCCACCTGCGGATACCTGAGCGTGGAAATCTACATCTATCACTAGCTGCAGTGTCACAGGTCACTAGGTGTTTAGGCTCAGGCTGACCTTGGCTGTCTTCTGCCCGGGCAAGGAGCGAAATCCTTCAAAGGAAATGAGGACACGTGTTCACTGGCCGACGTCCTTTCTTTCATCCACACGGCGGTCCAGATGAGGGTAAAGAGGCCACGTAGGCCAGGTGAAGGCTGAGTGCGGGGCCTAAGGCTTCTTCCCCAATCACCATGGAGACAGCCACCGGAAGGCTGGCCGGAACTTCTGACGGGGACGGGTCACAAACACCGAGCCAATAGGAGAAGTCCAGCCTAACCGGCCAGTTCTGCAGAGCCCTCCATGGTACCCATGGACACACAACAGGCCCTTGTGTCTTTGGCCACAAAATCGAGGGCACCAGGGAATAACTTCACAGTAGCCAATCCCTGATGTGGACACGTTCGACACACTGGGACAGCAGGCAGGTACCTCTTTACCACTTACGCTAGGATGTCAGCAGGCAAGGTGCCCTTCCTCAGCATCTATGGCCCCTCTCTGGATGTGTTCATTCAGAGGAATCTCTTCCTTCTACCCCTGAGACACATCACAAGTATGAGGGGCCTGACAGAGAGCCTGGAGATGAAACGGGGGAGGCTTCTGGCTGGACCGCTTCCCCGTGGGTAGACAATAGCAGGTAGTCTCTCTGGAAGGTCTTAGCTTCTGTTGATTGACATGGGCAATACAGTAGGGGCGGTCCCTGGCCAGGTGGAGCTTGTGGGCAGATGCAACCTCTCCGGCGACGAATAATCCCGCTGCTGCTTTGTTTGCTGAAAACCTCCCCCCGCCAACTCGGATGGGCAGAGAACATTCACCCACACCTGCCAGGGGCCTTTCCTGGGACTAAAGATCCCAACCTGGTCTCAACGTCGTCACCCTCTCAGCACACACCTTTCCTGCACACATAATCCTGCCTTTCTCCGTCAGTGCCTTATCCTACTCGGAAACAAAGCATGCCGCTCAAATAGGCCGATGCCGGGGAAATCGAGGAGACACTGCCATTTTCCAAATTTTTCCTGTCTACATGTCCCCGCCTCCGGTGCAAGGCTGCGTATGTGGCCGGGCTCCGAAGGCAAGGCCGAAATCCTGGCAGCCTGGGCCCCGGCAGTCCAATGGTTTATGGACGTGGGGACACGGATGACCTGTTTGCCACATACAGGAGAAATCCTTGGGCCCTTCACTGGCTCGCCATTCAGCTCCACGACGTCCACTCCTGGCCCTGGCCTTTGGCCGGTGCCCCATTCAACGTGTGCTCAGGAGCCATGTTTCTCCACCCATCGCTCTCATTCTGCCACCAGGGGATATGTGAGTGTGGGAGTCACCATTTGTCACTGGCAGCAGCGTCACAACTCACTAGACTTCCAGGGACCCGCAGACCTAGGCTGCCTTCTGCCTCAGGCAAGGTCCCGAATCCTTTATCCCAGATGCTGACACCTGGCCACTGGCGGACATTCATTTTGATCAACACAGAGGTCTGAGTGAGGGTCAGCAGGCCGGGTAGGTGAAGTGAAGGCCAGGTGGGCGGGACTAAGGCTTCTTTGCCATCACCATGGAGACAGTCTCCCCAACGGAAGAGTAGGCGCAGCTTATCATGGGCCTGGTGACAAGACTCAGTCAATGGCAGAGATCCAGCCCGCCAGGCAGATGACACAGGGCCCTCCATTGTGACCCAGGACACCTAGTGGCCACAGGATTTGAGCACACCCTGGGAAAGGCTACGCAGGCACGAGGGAGCCCCTGGTGCGGACTGCTTCAGGGCATTGGCACAGCAGGCCAGGGGCCAATTTGCCCACTTTCCTCAGGATATCAGTACGCAAGACATCCCCACTCAGCATCTCCTGCCTCTCTCTCTGTCTCTCTCTCTCTCTGTATGTGTTCATTCTCTGAAATCTCTTCCTTCTCCCCCCCAGGCACTTCACAGCTTGGAGTGCCTGACAGAGTGTCTAGAGACGAAAGGGTCAAGGGGGAAGGCCTCTGGCTGTACTGGTTGCCCAAGGGCAGAGAAGATCTGGTCGTCTATCTGGAAGGACTAGGGAGTAGTGATTGATTGGGGAGCTACATCACGGGTGAACCCTGGCCGGGTGAAGCTTGTTGACACGGGGCAGCCTCTCCGGAGACTACTAATTCCGCTGATAACATTGTATTCAAATACCCGGCTGAGTGCCATGGGCAGAAAACATTGACACATACCTGCCAGAGGCCTATCCTGGGTCTGAAGAGTCCACCCTGGTCTCCAGCGACTCATCATCTCAGCACACACTTTGCCGGCACACATGGAATCCGCCTCTCTCCAGGAATGCTTCTCCTGCTAGGAAACACAGGATGGCACTCAGCCAAAGGAGAACACAGGCAAAGTCAAATGAAGCCCGCATTTTCAAGATTTTGCTTCTGCTGGGCCACAGCCCCCGGTGGCACACTGCATGCGCGTCACTTCTCCAAAGACAAGGCCGAAATCCGGGCGTCCAGGGCCCCAGCAGTCCAGAGTCTGCGGATGGCGGCATACTCTGCAGATGGTGCCACCTATTTGCCAAGTACAGGACGGAGGCCTGTGCCCTAGACTGCCTCCGCTAGGGCTCCACGACCTCAGCTATTTTCCGAGACCTTTGACCCGTGCCCTCGTGAGTGCGTGATCTCTAGTTACACTTCTCCTCCGACCACTCTCAATCCGCCACCTGCGGATACCTGAGCGTGGAAATCTACATCTATCACTAGCTGCAGTGTCACAGGTCACTAGGTGTTTAGGCTCAGGCTGACCTTGGCTGTCTTCTGCCCGGGCAAGGAGCGAAATCCTTCAAAGGAAATGAGGACACGTGGTCACTGGCCGACATCCTTTCTTTCATCCACACGGCGGTCCAGATGAGGGTAAAGAGGCCACGTAGGCCAGGTGAAGGCTGAGTGCGGGGCCTAAGGCTTCTTCCCCAATCACCATGGAGACAGCCACCGGAAGGCTGGCCGGAACTTCTGACGGGGACGGGTCACAAACACCGAGCCAATAGGAGAAGTCCAGCCTAACCGGCCAGTTCTGCAGAGCCCTCCATGGTACCCATGGACACACAACAGGCCCTTGTGTCTTTGGCCACAAAGTCGAGGGCACCAGGGAATAACTTCACAGTAGCCAATCCCTGATGTGGACACGTTCGACACACTGGGACAGCAGGCAGGTACCTCTTTACCACTTACGCTAGGATGTCAGCAGGCAAGGTGCCCTTCCTCAGCATCTATGGCCCCTCTCTGGATGTGTTCATTCAGAGGAATCTCTTCCTTCTACCCCTGAGACACATCACAAGTATGAGGGGCCTGACAGAGAGCCTGGAGATGAAACGGGGGAGGCTTCTGGCTGGACCGCTTCCCCGTGGGTAGACAATAGCAGGTAGTCTCTCTGGAAGGTCTTAGCTTCTGTTGATTGACATGGGCAATACAGTAGGGGCGGTCCCTGGCCAGGTGGAGCTTGTGGGCAGATGCAACCTCTCCGGCGACGAATAATCCCGCTGCTGCTTTGTTTGCTGAAAACCTCCCCCCGCCAACTCGGATGGGCAGAGAACATTCACCCACACCTGCCAGGGGCCTTTCCTGGGACTAAAGATCCCAACCTGGTCTCAACGTCGTCACCCTCTCAGCACACACCTTTCCTGCACACATAATCCTGCCTTTCTCCGTCAGTGCCTTATCCTACTAGGAAACAAAGCATGCCGCTCAAATAGGCCGATGCCGGGGAAATCGAGGAGACACTGCCATTTTCCAAATTTTTCCTGTCTACATGTCCCCGCCTCTGGGGCAAGGCTGCGTATGTGGCCGGGCTCCGAAGGCAAGGCCGAAATCCTGGCAGCCTGGGCCCCGGCAGTCCAATGGTTTATGGACGTGGGGACACGGATGACCTGTTTGCCACATACAGGAGAAATCCTTGGGCCCTTCACTGGCTCGCCATTCAGCTCCACGACGTCCACTCCTGGCCCTGGCCTTCATAGAGAGATAGTATTAACGTGTGCTCAGGAGCCATGTTTCTCCACCCATCGCTATCATTCTGCCACCAGGGGATATGTGAGTGTGGGAGTCACCATTTGTCACTGGCAGCAGCGTCACAACTCACTAGACTTCCAGGGACCCGCAGACCTAGGCTGCCTTCTGCCTCAGGCAAGGTCCCGAATCCTTTATCCCAGATGCTGACACTTGGCCACTGGCGGACATTCATTTTGATCAACACAGAGGTCTGAGTGAGGGTCAGCAGGCCGGGTAGGTGAAGTGAAGGCCAGGTGGGCGGGACTAAGGCTTCTTTGCCATCACCATGGAGACAGTCTCCCCACCGGAAGAGTAGGCGCAGCTTATCATGGGCCTGGTGACAAGACTCAGTCAATGGCAGAGATCCAGCCCGCCAGGCAGATGACACAGGGCCCTCCATTGTGACCCAGGACACCTAGTGGCCACAGGATTTGAGCACACCCTGGGAAAGGCTACGCAGGCACGAGGGAGCCCCTGGTGCGGACTGCTTCAGGGCATTGGCACAGCAGGCCAGGGGCCAATTTGCCCACTTTCCTCAGGATATCAGTACGCAAGACATCCCCACTCAGCATCTCCTGCCTCTCTCTCTGTCTCTCTCTCTCTCTGTATGTGTTCATTCTCTGAAATCTCTTCCTTCTCCCCCCCAGGCACTTCACAGCTTGGAGTGCCTGACAGAGTGTCTAGAGACGAAAGGGCCAAGGGGGAAGGCCTCTGGCTGTACTGGTTGCCCAAGGGCAGAGAAGATCTGGTAGTCTATCTGGAAGGACTAGGGAGTAGTGATTGATTGGGGAGCTACATCACGGGTGAACCCTGGCCGGGTGAAGCTTGTTGACACGGGGCAGCCTCTCCGGAGACTACTAATTCCGCTGATAACATTGTATTCAAATACCCGGCTGAGTGCCATGGGCAGAAAACATTGACACATACCTGCCAGAGGCCTATCCTGGGTCTGAAGAGTCCACCCTGGTCTCCAGCGACTCATCATCTCAGCACACACTTTGCCGGCACACATGGAATCCGCCTCTCTCCAGGAATGCTTCTCCTGCTAGGAAACACAGGATGGCACTCAGCCAAAGGAGAACACAGGCAAAGTCAAATGAAGCCCGCATTTTCAAGATTTTGCTTCTGCTGGGCCACAGCCCCCGGTGGCACACTGCATGCGCGTCACTTCTCCAAAGACAAGGCCGAAATCCGGGCGTCCAGGGCCCCAGCAGTCCAGAGTCTGCGGATGGCGGCATACTCTGCAGATGGTGCCACCTATTTGCCAAGTACAGGACGGAGGCCTGTGCCCTAGACTGGCTCCGCTAGGGCTCCACGACCTCAGCTATTTTCCGAGACCTTTGACCCGTGCCCTCGTGAGTGCGTGATCTCTAGTTACACTTCTCCTCCGACCACTCTCAATCCGCCACCTGCGGATACCTGAGCGTGGAAATCTACATCTATCACTAGCTGCAGTGTCACAGGTCACTAGGTGTTTAGGCTCAGGCTGACCTTGGCTGTCTTCTGCCCGGGCAAGGAGCGAAATCCTTCAAAGGAAATGAGGACACGTGGTCACTGGCCGACATCCTTTCTTTCATCCACACGGCGGTCCAGATGAGGGTAAAGAGGCCACGTAGGCCAGGTGAAGGCTGAGTGCGGGGCCTAAGGCTTCTTCCCCAATCACCATGGAGACAGCCACCGGAAGGCTGGCCGGAACTTCTGACGGGGACGGGTCACAAACACCGAGCCAATAGGAGAAGTCCAGCCTAACCGGCCAGTTCTGCAGAGCCCTCCATGGTACCCATGGACACACAACAGGCCCTTGTGTCTTTGGCCACAAAATCGAGGGCACCAGGGAATAACTTCACAGTAGCCAATCCCTGATGTGGACACGTTCGACACACTGGGACAGCAGGCAGGTACCTCTTTACCACTTACGCTAGGATGTCAGCAGGCAAGGTGCCCTTCCTCAGCATCTATGGCCCCTCTCTGGATGTGTTCATTCAGAGGAATCTCTTCCTTCTACCCCTGAGACACATCACAAGTATGAGGGGCCTGACAGAGAGCCTGGAGATGAAACGGGGGAGGCTTCTGGCTGGACCGCTTCCCCGTGGGTAGACAATAGCAGGTAGTCTCTCTGGAAGGTCTTAGCTTCTGTTGATTGACATGGGCAATACAGTAGGGGCGGTCCCTGGCCAGGTGGAGCTTGTGGGCAGATGCAACCTCTCCAGCGACGAATAATCCCGCTGCTGCTTTGTTTGCTGAAAACCTCCCCCCGCCAACTCGGATGGGCAGAGAACATTCACCCACACCTGCCAGGGGCCTTTCCTGGGACTAAAGATCCCAACCTGGTCTCAACGTCGTCACCCTCTCAGCACACACCTTTCCTGCACACATAATCCTGCCTTTCTCCGTCAGTGCCTTATCCTACTAGGAAACAAAGCATGCCGCTCAAATAGGCCGATGCCGGGGAAATCGAGGAGACACTGCCATTTTCCAAATTTTTCCTGTCTACATGTCCCCGCCTCTGGGGCAAGGCTGCGTATGTGGCCGGGCTCCGAAGGCAAGGCCGAAATCCTGGCAGCCTGGGCCCCGGCAGTCCAATGGTTTATGGACGTGGGGACACGGATGACCTGTTTGCCACATACAGGAGAAATCCTTGGGCCCTTCACTGGCTCGCCATTCAGCTCCACGACGTCCACTCCTGGCCCTGGCCTTTGGCCGGTGCCCCATTCAACGTGTGCTCAGGAGCCATGTTTCTCCACCCATCGCTATCATTCTGCCACCAGGGGATATGTGAGTGTGGGAGTCACCATTTGTCACTGGCAGCAGCGTCACAACTCACTAGACTTCCAGGGACCCGCAGACCTAGGCTGCCTTCTGCCTCAGGCAAGGTCCCGAATCCTTTATCCCAGATGCTGACACCTGGCCACTGGCGGACATTCATTTTGATCAACACAGAGGTCTGAGTGAGGGTCAGCAGGCCGGGTAGGTGAAGTGAAGGCCAGGTGGGCGGGACTAAGGCTTCTTTGCCATCACCATGGAGACAGTCTCCCCACCGGAAGAGTAGGCGCAGCTTATCATGGGCCTGGTGACAAGACTCAGTCAATGGCAGAGATCCAGCCCGCCAGGCAGATGACACAGGGCCCTCCATTGTGACCCAGGACACCTAGTGGCCACAGGATTTGAGCACACCCTGGGAAAGGCTACGCAGGCACGAGGGAGCCCCTGGTGCGGACTGCTTCAGGGCATTGGCACAGCAGGCCAGGGGCCAATTTGCCCACTTTCCTCAGGATATCAGTACGCAAGACATCCCCACTCAGCATCTCCTGCCTCTCTCTCTGTCTCTCTCTCTCTCTGTATGTGTTCATTCTCTGAAATCTCTTCCTTCTCCCCCCCAGGCACTTCACAGCTTGGAGTGCCTGACAGAGTGTCTAGAGACGAAAGGGCCAAGGGGGAAGGCCTCTGGCTGTACTGGTTGCCCAAGGGCAGAGAAGATCTGGTAGTCTATCTGGAAGGACTAGGGAGTAGTGATTGATTGGGGAGCTACATCACGGGTGAACCCTGGCCGGGTGAAGCTTGTTGACACGGGGCAGCCTCTCCGGAGACTACTAATTCCGCTGATAACATTGTATTCAAATACCCGGCTGAGTGCCATGGGCAGAAAACATTGACACATACCTGCCAGAGGCCTATCCTGGGTCTGAAGAGTCCACCCTGGTCTCCAGCGACTCATCATCTCAGCACACACTTTGCCGGCACACATGGAATCCGCCTCTCTCCAGGAATGCTTCTCCTGCTAGGAAACACAGGATGGCACTCAGCCAAAGGAGAACACAGGCAAAGTCAAATGAAGCCCGCATTTTCAAGATTTTGCTTCTGCTGGGCCACAGCCCCCGGTGGCACACTGCATGCGCGTCACTTCTCCAAAGACAAGGCCGAAATCCGGGCGTCCAGGGCCCCAGCAGTCCAGAGTCTGCGGATGGCGGCATACTCTGCAGATGGTGCCACCTATTTGCCAAGTACAGGACGGAGGCCTGTGCCCTAGACTGGCTCCGCTAGGGCTCCACGACCTCAGCTATTTTCCGAGACCTTTGACCCGTGCCCTCGTGAGTGTGTGATCTCTAGTTACACTTCTCCTCCGACCACTCTCAATCCGCCACCTGCGGATACCTGAGCGTGGAAATCTACATCTATCACTAGCTGCAGTGTCACAGGTCACTAGGTGTTTAGGCTCAGGCTGACCTTGGCTGTCTTCTGCCCGGGCAAGGAGCGAAATCCTTCAAAGGAAATGAGGACACGTGGTCACTGGCCGACATCCTTTCTTTCATCCACACGGCGGTCCAGATGAGGGTAAAGAGGCCACGTAGGCCAGGTGAAGGCTGAGTGCGGGGCCTAAGGCTTCTTCCCCAATCACCATGGAGACAGCCACCGGAAGGCTGGCCGGAACTTCTGACGGGGACGGGTCACAAACACCGAGCCAATAGGAGAAGTCCAGCCTAACCGGCCAGTTCTGCAGAGCCCTCCATGGTACCCATGGACACACAACAGGCCCTTGTGTCTTTGGCCACAAAATCGAGGGCACCAGGGAATAACTTCACAGTAGCCAATCCCTGATGTGGACACGTTCGACACACTGGGACAGCAGGCAGGTACCTCTTTACCACTTACGCTAGGATGTCAGCAGGCAAGGTGCCCTTCCTCAGCATCTATGGCCCCTCTCTGGATGTGTTCATTCAGAGGAATCTCTTCCTTCTACCCCTGAGACACATCACAAGTATGAGGGGCCTGACAGAGAGCCTGGAGATGAAACGGGGGAGGCTTCTGGCTGGACCGCTTCCCCGTGGGTAGACAATAGCAGGTAGTCTCTCTGGAAGGTCTTAGCTTCTGTTGATTGACACGGGCAATACAGTAGGGGCGGTCCCTGGCCAGGTGGAGCTTGTGGGCAGATGCAACCTCTCCGGCGACGAATAATCCCGCTGCTGCTTTGTTTGCTGAAAACCTCCCCCTGCCAACTCGGATGGGCAGAGAACATTCACCCACACCTGCCAGGGGCCTTTCCTGGGACTAAAGATCCCAACCTGGTCTCAACGTCGTCACCCTCTCAGCACACACCTTTCCTGCACACATAATCCTGCCTTTCTCCGTCAGTGCCTTATCCTACTAGGAAACAAAGCATGCCGCTCAAATAGGCCGATGCCGGGGAAATCGAGGAGACACTGCCATTTTCCAAATTTTTCCTGTCTACATGTCCCCGCCTCCGGTGCAAGGCTGCGTATGTGGCCGGGCTCCGAAGGCAAGGCCGAAATCCTGGCAGCCTGGGCCCCGGCAGTCCAATGGTTTATGGACGTGGGGACACGGATGACCTGTTTGCCACATACAGGAGAAATCCTTGGGCACTTCACTGGCTCGCCATTCAGCTCCACGACGTCCACTCCTGGCCCTGGCCTTTGGCCGGTGCCCCATTCAACGTGTGCTCAGGAGCCATGTTTCTCCACCCATCGCTATCATTCTGCCACCAGGGGATATGTGAGTGTGGGAGTCACCATTTGTCACTGGCAGCAGCGTCACAACTCACTAGACTTCCAGGGACCCGCAGACCTAGGCTGCCTTCTGCCTCAGGCAAGGTCCCGAATCCTTTATCCCAGATGCTGACACCTGGCCACTGGCGGACATTCATTTTGATCAACACAGAGGTCTGAGTGAGGGTCAGCAGGCCGGGTAGGTGAAGTGAAGGCCAGGTGGGCGGGACTAAGGCTTCTTTGCCATCACCATGGAGACAGTCTCCCCACCGGAAGAGTAGGCGCAGCTTATCATGGGCCTGGTGACAAGGCTCAGCCAATGGCAGAGATCCAGCCCACCAGGCAGATGACACAGGGCCCTCCATTGTGACCCAGGACACCTAGTGGCCACAGGATTTGAGCACACCCTGGGAAAGGCTACGCAGGCACAAGGGAGCCCCTGGTGCGGACTGCTTCAGGGCATTGGCACAGCAGGCCAGGGGCCAATTTTCCCACTTTCCTCAGGATATCAGTACGCAAGACATCCCCACTCAGCATCTCCTGCCTCTCTCTCTGTCTCTCTCTGTCTCTGTATGTGTTCATTCTCTGAAATCTCTTCCTTCTCCCCCCCAGGCACTTCACAGCTTGGAGTGCCTGACAGAGTGTCTAGAGACGAAAGGGTCAAGGGGGAAGGCCTCTGGCTGTACTGGTTGCCCAAGGGCAGAGAAGATCTGGTAGTCTATCTGGAAGGACTAGGGAGTAGTGATTGATTGGGGAGCTACATCACGGGTGAACCCTGGCCGGGTGAAGCTTGTTGACACGGGGCAGCCTCTCCGGAGACTACTAATTCCGCTGATAACATTGTATTCAAATACCCGGCTGAGTGCCATGGGCAAAAAACATTGACACATACCTGCCAGAGGCCTATCCTGGGTCTGAAGAGTCCACCCTGGTCTCCAGCGACTCATCATCTCAGCACACACTTTGCCGGCACACATGGAATCCGCCTCTCTCCAGGAATGCTTCTCCTGCTAGGAAGCACAGGATGGCACTCAGCCAAAGGAGAACACAGGCAAAGTCAAATGAAGCCCGCATTTTCAAGATTTTGCTTCTGCTGGGCCACAGCCCCCGGTGGCACACTGCATGCGCGTCACTTCTCCAAAGACAAGGCCGAAATCCGGGCGTCCAGGGCCCCAGCAGTCCAGAGTCTGCGGATGGCGGCATACTCTGCAGATGGTGCCACCTATTTGCCAAGTACAGGACGGAGGCCTGTGCCCTAGACTGCCTCCGCTAGGGCTCCACGACCTCAGCTATTTTCCGAGACCTTTGACCCGTGCCCTCGTGAGTGCGTGATCTCTAGTTACACTTCTCCTCCGACCACTCTCAATCCGCCACCTGCGGATACCTGAGCGTGGAAATCTACATCTATCACTAGCTGCAGTGTCACAGGTCACTAGGTGTTTAGGCTCAGGCTGACCTTGGCTGTCTTCTGCCCGGGCAAGGAGCGAAATCCTTCAAAGGAAATGAGGACACGTGGTCACTGGCCGACATCCTTTCTTTCATCCACACGGCGGTCCAGATGAGGGTAAAGAGGCCACGTAGGCCAGGTGAAGGCTGAGTGCGGGGCCTAAGGCTTCTTCCCCAATCACCATGGAGACAGCCACCGGAAGGCTGGCCGGAACTTCTGACGGGGACGGGTCACAAACACCGAGCCAATAGGAGAAGTCCAGCCTAACCGGCCAGTTCTGCAGAGCCCTCCATGGTACCCATGGACACACAACAGGCCCTTGTGTCTTTGGCCACAAAATCGAGGGCACCAGGGAATAACTTCACAGTAGCCAATCCCTGATGTGGACACGTTCGACACACTGGGACAGCAGGCAGGTACCTCTTTACCACTTACGCTAGGATGTCAGCAGGCAAGGTGCCCTTCCTCAGCATCTATGGCCCCTCTCTGGATGTGTTCATTCAGAGGAATCTCTTCCTTCTACCCCTGAGACACATCACAAGTATGAGGGGCCTGACAGAGAGCCTGGAGATGAAACGGGGGAGGCTTCTGGCTGGACCGCTTCCCCGTGGGTAGACAATAGCAGGTAGTCTCTCTGGAAGGTCTTAGCTTCTGTTGATTGACATGGGCAATACAGTAGGGGCGGTCCCTGGCCAGGTGGAGCTTGTGGGCAGATGCAACCTCTCCAGCGACGAATAATCCCGCTGCTGCTTTGTTTGCTGAAAACCTCCCCCCGCCAACTCGGATGGGCAGAGAACATTCACCCACACCTGCCAGGGGCCTTTCCTGGGACTAAAGATCCCAACCTGGTCTCAACGTCGTCACCCTCTCAGCACACACCTTTCCTGCACACATAATCCTGCCTTTCTCCGTCAGTGCCTTATCCTACTAGGAAACAAAGCATGCCGCTCAAATAGGCCGATGCCGGGGAAATCGAGGAGACACTGCCATTTTCCAAATTTTTCCTGTCTACATGTCCCCGCCTCTGGGGCAAGGCTGCGTATGTGGCCGGGCTCCGAAGGCAAGGCCGAAATCCTGGCAGCCTGGGCCCCGGCAGTCCAATGGTTTATGGACGTGGGGACACGGATGACCTGTTTGCCACATACAGGAGAAATCCTTGGGCCCTTCACTGGCTCGCCATTCAGCTCCACGACGTCCACTCCTGGCCCTGGCCTTTGGCCGGTGCCCCATTCAACGTGTGCTCAGGAGCCATGTTTCTCCACCCATCGCTATCATTCTGCCACCAGGGGATATGTGAGTGTGGGAGTCACCATTTGTCACTGGCAGCAGCGTCACAACTCACTAGACTTCCAGGGACCCGCAGACCTAGGCTGCCTTCTGCCTCAGGCAAGGTCCCGAATCCTTTATCCCAGATGCTGACACCTGGCCACTGGCGGACATTCATTTTGATCAACACAGAGGTCTGAGTGAGGGTCAGCAGGCCGGGTAGGTGAAGTGAAGGCCAGGTGGGCGGGACTAAGGCTTCTTTGCCATCACCATGGAGACAGTCTCCCCACCGGAAGAGTAGGCGCAGCTTATCATGGGCCTGGTGACAAGACTCAGTCAATGGCAGAGATCCAGCCCGCCAGGCAGATGACACAGGGCCCTCCATTGTGACCCAGGACACCTAGTGGCCACAGGATTTGAGCACACCCTGGGAAAGGCTACGCAGGCACGAGGGAGCCCCTGGTGCGGACTGCTTCAGGGCATTGGCACAGCAGGCCAGGGGCCAATTTGCCCACTTTCCTCAGGATATCAGTACGCAAGACATCCCCACTCAGCATCTCCTGCCTCTCTCTCTGTCTCTCTCTCTCTCTGTATGTGTTCATTCTCTGAAATCTCTTCCTTCTCCCCCCCAGGCACTTCACAGCTTGGAGTGCCTGACAGAGTGTCTAGAGACGAAAGGGCCAAGGGGGAAGGCCTTTGGCTGTACTGGTTGCCCAAGGGCAGAGAAGATCTGGTAGTCTATCTGGAAGGACTAGGGAGTAGTGATTGATTGGGGAGCTACATCACGGGTGAACCCTGGCCGGGTGAAGCTTGTTGACACGGGGCAGCCTCTCCGGAGACTACTAATTCCGCTGATAACATTGTATTCAAATACCCGGCTGAGTGCCATGGGCAGAAAACATTGACACATACCTGCCAGAGGCCTATCCTGGGTCTGAAGAGTCCACCCTGGTCTCCAGCGACTCATCATCTCAGCACACACTTTGCCGGCACACATGGAATCCGCCTCTCTCCAGGAATGCTTCTCCTGCTAGGAAACACAGGATGGCACTCAGCCAAAGGAGAACACAGGCAAAGTCAAATGAAGCCCGCATTTTCAAGATTTTGCTTCTGCTGGGCCACAGCCACCGGTGGCACACTGCATGCGCGTCACTTCTCCAAAGACAAGGCCGAAATCCGGGCGTCCAGGGCCCCAGCAGTCCAGAGTCTGCGGATGGCGGCATACTCTGCAGATGGTGCCACCTATTTGCCAAGTACAGGACGGAGGCCTGTGCCCTAGACTGCCTCCGCTAGGGCTCCACGACCTCAGCTATTTTCCGAGACCTTTGACCCGTGCCCTCGTGAGTGTGTGATCTCTAGTTACACTTCTCCTCCGACCACTCTCAATCCGCCACCTGCGGATACCTGAGCGTGGAAATCTACATCTATCACTAGCTGCAGTGTCACAGGTCACTAGGTGCTTAGGCTCAGGCTGACCTTGGCTGTCTTCTGCCCGGGCAAGGAGCGAAATCCTTCAAAGGAAATGAGGACACGTGGTCACTGGCCGACATCCTTTCTTTCATCCACACGGCGGTCCAGATGAGGGTAAAGAGGCCACGTAGGCCAGGTGAAGGCTGAGTGCGGGGCCTAAGGCTTCTTCCCCAATCACCATGGAGACAGCCACCGGAAGGCTGGCCGGAACTTCTCACGGGGACGGGTCACAAACACTGAGCCAATAGGAGAAGTCCAGCCTAACCGGCCAGTTCTGCAGAGCCCTCCATGGTACCCATGGACACACAACAGGCCCTTGTGTCTTTGGCCACAAAATCGAGGGCACCAGGGAATAACTTCACAGTAGCCAATCCCTGATGTGGACACGTTCGACACACTGGGACAGCAGGCAGGTACCTCTTTACCACTTACGCTAGGATGTCAGCAGGCAAGGTGCCCTTCCTCAGCATCTATGGCCCCTCTCTGGATGTGTTCATTCAGAGGAATCTCTTCCTTCTACCCCTGAGACACATCACAAGTATGAGGGGCCTGACAGAGAGCCTGGAGATGAAACGGGGGAGGCTTCTGGCTGGACCGCTTCCCCGTGGGTAGACAATAGCAGGTAGTCTCTCTGGAAGGTCTTAGCTTCTGTTGATTGACATGGGCAATACAGTAGGGGCGGTCCCTGGCCAGGTGGAGCTTGTGGGTAGATGCAACCTCTCCGGCGACGAATAATCCCGCTGCTGCTTTGTTTGCTGAAAACCTCCCCCCGCCAACTCGGATGGGCAGAGAACATTCACCCACACCTGCCAGGGGCCTTTCCTGGGACTAAAGATCCCAACCTGGTCTCAACGTCGTCACCCTCTCAGCACACACCTTTCCTGCACACATAATCCTGCCTTTCTCCGTCAGTGCCTTATCCTACTCGGAAACAAAGCATGCCGCTCAAATAGGCCGATGCCGGGGAAATCGAGGAGACACTGCCATTTTCCAAATTTTTCCTGTCTACATGTCCCCGCCTCCGGTGCAAGGCTGCGTATGTGGCCGGGCTCCGAAGGCAAGGCCGAAATCCTGGCAGCCTGGGCCCCGGCAGTCCAATGGTTTATGGACGTGGGGACACGGATGACCTGTTTGCCACATACAGGAGAAATCCTTGGGCCCTTCACTGGCTCGCCATTCAGCTCCACGACGTCCACTCCTGGCCCTGGCCTTTGGCCGGTGCCCCATTCAACGTGTGCTCAGGAGCCATGTTTCTCCACCCATCGCTATCATTCTGCCACCAGGGGATATGTGAGTGTGGGAGTCACCATTTGTCACTGGCAGCAGCGTCACAACTCACTAGACTTCCAGGGACCCGCAGACCTAGGCTGCCTTCTGCCTCAGGCAAGGTCCCGAATCCTTTATCCCAGATGCTGACACCTGGCCACTGGCGGACATTCATTTTGATCAACACAGAGGTCTGAGTGAGGGTCAGCAGGCCGGGTAGGTGAAGTGAAGGCCAGGTGGGCGGGACTAAGGCTTCTTCGCCATCACCATGGAGACAGTCTCCCCACCGGAAGAGTAGGCGCAGCTTATCATGGGCCTGGTGACAAGACTCAGCCAATGGCAGAGATCCAGCCCGTCAGGCAGATGACACAGGGCCCTCCATTGTGACCCAGGACACCTAGTGGCCACAGGATTTGAGCACACCCTGGGAAAGGCTACGCAGGCACGAGGGAGCCCCTGGTGCGGACTGCTTCAGGGCATTGGCACAGCAGGCCAGGGTCCAATTTGCCCACTTTCCTCAGGGTATCAGTACGCAAGACATCCCCACTCAGCATCTCCTGCCTCTCTCTCTGTCTCTCTCTCTCTCTGTATGTGTTCATTCTCTGAAATCTCTTCCTTCTCCCCCCCAGGCACTTCACAGCTTGGAGTGCCTGACAGAGTGTCTAGAGACGAAAGGGCCAAGGGGGAAGGCCTCTGGCTGTACTGGTTGCCCAAGGGCAGAGAAGATCTGGTAGTCTATCTGGAAGGACTAGGGAGTAGTGATTGATTGGGGAGCTACATCACGGGTGAACCCTGGCCGGGTGAAGCTTGTTGACACGGGGCAGCCTCTCCGGAGACTACTAATTCCGTTGATAACATTGTATTCAAATACCCGGCTGAGTGCCATGGGCAGAAAACATTGACACATACCTGCCAGAGGCCTATCCTGGGTCTGAAGAGTCCACCCTGGTCTCCAGCGACTCATCATCTCAGCACACACTTTGCCGGCACACATGGAATCCGCCTCTCTCCAGGAATGCTTCTCCTGCTAGGAAACACAGGATGGCACTCAGCCAAAGGAGAACACAGGCAAAGTCAAATGAAGCCCGCATTTTCAAGATTTTGCTTCTGCTGGGCCACAGCCACCGGTGGCACACTGCATGCGCGTCACTTCTCCAAAGACAAGGCCGAAATCCGGGCGTCCAGGGCCCCAGCAGTCCAGAGTCTGCGGATGGCGGCATACTCTGCAGATGGTGCCACCTATTTGCCAAGTACAGGACGGAGGCCTGTGCCCTAGACTGGCTCCGCTAGGGCTCCACGACCTCAGCTATTTCCCGAGACCTTTGACCCGTGCCCTCGTGAGTGTGTGATCTCTAGTTACACTTCTCCTCCGACCACTCTCAATCCGCCACCTGCGGATACCTGAGCGTGGAAATCTACATCTATCACTAGCTGCAGTGTCACAGGTCACTAGGTGTTTAGGCTCAGGCTGACCTTGGCTGTCTTCTGCCCGGGCAAGGAGCGAAATCCTTCAAAGGAAATGAGGACACGTGGTCACTGGCCGACATCCTTTCTTTCATCCACACGGCGGTCCAGATGAGGGTAAAGAGGCCACGTAGGCCAGGTGAAGGCTGAGTGCGGGGCCTAAGGCTTCTTCCCCAATCACCATGGAGACAGCCACCGGAAGGCTGGCCGGAACTTCTGACGGGGACGGGTCACAAACACCGAGCCAATAGGAGAACTCCAGCCTAACCGGCCAGTTCTGCAGAGCCCTCCATGGTACCCATGGACACACAACAGGCCCTTGTGTCTTTGGCCACAAAATCGAGGGCACCAGGGAATAACTTCACAGTAGCCAATCCCTGATGTGGACACGTTCGACACACTGGGACAGCAGGCAGGTACCTCTTTACCACTTACGCTAGGATGTCAGCAGGCAAGGTGCCCTTCCTCAGCATCTATGGCCCCTCTCTGGATGTGTTCATTCAGAGGAATCTCTTCCTTCTACCCCTGAGACACATCACAAGTATGAGGGGCCTGACAGAGAGCCTGGAGATGAAACGGGGGAGGCTTCTGGCTGGACCGCTTCCCCGTGGGTAGACAATAGCAGGTAGTCTCTCTGGAAGGTCTTAGCTTCTGTTGATTGACATGGGCAATACAGTAGGGGCGGTCCCTGGCCAGGTGGAGCTTGTGGGTAGATGCAACCTCTCCGGCGACGAATAATCCCGCTGCTGCTTTGTTTGCTGAAAACCTCCCCCCGCCAACTCGGATGGGCAGAGAACATTCACCCACACCTGCCAGGGGCCTTTCCTGGGACTAAAGATCCCAACCTGGTCTCAACGTCGTCACCCTCTCAGCACACACCTTTCCTGCACACATAATCCTGCCTTTCTCCGTCAGTGCCTTATCCTACTCGGAAACAAAGCATGCCGCTCAAATAGGCCGATGCCGGGGAAATCGAGGAGACACTGCCATTTTCCAAATTTTTCCTGTCTACGTGTCCCCGCCTCCGGTGCAAGGCTGTGTATGTGGCCGGGCTCCGAAGGCAAGGCCGAAATCCTGGCAGCCTGGGCCCCGGCAGTCCAATGGTTTATGGACGTGGGGACACGGATGACCTGTTTGCCACATACAGGAGAAATCCTTGGGCCCTTCACTGGCTCGCCATTCAGCTCCACGACGTCCACTCCTGGCCCTGGCCTTTGGCCGGTGCCCCATTCAACGTGTGCTCAGGAGCCATGTTTCTCCACCCATCGCTATCATTCTGCCACCAGGGGATATGTGAGTGTGGGAGTCACCATTTGTCACTGGCAGCAGCGTCACAACTCACTAGACTTCCAGGGACCCGCAGACCTAGGCTGCCTTCTGCCTCAGGCAAGGTCCCGAATCCTTTATCCCAGATGCTGACACCTGGCCACTGGCGGACATTCATTTTGATCAACACAGAGGTCTGAGTGAGGGTCAGCAGGCCGGGTAGGTGAAGTGAAGGCCAGGTGGGCGGGACTAAGGCTTCTTCGCCATCACCATGGAGACGGTCTCCCCACCGGAAGAGTAGGCGCAGCTTATCATGGGCCTGGTGACAAGACTCAGTCAATGGCAGAGATCCAGCCCGCCAGGCAGATGACACAGGGCCCTCCATTGTGACCCAGGACACCTAGTGGCCACAGGATTTGAGCACACTCTGGGAAAGGCTACGCAGGCACGAGGGAGCCCCTGGTGCGGACTGCTTCAGGGCATTGGCACAGCAGGCCAGGGTCCAATTTTCCCACTTTCCTCAGGATATCAGTACGCAAGACATCCCCACTCAGCATCTCCTGCCTCTCTCTCTGTCTCTCTCTCTCTCTGTATGTGTTCATTCTCTGAAATCTCTTCCTTCTCCCCCCCAGGCACTTCACAGCTTGGAGTGCCTGACAGAGTGTCTAGAGACGAAAGGGCCAAGGGGGAAGGCCTCTGGCTGTACTGGTTGCCCAAGGGCAGAGAAGATCTGGTAGTCTATCTGGAAGGACTAGGGAGTAGTGATTGATTGGGGAGCTACATCACGGGTGAACCCTGGCCGGGTGAAGCTTGTTGACACGGGGCAGCCTCTCCGGAGACTACTAATTCCGCTGATAACATTGTATTCAAATACCCGGCTGAGTGCCATGGGCAGAAAACATTGACACATACCTGCCAGAGGCCTATCCTGGGTCTGAAGAGTCCACCCTGGTCTCCAGCGACTCATCATCTCAGCACACACTTTGCCGGCACACATGGAATCCGCCTCTCTCCAGGAATGCTTCTCCTGCTAGGAAACACAGGATGGCACTCAGCCAAAGGAGAACACAGGCAAAGTCAAATGAAGCCCGCATTTTCAAGATTTTGCTTCTGCTGGGCCAGTGGCACACTGCATGCGCGTCACTTCTCCAAAGACAAGGCCGAAATCCGGGCGTCCAGGGCCCCAGCAGTCCAGAGTCTGCGGATGGCGGCATACTCTGCAGATGGTGCCACCTATTTGCCAAGTACAGGACGGAGGCCTGTGCCCTAGACTGGCTCCGCTAGGGCTCCACGACCTCAGCTATTTTCCGAGACCTTTGACCCGTGCCCTCGTGAGTGTGTGATCTCTAGTTACACTTCTCCTCCGACCACTCTCAATCCGCCACCTGCGGATACCTGAGCGTGGAAATCTACATCTATCACTAGCTGCAGTGTCACAGGTCACTAGGTGTTTAGGCTCAGGCTGACCTTGGCTGTCTTCTGCCCGGGCAAGGAGCGAAATCCTTCAAAGGAAATGAGGACACGTGGTCACTGGCCGACATCCTTTCTTTCATCCACACGGCGGTCCAGATGAGGGTAAAGAGGCCATGTAGGCCAGGTGAAGGCTGAGTGCGGGGCCTAAGGCTTCTTCCCCAATCACCATGGAGACAGCCACCGGAAGGCTGGCCGGAACTTCTGACGGGGACGGGTCACAAACACTGAGCCAATAGGAGAAGTCCAGCCTAACCGGCCAGTTCTGCAGAGCCCTCCATGGTACCCATGGACACACAACAGGCCCTTGTGTCTTTGGCCACAAAATCGAGGGCACCAGGGAATAACTTCACAGTAGCCAATCCCTGATGTGGACACGTTCGACACACTGGGACAGCAGGCAGGTACCTCTTTACCACTTACGCTAGGATGTCAGCAGGCAAGGTGCCCTTCCTCAGCATCTATGGCCCCTCTCTGGATGTGTTCATTCAGAGGAATCTCTTCCTTCTACCCCTGAGACACATCACAAGTATGAGGGGCCTGACAGAGAGCCTGGAGATGAAACGGGGGAGGCTTCTGGCTGGACCGCTTCCCCGTGGGTAGACAATAGCAGGTAGTCTCTCTGGAAGGTCTTAGCTTCTGTTGATTGACATGGGCAATACAGTAGGGGCGGTCCCTGGCCAGGTGGAGCTTGTGGGCAGATGCAACCTCTCCGGCGACGAATAATCCCGCTGCTGCTTTGTTTGCTGAAAACCTCCCCCCGCCAACTCGGATGGGCAGAGAACATTCACCCACACCTGCCAGGGGCCTTTCCTGGGACTAAAGATCCCAACCTGGTCTCAACGTCGTCACCCTCTCAGCACACACCTTTCCTGCACACATAATCCTGCCTTTCTCCGTCAGTGCCTTATCCTACTAGGAAACAAAGCATGCCGCTCAAATAGGCCGATGCCGGGGAAATCGAGGAGACACTGCCATTTTCCAAATTTTTCCTGTCTACATGTCCCCGCCTCCGGTGCAAGGCTGCGTATGTGGCCGGGCTCCGAAGGCAAGGCCGAAATCCTGGCAGCCTGGGCCCCGGCAGTCCAATGGTTTCTGGACGTGGGGACACGGATGACCTGTTTGCCACATACAGGAGAAATCCTTGGGCCCTTCACTGGCTCGCCATTCAGCTCCACGACGTCCACTCCTGGCCCTGGCCTTTGGCCGGTGCCCCATTCAACGTGTGCTCAGGAGCCATGTTTCTCCACCCATCGCTATCATTCTGCCACCAGGGGATATGTGAGTGTGGGAGTCACCATTTGTCACTGGCAGCAGCGTCACAACTCACTAGACTTCCAGGGACCCGCAGACCTAGGCTGCCTTCTGCCTCAGGCAAGGTCCCGAATCCTTTATCCCAGATGCTGACACCTGGCCACTGGCGGACATTCATTTTGATCAACACAGAGGTCTGAGTGAGGGTCAGCAGGCCGGGTAGGTGAAGTGAAGGCCAGGTGGGCGGGACTAAGGCTTCTTTGCCATCACCATGGAGACAGTCTCCCCAACGGAAGAGTAGGCGCAGCTTATCATGGGCCTGGTGACAAGACTCAGCCAATGGCAGAGATCCAGCCCGCCAGGCAGATGACACAGGGCCCTCCATTGTGACCCAGGACACCTAGTGGCCACAGGATTTGAGCACACCCTGGGAAAGGCTACGCAGGCACAAGGGAGCCCCTGGTGTGGACTGCTTCAGGGCATTGGCACAGCAGGCCAGGGTCCAATTTTCCCACTTTCCTCAGGATATCAGTACGCAAGACATCCCCACTCAGCATCTCCTGCCTCTCTCTCTGTCTCTCTCTCTCTCTGTTTGTGTTCATTCTCTGAAATCTCTTCCTTCTCCCCCCCAGGCACTTCACAGCTTTGAGTGCCTGACAGAGTGTCTAGAGACGAAAGGGCCAAGGGGGAAGGCCTCTGGCTGTACTGGTTGCCCAAGGGCAGAGAAGATCTGGTAGTCTATCTGGAAGGACTAGGGAGTAGTGATTGATTGGGGAGCTACATCACGGGTGAACCCTGGCCGGGTGAAGCTTGTTGACACGGGGCAGCCTCTCCGGAGACTACTAATTCCGCTGATAACATTGTATTCAAATACCCGGCTGAGTGCCACGGGCAGAAAACATTGACACATACCTGCCAGAGGCCTATCCTGGGTCTGAAGAGTCCACCCTGGTCTCCAGCGACTCATCATCTCAGCACACACTTTGCCGGCACACATGGAATCCGCCTCTCTCCAGGAATGCTTCTCCTGCTAGGAAACACAGGATGGCACTCAGCCAAAGGAGAACACAGGCAAAGTCAAATGAAGCCCGCATTTTCAAGATTTTGCTTCTGCTGGGCCACAGCCCCCGGTGGCACACTGCATGCGCGTCACTTCTCCAAAGACAAGGCCGAAATCCGGGCGTCCAGGGCCCCAGCAGTCCAGAGTCTGCGGATGGCGGCATACTCTGCAGATGGTGCCACCTATTTGCCAAGTACAGGACGGAGGCCTGTGCCCTAGACTGGCTCCGCTAGGGCTCCACGACCTCAGCTATTTTCCGAGACCTTTGACCCGTGCCCTCGTGAGTGTGTGATCTCTAGTTACACTTCTCCTCCGACCACTCTCAATCCGCCACCTGCGGATACCTGAGCGTGGAAATCTACATCTATCACTAGCTGCAGTGTCACAGGTCACTAGGTGTTTAGGCTCAGGCTGACCTTGGCTGTCTTCTGCCCGGGCAAGGAGCGAAATCCTTCAAAGGAAATGAGGACACGTGGTCACTGGCCGACATCCTTTCTTTCATCCACACGGCGGTCCAGATGAGGGTAAAGAGGCCACGTAGGCCAGGTGAAGGCTGAGTGCGGGGCCTAAGGCTTCTTCCCCAATCACCATGGAGACAGCCACCGGAAGGCTGGCCGGAACTTCTGACGGGGACGGGTCACAAACACCGAGCCAATAGGAGAAGTCCAGCCTAACCGGCCAGTTCTGCAGAGCCCTCCATGGTACCCATGGACACACAACAGGCCCTTGTGTCTTTGGCCACAAAATCGAGGGCACCAGGGAATAACTTCACAGTAGCCAATCCCTGATGTAGACACGTTCGACACACTGGGACAGCAGGCAGGTACCTCTTTACCACTTACGCTAGGATGTCAGCAGGCAAGGTGCCCTTCCTCAGCATCTATGGCCCCTCTCTGGATGTGTTCATTCAGAGGAATCTCTTCCTTCTACCCCTGAGACACATCACAAGTATGAGGGGCCTGACAGAGAGCCTGGAGATGAAACGGGGGAGGCTTCTGGCTGGACCGCTTCCCCGTGGGTAGACAATAGCAGGTAGTCTCTCTGGAAGGTCTTAGCTTCTGTTGATTGACATGGGCAATACAGTAGGGGCGGTCCCTGGCCAGGTGGAGCTTGTGGGCAGATGCAACCTCTCCGGCGACGAATAATCCCGCTGCTGCTTTGTTTGCTGAAAACCTCCCCCCGCCAACTCGGATGGGCAGAGAACATTCACCCACACCTGCCAGGGGCCTTTCCTGGGACTAAAGATCCCAACCTGGTCTCAACGTCGTCACCCTCTCAGCACACACCTTTCCTGCACACATAATCCTGCCTTTCTCCGTCAGTGCCTTATCCTACTCGGAAACAAAGCATGCCGCTCAAATAGGCCGATGCCGGGGAAATCGAGGAGACACTGCCATTTTCCAAATTTTTCCTGTCTACGTGTCCCCGCCTCCGGTGCAAGGCTGCGTATGTGGCCGGGCTCCGAAGGCAAGGCCGAAATCCTGGCAGCCTGGGCCCCGGCAGTCCAATGGTTTATGGACGTGGGGACACGGATGACCTGTTTGCCACATACAGGAGAAATCCTTGGGCCCTTCACTGGCTCGCCATTCAGCTCCACGACGTCCACTCCTGGCCCTGGCCTTTGGCCGGTGCCCCATTCAACGTGTGCTCAGGAGCCATGTTTCTCCACCCATCGCTATCATTCTGCCACCAGGGGATATGTGAGTGTGGGAGTCACCATTTGTCACTGGCAGCAGCGTCACAACTCACTAGACTTCCAGGGACCCGCAGACCTAGGCTGCCTTCTGCCTCAGGCAAGGTCCCGAATCCTTTATCCCAGATGCTGACACCTGGCCACTGGCGGACATTCATTTTGATCAACACAGAGGTCTGAGTGAGGGTCAGCAGGCCGGGTAGGTGAAGTGAAGGCCAGGTGGGCGGGACTAAGGCTTCTTCGCCATCACCATGGAGACAGTCTCCCCACCGGAAGAGTAGGCGCAGCTTATCATGGGCCTGGTGACAAGACTCAGCCAATGGCAGAGATCCAGCCCGTCAGGCAGATGACACAGGGCCCTCCATTGTGACCCAGGACACCTAGTGGCCACAGGATTTGAGCACACCCTGGGAAAGGCTACGCAGGCACGAGGGAGCCCCTGGTGCGGACTGCTTCAGGGCATTGGCACAGCAGGCCAGGGTCCAATTTGCCCACTTTCCTCAGGATATCAGTACGCAAGACATCCCCACTCAGCATCTCCTGCCTCTCTCTCTGTCTCTCTCTCTCTCTGTATGTGTTCATTCTCTGAAATCTCTTCCTTCTCCCCCCCAGGCACTTCACAGCTTGGAGTGCCTGACAGAGTGTCTAGAGACGAAAGGGCCAAGGGGGAAGGCCTCTGGCTGTACTGGTTGCCCAAGGGCAGAGAAGATCTGGTAGTCTATCTGGAAGGACTAGGGAGTAGTGATTGATTGGGGAGCTACATCACGGGTGAACCCTGGCCGGGTGAAGCTTGTTGACACGGGGCAGCCTCTCCGGAGACTACTAATTCCGTTGATAACATTGTATTCAAATACCCGGCTGAGTGCCATGGGCAGAAAACATTGACACATACCTGCCAGAGGCCTATCCTGGGTCTGAAGAGTCCACCCTGGTCTCCAGCGACTCATCATCTCAGCACACACTTTGCCGGCACACATGGAATCCGCCTCTCTCCAGGAATGCTTCTCCTGCTAGGAAACACAGGATGGCACTCAGCCAAAGGAGAACACAGGCAAAGTCAAATGAAGCCCGCATTTTCAAGATTTTGCTTCTGCTGGGCCACAGCCACCGGTGGCACACTGCATGCGCGTCACTTCTCCAAAGACAAGGCCGAAATCCGGGCGTCCAGGGCCCCAGCAGTCCAGAGTCTGCGGATGGCGGCATACTCTGCAGATGGTGCCACCTATTTGCCAAGTACAGGACGGAGGCCTGTGCCCTAGACTGGCTCCGCTAGGGCTCCACGACCTCAGCTATTTCCCGAGACCTTTGACCCGTGCCCTCGTGAGTGTGTGATCTCTAGTTACACTTCTCCTCCGACCACTCTCAATCCGCCACCTGCGGATACCTGAGCGTGGAAATCTACATCTATCACTAGCTGCAGTGTCACAGGTCACTAGGTGTTTAGGCTCAGGCTGACCTTGGCTGTCTTCTGCCCGGGCAAGGAGCGAAATCCTTCAAAGGAAATGAGGACACGTGGTCACTGGCCGACATCCTTTCTTTCATCCACACGGCGGTCCAGATGAGGGTAAAGAGGCCACGTAGGCCAGGTGAAGGCTGAGTGCGGGGCCTAAGGCTTCTTCCCCAATCACCATGGAGACAGCCACCGGAAGGCTGGCCGGAACTTCTGACGGGGACGGGTCACAAACACCGAGCCAATAGGAGAAGTCCAGCCTAACCGGCCAGTTCTGCAGAGCCCTCCATGGTACCCATGGACACACAACAGGCCCTTGTGTCTTTGGCCACAAAAACGAGGGCACCAGGGAATAACTTCACAGTAGCCAATCCCTGATGTGGACACGTTCGACACACTGGGACAGCAGGCAGGTACCTCTTTACCACTTACGCTAGGATGTCAGCAGGCAAGGTGCCCTTCCTCAGCATCTATGGCCCCTCTCTGGATGTGTTCATTCAGAGGAATCTCTTCCTTCTACCCCTGAGACACATCACAAGTATGAGGGGCCTGACAGAGAGCCTGGAGATGAAACGGGGGAGGCTTCTGGCTGGACCGCTTCCCCGTGGGTAGACAATAGCAGGTAGTCTCTCTGGAAGGTCTTAGCTTCTGTTGATTGACATGGGCAATACAGTAGGGGCGGTCCCTGGCCAGGTGGAGCTTGTGGGTAGATGCAACCTCTCCGGCGACGAATAATCCCGCTGCTGCTTTGTTTGCTGAAAACCTCCCCCCGCCAACTCGGATGGGCAGAGAACATTCACCCACACCTGCCAGGGGCCTTTCCTGGGACTAAAGATCCCAACCTGGTCTCAACGTCGTCACCCTCTCAGCACACACCTTTCCTGCACACATAATCCTGCCTTTCTCCGTCAGTGCCTTATCCTACTAGGAAACAAAGCATGCCGCTCAAATAGGCCGATGCCGGGGAAATCGAGGAGACACTGCCATTTTCCAAATTTTTCCTGTCTACGTGTCCCCGCCTCCGGTGCAAGGCTGTGTATGTGGCCGGGCTCCGAAGGCAAGGCCGAAATCCTGGCAGCCTGGGCCCCGGCAGTCCAATGGTTTATGGACGTGGGGACACGGATGACCTGTTTGCCACATACAGGAGAAATCCTTGGGCCCTTCACTGGCTCGCCATTCAGCTCCACGACGTCCACTCCTGGCCCTGGCCTTTGGCCGGTGCCCCATTCAACGTGTGCTCAGGAGCCATGTTTCTCCACCCATCGCTATCATTCTGCCACCAGGGGATATGTGAGTGTGGGAGTCACCATTTGTCACTGGCAGCAGCGTCACAACTCACTAGACTTCCAGGGACCCGCAGACCTAGGCTGCCTTCTGCCTCAGGCAAGGTCCCGAATCCTTTATCCCAGATGCTGACACCTGGCCACTGGCGGACATTCATTTTGATCAACACAGAGGTCTGAGTGAGGGTCAGCAGGCCGGGTAGGTGAAGTGAAGGCCAGGTGGGCGGGACTAAGGCTTCTTCGCCATCACCATGGAGACGGTCTCCCCACCGGAAGAGTAGGCGCAGCTTATCATGGGCCTGGTGACAAGACTCAGTCAATGGCAGAGATCCAGCCCGCCAGGCAGATGACACAGGGCCCTCCATTGTGACCCAGGACACCTAGTGGCCACAGGATTTGAGCACACTCTGGGAAAGGCTACGCAGGCACGAGGGAGCCCCTGGTGCGGACTGCTTCAGGGCATTGGCACAGCAGGCCAGGGTCCAATTTTCCCACTTTCCTCAGGATATCAGTACGCAAGACATCCCCACTCAGCATCTCCTGCCTCTCTCTCTGTCTCTCTCTCTCTCTGTATGTGTTCATTCTCTGAAATCTCTTCCTTCTCCCCCCCAGGCACTTCACAGCTTGGAGTGCCTGACAGAGTGTCTAGAGATGAAAGGGCCAAGGGGGAAGGCCTCTGGCTGTACTGGTTGCCCAAGGGCAGAGAAGATCTGGTAGTCTATCTGGAAGGACTAGGGAGTAGTGATTGATTGGGGAGCTACATCACGGGTGAACCCTGGCCGGGTGAAGCTTGTTGACACGGGGCAGCCTCTCCGGAGACTACTAATTCCGCTGATAACATTGTATTCAAATACCCGGCTGAGTGCCATGGGCAGAAAACATTGACACATACCTGCCAGAGGCCTATCCTGGGTCTGAAGAGTCCACCCTGGTCTCCAGCGACTCATCATCTCAGCACACACTTTGCCGGCACACATGGAATCCGCCTCTCTCCAGGAATGCTTCTCCTGCTAGGAAACACAGGATGGCACTCAGCCAAAGGAGAACACAGGCAAAGTCAAATGAAGCCCGCATTTTCAAGATTTTGCTTCTGCTGGGCCACAGCCACCGGTGGCACACTGCATGCGCGTCACTTCTCCAAAGACAAGGCCGAAATCCGGGCGTCCAGGGCCCCAGCAGTCCAGAGTCTGCGGATGGCGGCATACTCTGCAGATGGTGCCACCTATTTGCCAAGTACAGGACGGAGGCCTGTGCCCTAGACTGCCTCCGCTAGGGCTCCACGACCTCAGCTATTTACCGAGACCTTTGACCCGTGCCCTCGTGAGTGTGTGATCTCTAGTTACACTTCTCCTCCGACCACTCTCAATCCGCCACCTGCGGATACCTGAGCGTGGAAATCTACATCTATCACTAGCTGCAGTGTCACAGGTCACTAGGTGTTTAGGCTCAGGCTGACCTTGGCTGTCTTCTGCCCGGGCAAGGAGCGAAATCCTTCAAAGGAAATGAGGACACGTGGTCACTGGCCGACATCCTTTCTTTCATCCACACGGCGGTCCAGATGAGGGTAAAGAGGCCACGTAGGCCAGGTGAAGGCTGAGTGCGGGGCCTAAGGCTTCTTCCCCAATCACCATGGAGACAGCCACCGGAAGGCTGGCCGGAACTTCTGACGGGGACGGGTCACAAACACTGAGCCAATAGGAGAAGTCCAGCCTAACCGGCCAGTTCTGCAGAGCCCTCCATGGTACCCATGGACACACAACAGGCCCTTGTGTCTTTGGCCACAAAATCGAGGGCACCAGGGAATAACTTCACAGTAGCCAATCCCTGATGTGGACACGTTCGACACACTGGGACAGCAGGCAGGTACCTCTTTACCACTTACGCTAGGATGTCAGCAGGCAAGGTGCCCTTCCTCAGCATCTATGGCCCCTCTCTGGATGTGTTCATTCAGAGGAATCTCTTCCTTCTACCCCTGAGACACATCACAAGTATGAGGGGCCTGACAGAGAGCCTGGAGATGAAACGGGGGAGGCTTCTGGCTGGACCGCTTCCCCGTGGGTAGACAATAGCAGGTAGTCTCTCTGGAAGGTCTTAGCTTCTGTTGATTGACATGGGCAATACAGTAGGGGCGGTCCCTGGCCAGGTGGAGCTTGTGGGCAGATGCAACCTCTCCGGCGACGAATAATCCCGCTGCTGCTTTGTTTGCTGAAAACCTCCCCCCGCCAACTCGGATGGGCAGAGAACATTCACCCACACCTGCCAGGGGCCTTTCCTGGGACTAAAGATCCCAACCTGGTCTCAACGTCGTCACCCTCTCAGCACACACCTTTCCTGCACACATAATCCTGCCTTTCTCCGTCAGTGCCTTATCCTACTAGGAAACAAAGCATGCCGCTCAAATAGGCCGATGCCGGGGAAATCGAGGAGACACTGCCATTTTCCAAATTTTTCCTGTCTACATGTCCCCGCCTCCGGTGCAAGGCTGCGTATGTGGCCGGGCTCCGAAGGCAAGGCCGAAATCCTGGCAGCCTGGGCCCCGGCAGTCCAATGGTTTATGGACGTGGGGACACGGATGACCTGTTTGCCACATACAGGAGAAATCCTTGGGCCCTTCACTGGCTCGCCATTCAGCTCCACGACGTCCACTCCTGGCCCTGGCCTTTGGCCGGTGCCCCATTCAACGTGTGCTCAGGAGCCATGTTTCTCCACCCATCGCTATCATTCTGCCACCAGGGAATATGTGAGTGTGGGAGTCACCATTTGTCACTGGCAGCAGCGTCACAACTCACTAGACTTCCAGGGACCTGCAGACCTAGGCTGCCTTCTGCCTCAGGCAAGGTCCCGAATCCTTTATCCCAGATGCTGACACCTGGCCACTGGCGGACATTCATTTTGATCAACACAGAGGTCTGAGTGAGGGTCAGCAGGCCGGGTAGGTGAAGTGAAGGCCAGGTGGGCGGGACTAAGGCTTCTTTGCCATCACCATGGAGACAGTCTCCCCACCGGAAGAGTAGGCGCAGCTTATCATGGGCCTGGTGACAAGACTCAGTCAATGGCAGAGATCCAGCCCGCCAGGCAGATGACACAGGGCCCTCCATTGTGACCCAGGACACCTAGTGGCCACAGGATTTGAGCACACCCTGGGAAAGGCTACGCAGGCACAAGGGAGCCCCTGGTGCGGACTGCTTCAGGGCATTGGCACAGCAGGCCAGGGTCCAATTTGCCCACTTTCCTCAGGATATCAGTACGCAAGACATCCCCACTCAGCATCTCCTGCCTCTCTCTCTGTCTCTCTCTCTCTCTGTATGTGTTCATTCTCTGAAATCTCTTCCTTCTCCCCCCCAGGCACTTCACAGCTTGGAGTGCCTGACAGAGTGTCTAGAGACGAAAGGGCCAAGGGGGAAGGCCTCTGGCTGTACTGGTTGCCCAAGGGCAGAGAAGATCTGGTAGTCTATCTGGAAGGACTAGGGAGTAGTGATTGATTGGGGAGCTACATCACGGGTGAACCCTGGCCGGGTGAAGCTTGTTGACACGGGGCAGCCTCTCCGGAGACTACTAATTCCGCTGATAACATTGTATTCAAATACCCGGCTGAGTGCCATGGGCAGAAAACATTGACACATACCTGCCAGAGGCCTATCCTGGGTCTGAAGAGTCCACCCTGGTCTCCAGCGACTCATCATCTCAGCACACACTTTGCCGGCACACATGGAATCCGCCTCTCTCCAGGAATGCTTCTCCTGCTAGGAAACACAGGATGGCACTCAGCCAAAGGAGAACACAGGCAAAGTCAAATGAAGCCCGCATTTTCAAGATTTTGCTTCTGCTGGGCCACAGCCCCCGGTGGCACACTGCATGCGCGTCACTTCTCCAAAGACAAGGCCGAAATCCGGGCGTCCAGGGCCCCAGCAGTCCAGAGTCTGCGGATGGCGGCATACTCTGCAGATGGTGCCACCTATTTGCCAAGTACAGGACGGAGGCCTGTGCCCTAGACTGGCTCCGCTAGGGCTCCACGACCTCAGCTATTTTCCGAGACCTTTGACCCGTGCCCTCGTGAGTGTGTGATCTCTAGTTACACTTCTCCTCCGACCACTCTCAATCCGCCACCTGCGGATACCTGAGCGTGGAAATCTACATCTATCACTAGCTGCAGTGTCACAGGTCACTAGGTGTTTAGGCTCAGGCTGACCTTGGCTGTCTTCTGCCCGGGCAAGGAGCGAAATCCTTCAAAGGAAATGAGGACACGTGGTCACTGGCCGACATCCTTTCTTTCATCCACACGGCGGTCCAGATGAGGGTAAAGAGGCCACGTAGGCCAGGTGAAGGCTGAGTGCGGGGCCTAAG
Organism: Loxodonta africana; assembly: GCF_030014295.1. NCBI lineage: Eukaryota > Metazoa > Chordata > Mammalia > Proboscidea > Elephantidae > Loxodonta > Loxodonta africana. The sequence continues at coordinate 668,754 of NW_026975506.1, forward strand.
GCTTCTTCCCCAATCACCATGGAGACAGCCACTGGAAGGCTGGCCGGAACTTCTGACGGGGACGGGTCACAAACACTGAGCCAATAGGAGAAGTCCAGCCTAACCGGCCAGTTCTGCAGAGCCCTCCATGGTACTCATGGACACACAACAGGCCCTTGTGTCTTTGGCCACAAAATCGAGGGCACCAGGGAATAACTTCACAGTAGCCAATCCCTGATGTGGACACGTTCGACACACTGGGACAGCAGGCAGGTACCTCTTTACCACTTACGCTAGGATGTCAGCAGGCAAGGTGCCCTTCCTCAGCATCTATGGCCCCTCTCTGGATGTGTTCATTCAGAGGAATCTCTTCCTTCTACCCCTGAGACACATCACAAGTATGAGGGGCCTGACAGAGAGCCTGGAGATGAAACGGGGGAGGCTTCTGGCTGGACCGCTTCCCCGTGGGTAGACAATAGCAGGTAGTCTCTCTGGAAGGTCTTAGCTTCTGTTGATTGACATGGGCAATACAGTAGGGGCGGTCCCTGGCCAGGTGGAGCTTGTGGGCAGATGCAACCTCTCCGGCGATGAATAATCCCGCTGCTGCTTTGTTTGCTGAAAACCTCCCCCCGCCAACTCGGATGGGCAGAGAACATTCACCCACACCTGCCAGGGGCCTTTCCTGGGACTAAAGATCCCAACCTGGTCTCAACGTCGTCACCCTCTCAGCACACACCTTTCCTGCACACATAATCCTGCCTTTCTCCGTCAGTGCCTTATCCTACTAGGAAACAAAGCATGCCGCTCAAATAGGCCGATGCCGGGGAAATCGAGGAGACACTGCCATTTTCCAAATTTTTCCTGTCTACATGTCCCCGCCTCCGGTGCAAGGCTGCGTATGTGGCCGGGCTCCGAAGGCAAGGCCGAAATCCTGGCAGCCTGGGCCCCGGCAGTCCAATGGTTTATGGACGTGGGGACACGGATGACCTGTTTGCCACATACAGGAGAAATCCTTGGGCCCTTCACTGGCTCGCCATTCAGCTCCACGACGTCCACTCCTGGCCCTGGCCTTTGGCCGGTGCCCCATTCAACGTGTGCTCAGGAGCCATGTTTCTCCACCCATCGCTATCATTCTGCCACCAGGGGATATGTGAGTGTGGGAGTCACCATTTGTCACTGGCAGCAGCGTCACAACTCACTAGACTTCCAGGGACCCGCAGACCTAGGCTGCCTTCTGCCTCAGGCAAGGTCCCGAATCCTTTATCCCAGATGCTGACACCTGGCCACTGGCGGACATTCATTTTGATCAACACAGAGGTCTGAGTGAGGGTCAGCAGGCCGGGTAGGTGAAGTGAAGGCCAGGTGGGCGGGACTAAGGCTTCTTTGCCATCACCATGGAGACAGTCTCCCCACCGGAAGAGTAGGCGCAGCTTATCATGGGCCTGGTGACAAGACTCAGTCAATGGCAGAGATCCAGCCCGCCAGGCAGATGACACAGGGCCCTCCATTGTGACCCAGGACACCTAGTGGCCACAGGATTTGAGCACACCCTGGGAAAGGCTACGCAGGCACAAGGGAGCCCCTGGTGCGGACTGCTTCAGGGCATTGGCACAGCAGGCCAGGGTCCAATTTGCCCACTTTCCTCAGGATATCAGTACGCAAGACATCCCCACTCAGCATCTCCTGCCTCTCTCTCTGTCTCTCTCTCTCTCTGTATGTGTTCATTCTCTGAAATCTCTTCCTTCTCCCCCCCAGGCACTTCACAGCTTGGAGTGCCTGACAGAGTGTCTAGAGACGAAAGGGCCAAGGGGGAAGGCCTCTGGCTGTACTGGTTGCCCAAGGGCAGAGAAGATCTGGTAGTCTATCTGGAAGGACTAGGGAGTAGTGATTGATTGGGGAGCTACATCACGGGTGAACCCTGGCCGGGTGAAGCTTGTTGACACGGGGCAGCCTCTCCGGAGACTACTAATTCCGCTGATAACATTGTATTCAAATACCCGGCTGAGTGCCATGGGCAGAAAACATTGACACATACCTGCCAGAGGCCTATCCTGGGTCTGAAGAGTCCACCCTGGTCTCCAGCGACTCATCATCTCAGCACACACTTTGCCGGCACACATGGAATCCGCCTCTCTCCAGGAATGCTTCTCCTGCTAGGAAACACAGGATGGCACTCAGCCAAAGGAGAACACAGGCAAAGTCAAATGAAGCCCGCATTTTCAAGATTTTGCTTCTGCTGGGCCACAGCCCCCGGTGGCACACTGCATGTGCGTCACTTCTCCAAAGACAAGGCCGAAATCCGGGCGTCCAGGGCCCCAGCAGTCCAGAGTCTGCGGATGGCGGCATACTCTGCAGATGGTGCCACCTATTTGCCAAGTACAGGACGGAGGCCTGTGCCCTAGACTGGCTCCGCTAGGGCTCCACGACCTCAGCTATTTTCCGAGACCTTTGACCCGTGCCCTCGTGAGTGTGTGATCTCTAGTTACACTTCTCCTCCGACCACTCTCAATCCGCCACCTGCGGATACCTGAGCGTGGAAATCTACATCTATCACTAGCTGCAGTGTCACAGGTCACTAGGTGTTTAGGCTCAGGCTGACCTTGGCTGTCTTCTGCCCGGGCAAGGAGCGAAATCCTTCAAAGGAAATGAGGACACGTGGTCACTGGCCGACATCCTTTCTTTCATCCACACGGCGGTCCAGATGAGGGTAAAGAGGCCACGTAGGCCAGGTGAAGGCTGAGTGCGGGGCCTAAGGCTTCTTCCCCAATCACCATGGAGACAGCCACTGGAAGGCTGGCCGGAACTTCTGACGGGGACGGGTCACAAACACTGAGCCAATAGGAGAAGTCCAGCCTAACCGGCCAGTTCTGCAGAGCCCTCCATGGTACTCATGGACACACAACAGGCCCTTGTGTCTTTGGCCACAAAATCGAGGGCACCAGGGAATAACTTCACAGTAGCCAATCCCTGATGTGGACACGTTCGACACACTGGGACAGCAGGCAGGTACCTCTTTACCACTTACGCTAGGATGTCAGCAGGCAAGGTGCCCTTCCTCAGCATCTATGGCCCCTCTCTGGATGTGTTCATTCAGAGGAATCTCTTCCTTCTACCCCTGAGACACATCACAAGTATGAGGGGCCTGACAGAGAGCCTGGAGATGAAACGGGGGAGGCTTCTGGCTGGACCGCTTCCCCGTGGGTAGACAATAGCAGGTAGTCTCTCTGGAAGGTCTTAGCTTCTGTTGATTGACATGGGCAATACAGTAGGGGCGGTCCCTGGCCAGGTGGAGCTTGTGGGCAGATGCAACCTCTCCGGCGACGAATAATCCCGCTGCTGCTTTGTTTGCTGAAAACCTCCCCCCGCCAACTCGGATGGGCAGAGAACATTCACCCACACCTGCCAGGGGCCTTTCCTGGGACTAAAGATCCCAACCTGGTCTCAACGTCGTCACCCTCTCAGCACACACCTTTCCTGCACACATAATCCTGCCTTTCTCCGTCAGTGCCTTATCCTACTAGGAAACAAAGCATGCCGCTCAAATAGGCCGATGCCGGGGAAATCGAGGAGACACTGCCATTTTCCAAATTTTTCCTGTCTACATGTCCCCGCCTCCGGTGCAAGGCTGCGTATGTGGCCGGGCTCCGAAGGCAAGGCCGAAATCCTGGCAGCCTGGGCCCCGGCAGTCCAATGGTTTATGGACGTGGGGACACGGATGACCTGTTTGCCACATACAGGAGAAATCCTTGGGCCCTTCACTGGCTCGCCATTCAGCTCCACGACGTCCACTCCTGGCCCTGGCCTTTGGCCGGTGCCCCATTCAACGTGTGCTCAGGAGCCATGTTTCTCCACCCATCGCTATCATTCTGCCACCAGGGGATATGTGAGTGTGGGAGTCACCATTTGTCACTGGCAGCAGCGTCACAACTCACTAGACTTCCAGGGACCCGCAGACCTAGGCTGCCTTCTGCCTCAGGCAAGGTCCCGAATCCTTTATCCCAGATGCTGACACCTGGCCACTGGCGGACATTCATTTTGATCAACACAGAGGTCTGAGTGAGGGTCAGCAGGCCGGGTAGGTGAAGTGAAGGCCAGGTGGGCGGGACTAAGGCTTCTTTGCCATCACCATGGAGACAGTCTCCCCACCGGAAGAGTAGGCGCAGCTTATCATGGGCCTGGTGACAAGACTCAGTCAATGGCAGAGATCCAGCCCGCCAGGCAGATGACACAGGGCCCTCCATTGTGACCCAGGACACCTAGTGGCCACAGGATTTGAGCACACCCTGGGAAAGGCTACGCAGGCACAAGGGAGCCCCTGGTGCGGACTGCTTCAGGGCATTGGCACAGCAGGCCAGGGTCCAATTTGCCCACTTTCCTCAGGATATCAGTACGCAAGACATCCCCACTCAGCATCTCCTGCCTCTCTCTCTGTCTCTCTCTCTCTCTGTATGTGTTCATTCTCTGAAATCTCTTCCTTCTCCCCCCCAGGCACTTCACAGCTTGGAGTGCCTGACAGAGTGTCTAGAGACGAAAGGGCCAAGGGGGAAGGCCTCTGGCTGTACTGGTTGCCCAAGGGCAGAGAAGATCTGGTAGTCTATCTGGAAGGACTAGGGAGTAGTGATTGATTGGGGAGCTACATCACGGGTGAACCCTGGCCGGGTGAAGCTTGTTGACACGGGGCAGCCTCTCCGGAGACTACTAATTCCGCTGATAACATTGTATTCAAATACCCGGCTGAGTGCCATGGGCAGAAAACATTGACACATACCTGCCAGAGGCCTATCCTGGGTCTGAAGAGTCCACCCTGGTCTCCAGCGACTCATCATCTCAGCACACACTTTGCCGGCACACATGGAATCCGCCTCTCTCCAGGAATGCTTCTCCTGCTAGGAAACACAGGATGGCACTCAGCCAAAGGAGAACACAGGCAAAGTCAAATGAAGCCCGCATTTTCAAGATTTTGCTTCTGCTGGGCCACAGCCCCCGGTGGCACACTGCATGCGCGTCACTTCTCCAAAGACAAGGCCGAAATCCGGGCGTCCAGGGCCCCAGCAGTCCAGAGTCTGCGGATGGCGGCATACTCTGCAGATGGTGCCACCTATTTGCCAAGTACAGGACGGAGGCCTGTGCCCTAGACTGCCTCCGCTAGGGCTCCACGACCTCAGCTATTTTCCGAGACCTTTGACCCGTGCCCTCGTGAGTGTGTGATCTCTAGTTACACTTCTCCTCCGACCACTCTCAATCCGCCACCTGCGGATACCTGAGCGTGGAAATCTACATCTATCACTAGCTGCAGTGTCACAGGTCACTAGGTGTTTAGGCTCAGGCTGACCTTGGCTGTCTTCTGCCCGGGCAAGGAGCGAAATCCTTCAAAGGAAATGAGGACACGTGGTCACTGGCCGACGTCCTTACTTTCATCCACACGGCGGTCCAGATGAGGGTAAAGAGGCCACGTAGGCCAGGTGAAGGCTGAGTGCGGGGCCTAAGGCTTCTTCCCCAATCACCATGGAGACAGCCACCGGAAGGCTGGCCGGAACTTCTGACGGGGACGGGTCACAAACACCGAGCCAATAGGAGAAGTCCAGCCTAACCGGCCAGTTCTGCAGAGCCCTCCATGGTACCCATGGACACACAACAGGCCCTTGTGTCTTTGGCCACAAAATCGAGGGCACCAGGGAATAACTTCACAGTAGCCAATCCCTGATGTGGACACGTTCGACACACTGGGACAGCAGGCAGGTACCTCTTTACCACTTACGCTAGGATGTCAGCAGGCAAGGTGCCCTTCCTCAGCATCTATGGCCCCTCTCTGGATGTGTTCATTCAGAGGAATCTCTTCCTTCTACCCCTGAGACACATCACAAGTATGAGGGGCCTGACAGAGAGCCTGGAGATGAAACGGGGGAGGCTTCTGGCTGGACCGCTTCCCCGTGGGTAGACAATAGCAGGTAGTCTCTCTGGAAGGTCTTAGCTTCTGTTGATTGACACGGGCAATACAGTAGGGGCGGTCCCTGGCCAGGTGGAGCTTGTGGGCAGATGCAACCTCTCCGGCGACGAATAATCCCGCTGCTGCTTTGTTTGCTGAAAACCTCCCCCCGCCAACTCGGATGGGCAGAGAACATTCACCCACACCTGCCAGGGGCCTTTCCTGGGACTAAAGATCCCAACCTGGTCTCAACGTCGTCACCCTCTCAGCACACACCTTTCCTGCACACATAATCCTGCCTTTCTCCGTCAGTGCCTTATCCTACTAGGAAACAAAGCATGCCGCTCAAATAGGCCGATGCCGGGGAAATCGAGGAGACACTGCCATTTTCCAAATTTTTCCTGTCTACATGTCCCCGCCTCCGGTGCAAGGCTGCGTATGTGGCCGGGCTCCGAAGGCAAGGCCGAAATCCTGGCAGCCTGGGCCCCGGCAGTCCAATGGTTTATGGACGTGGGGACACGGATGACCTGTTTGCCACATACAGGAGAAATCCTTGGGCCCTTCACTGGCTCGCCATTCAGCTCCACGACGTCCACTCCTGGCCCTGGCCTTTGGCCGGTGCCCCATTCAACGTGTGCTCAGGAGCCATGTTTCTCCACCCATCGCTATCATTCTGCCACCAGGGGATATGTGAGTGTGGGAGTCACCATTTGTCACTGGCAGCAGCGTCACAACTCACTAGACTTCCAGGGACCCGCAGACCTAGGCTGCCTTCTGCCTCAGGCAAGGTCCCGAATCCTTTATCCCAGATGCTGACACCTGGCCACTGGCGGACATTCATTTTGATCAACACAGAGGTCTGAGTGAGGGTCAGCAGGCCGGGTAGGTGAAGTCAAGGCCAGGTGGGCGGGACTAAGGCTTCTTTGCCATCACCATGGAGACAGTCTCCCCACCGGAAGAGTAGGCGCAGCTTATGATGGGCCTGGTGACAAGGCTCAGCCAATGGCAGAGATCCAGCCCGCCAGGCAGATGACACAGGGCCCTCCATTGTGACCCAGGACACCTAGTGGCCACAGGATTTGAGCACACCCTGGGAAAGGCTACGCAGGCACAAGGGAGCCCCTGGTGCGGACTGCTTCAGGGCATTGGCACAGCAGGCCAGGGGCCAATTTGCCCACTTTCCTCAGGATATCAGTACGCAAGACATCCCCACTCAGCATCTCCTGCCTCTCTCTCTGTCTCTCTCTCTCTCTGTATGTGTTCATTCTCTGAAATCTCTTCCTTCTCCCCCCCAGGCACTTCACAGCTTGGAGTGCCTGACAGAGTGTCTAGAGACGAAAGGGCCAAGGGGGAAGGCCTCTGGCTGTACTGGTTGCCCAAGGGCAGAGAAGATCTGGTAGTCTATCTGGAAGGACTAGGGAGTAGTGATTGATTGGGGAGCTACATCACGGGTGAACCCTGGCCGGGTGAAGCTTGTTGACACGGGGCAGCCTCTCCGGAGACTACTAATTCCGCTGATAACATTGTATTCAAATACCCGGCTGAGTGCCATGGGCAGAAAACATTGACACATACCTGCCAGAGGCCTATCCTGGGTCTGAAGAGTCCACCCTGGTCTCCAGCGACTCATCATCTCAGCACACACTTTGCCGGCACACGTGGAATCCGCCTCTCTCCAGGAATGCTTCTCCTGCTAGGAAACACAGGATGGCACTCAGCCAAAGGAGAACACAGGCAAAGTCAAATGAAGCCCGCATTTTCAAGATTTTGCTTCTGCTGGGCCACAGCCCCCGGTGGCACACTGCATGCGCGTCACTTCTCCAAAGACAAGGCCGAAATCCGGGCGTCCAGGGCCCCAGCAGTCCAGAGTCTGCGGATGGCGGCATACTCTGCAGATGGTGCCACCTATTTGCCAAGTACAGGACGGAGGCCTGTGCCCTAGACTGGCTCCGCTAGGGCTCCACGACCTCAGCTATTTTCCGAGACCTTTGACCCGTGCCCTCGTGAGTGTGTGATCTCTAGTTACACTTCTCCTCCGACCACTCTCAATCCGCCACCTGCGGATACCTGAGCGTGGAAATCTACATCTATCACTAGCTGCAGTGTCACAGGTCACTAGGTGTTTAGGCTCAGGCTGACCTTGGCTGTCTTCTGCCCGGGCAAGGAGCGAAATCCTTCAAAGGAAATGAGGACACGTGGTCACTGGCCGACATCCTTTCTTTCATCCACACGGCGGTCCAGATGAGGGTAAAGAGGCCACGTAGGCCAGGTGAAGGCTGAGTGCGGGGCCTAAGGCTTCTTCCCCAATCACCATGGAGACAGCCACCGGAAGGCTGGCCGGAACTTCTGACGGGGACGGGTCACAAACACCGAGCCAATAGGAGAAGTCCAGCCTAACCGGCCAGTTCTGCAGAGCCCTCCATGGTACCCATGGACACACAACAGGCCCTTGTGTCTTTGGCCACAAAATCGAGGGCACCAGGGAATAACTTCACAGTAGCCAATCCCTGATGTGGACACGTTCGACACACTGGGACAGCAGGCAGGTACCTCTTTACCACTTACGCTAGGATGTCAGCAGGCAAGGTGCCCTTCCTCAGCATCTATGGCCCCTCTCTGGATGTGTTCATTCAGAGGAATCTCTTCCTTCTACCCCTGAGACACATCACAAGTATGAGGGGCCTGACAGAGAGCCTGGAGATGAAACGGGGGAGGCTTCTGGCTGGACCGCTTCCCCGTGGGTAGACAATAGCAGGTAGTCTCTCTGGAAGGTCTTAGCTTCTGTTGATTGACATGGGCAATACAGTAGGGGCGGTCCCTGGCCAGGTGGAGCTTGTGGGCAGATGCAACCTCTCCGGCGACGAATAATCCCGCTGCTGCTTTGTTTGCTGAAAACCTCCCCCCGCCAACTCGGATGGGCAGAGAACATTCACCCACACCTGCCAGGGGCCTTTCCTGGGACTAAAGATCCCAACCTGGTCTCAACGTCGTCACCCTCTCAGCACACACCTTTCCTGCACACATAATCCTGCCTTTCTCCGTCAGTGCCTTATCCTACTCGGAAACAAAGCATGCCGCTCAAATAGGCCGATGCCGGGGAAATCGAGGAGACACAGCCATTTTCCAAATTTTTCCTATCTACGTGTCCCCGCCTCCGGTGCAAGGCTGCGTATGTGGCCGGGCTCCGAAGGCAAGGCCGAAATCCTGGCAGCCTGGGCCCCGGCAGTCCAATGGTTTATGGACGTGGGGACACGGATGACCTGTTTGCCACATACAGGAGAAATCCTTGGGCCCTTCACTGGCTCGCCATTCAGCTCCACGACGTCCACTCCTGGCCCTGGCCTTTGGCCGGTGCCCCATTCAACGTGTGCTCAGGAGCCATGTTTCTCCACCCATCGCTATCATTCTGCCACCAGGGGATATGTGAGTGTGGGAGTCACCATTTGTCACTGGCAGCAGCGTCACAACTCACTAGACTTCCAGGGACCCGCAGACCTAGGCTGCCTTCTGCCTCAGGCAAGGTCCCGAATCCTTTATCCCAGATGCTGACACCTGGCCACTGGCGGACATTCATTTTGATCAACACAGAGGTCTGAGTGAGGGTCAGCAGGCCGGGTAGGTGAAGTCAAGGCCAGGTGGGCGGGACTAAGGCTTCTTTGCCATCACCATGGAGACAGTCTCCCCACCGGAAGAGTAGGCGCAGCTTATGATGGGCCTGGTGACAAGGCTCAGCCAATGGCAGAGATCCAGCCCGCCAGGCAGATGACACAGGGCCCTCCATTGTGACCCAGGACACCTAGTGGCCACAGGATTTGAGCACACCCTGGGAAAGGCTACGCAGGCACAAGGGAGCCCCTGGTGCGGACTGCTTCAGGGCATTGGCACAGCAGGCCAGGGGCCAATTTGCCCACTTTCCTCAGGATATCAGTACGCAAGACATCCCCACTCAGCATCTCCTGCCTCTCTCTCTGTCTCTCTCTCTCTCTGTATGTGTTCATTCTCTGAAATCTCTTCCTTCTCCCCCCCAGGCACTTCACAGCTTGGAGTGCCTGACAGAGTGTCTAGAGACGAAAGGGCCAAGGGGGAAGGCCTCTGGCTGTACTGGTTGCCCAAGGGCAGAGAAGATCTGGTAGTCTATCTGGAAGGACTAGGGAGTAGTGATTGATTGGGGAGCTACATCACGGGTGAACCCTGGCCGGGTGAAGCTTGTTGACACGGGGCAGCCTCTCCGGAGACTACTAATTCCGCTGATAACATTGTATTCAAATACCCGGCTGAGTGCCATGGGCAGAAAACATTGACACATACCTGCCAGAGGCCTATCCTGGGTCTGAAGAGTCCACCCTGGTCTCCAGCGACTCATCATCTCAGCACACACTTTGCCGGCACACGTGGAATCCGCCTCTCTCCAGGAATGCTTCTCCTGCTAGGAAACACAGGATGGCACTCAGCCAAAGGAGAACACAGGCAAAGTCAAATGAAGCCCGCATTTTCAAGATTTTGCTTCTGCTGGGCCACAGCCCCCGGTGGCACACTGCATGCGCGTCACTTCTCCAAAGACAAGGCCGAAATCCGGGCGTCCAGGGCCCCAGCAGTCCAGAGTCTGCGGATGGCGGCATACTCTGCAGATGGTGCCACCTATTTGCCAAGTACAGGACGGAGGCCTGTGCCCTAGACTGGCTCCGCTAGGGCTCCACGACCTCAGCTATTTTCCGAGACCTTTGACCCGTGCCCTCGTGAGTGTGTGATCTCTAGTTACACTTCTCCTCCGACCACTCTCAATCCGCCACCTGCGGATACCTGAGCGTGGAAATCTACATCTATCACTAGCTGCAGTGTCACAGGTCACTAGGTGTTTAGGCTCAGGCTGACCTTGGCTGTCTTCTGCCCGGGCAAGGAGCGAAATCCTTCAAAGGAAATGAGGACACGTGGTCACTGGCCGACATCCTTTCTTTCATCCACACGGCGGTCCAGATGAGGGTAAAGAGGCCACGTAGGCCAGGTGAAGGCTGAGTGCGGGGCCTAAGGCTTCTTCCCCAATCACCATGGAGACAGCCACCGGAAGGCTGGCCGGAACTTCTGACGGGGACGGGTCACAAACACCGAGCCAATAGGAGAAGTCCAGCCTAACCGGCCAGTTCTGCAGAGCCCTCCATGGTACCCATGGACACACAACAGGCCCTTGTGTCTTTGGCCACAAAATCGAGGGCACCAGGGAATAACTTCACAGTAGCCAATCCCTGATGTGGACACGTTCGACACACTGGGACAGCAGGCAGGTACCTCTTTACCACTTACGCTAGGATGTCAGCAGGCAAGGTGCCCTTCCTCAGCATCTATGGCCCCTCTCTGGATGTGTTCATTCAGAGGAATCTCTTCCTTCTACCCCTGAGACACATCACAAGTATGAGGGGCCTGACAGAGAGCCTGGAGATGAAACGGGGGAGGCTTCTGGCTGGACCGCTTCCCCGTGGGTAGACAATAGCAGGTAGTCTCTCTGGAAGGTCTTAGCTTCTGTTGATTGACATGGGCAATACAGTAGGGGCGGTCCCTGGCCAGGTGGAGCTTGTGGGCAGATGCAACCTCTCCGGCGACGAATAATCCCGCTGCTGCTTTGTTTGCTGAAAACCTCCCCCCGCCAACTCGGATGGGCAGAGAACATTCACCCACACCTGCCAGGGGCCTTTCCTGGGACTAAAGATCCCAACCTGGTCTCAACGTCGTCACCCTCTCAGCACACACCTTTCCTGCACACATAATCCTGCCTTTCTCCGTCAGTGCCTTATCCTACTCGGAAACAAAGCATGCCGCTCAAATAGGCCGATGCCGGGGAAATCGAGGAGACACTGCCATTTTCCAAATTTTTCCTATCTACGTGTCCCCGCCTCCGGTGCAAGGCTGCGTATGTGGCCGGGCTCCGAAGGCAAGGCCGAAATCCTGGCAGCCTGGGCCCCGGCAGTCCAATGGTTTATGGACGTGGGGACACGGATGACCTGTTTGCCACATACAGGAGAAATCCTTGGGCCCTTCACTGGCTCGCCATTCAGCTCCACGACGTCCACTCCTGGCCCTGGCCTTTGGCCGGTGCCCCATTCAACGTGTGCTCAGGAGCCATGTTTCTCCACCCATCGCTATCATTCTGCCACCAGGGGATATGTGAGTGTGGGAGTCACCATTTGTCACTGGCAGCAGCGTCACAACTCACTAGACTTCCAGGGACCCGCAGACCTAGGCTGCCTTCTGCCTCAGGCAAGGTCCCGAATCCTTTATCCCAGATGCTGACACCTGGCCACTGGCGGACATTCATTTTGATCAACACAGAGGTCTGAGTGAGGGTCAGCAGGCCGGGTAGGTGAAGTCAAGGCCAGGTGGGCGGGACTAAGGCTTCTTTGCCATCACCATGGAGACAGTCTCCCCACCGGAAGAGTAGGCGCAGCTTATCATGGGCCTGGTGACAAGACTCAGTCAATGGCAGAGATCCAGCCCGCCAGGTAGATGACACAGGGCCCTCCATTGTGACCCAGGACACCTAGTGGCCACAGGATTTGAGCACACCCTGGGAAAGGCTACGCAGGCACAAGGGAGCCCCTGGTGCGGACTGCTTCAGGGCATTGGCACAGCAGGCCAGGGTCCAATTTGCCCACTTTCCTCAGGATATCAGTACGCAAGACATCCCCACTCAGCATCTCCTGCCTCTCTCTCTGTCTCTCTCTCTCTCTGTATGTGTTCATTCTCTGAAATCTCTTCCTTCTCCCCCCCAGGCACTTCACAGCTTGGAGTGCCTGACAGAGTGTCTAGAGACGAAAGGGCCAAGGGGGAAGGCCTCTGGCTGTACTGGTTGCCCAAGGGCAGAGAAGATCTGGTAGTCTATCTGGAAGGACTAGGGAGTAGTGATTGATTGGGGAGCTACATCACGGGTGAACCCTGGCCGGGTGAAGCTTGTTGACACGGGGCAGCCTCTCCGGAGACTACTAATTCCGCTGATAACATTGTATTCAAATACCCGGCTGAGTGCCATGGGCAGAAAACATTGACACATACCTGCCAGAGGCCTATCCTGGGTCTGAAGAGTCCACCCTGGTCTCCAGCGACTCATCATCTCAGCACACACTTTGCCGGCACACATGGAATCCGCCTCTCTCCAGGAATGCTTCTCCTGCTAGGAAACACAGGATGGCACTCAGCCAAAGGAGAACACAGGCAAAGTCAAATGAAGCCCGCATTTTCAAGATTTTGCTTCTGCTGGGCCACAGCCACCGGTGGCACACTGCATGCGCGTCACTTCTCCAAAGACAAGGCCGAAATCCGGGCGTCCAGGGCCCCAGCAGTCCAGAGTCTGCGGATGGCGGCATACTCTGCAGATGGTGCCACCTATTTGCCAAGTACAGGACGGAGGCCTGTGCCCTAGACTGCCTCCGCTAGGGCTCCACGACCTCAGCTATTTTCCGAGACCTTTGACCCGTGCCCTCGTGAGTGCGTGATCTCTAGTTACACTTCTCCTCCGACCACTCTCAATCCGCCACCTGCGGATACCTGAGCGTGGAAATCTACATCTATCACTAGCTGCAGTGTCACAGGTCACTAGGTGTTTAGGCTCAGGCTGACCTTGGCTGTCTTCTGCCCGGGCAAGGAGCGAAATCCTTCAAAGGAAATGAGGACACGTGGTCACTGGCCGACATCCTTTCTTTCATCCACACGGCGGTCCAGATGAGGGTAAAGAGGCCACGTAGGCCAGGTGAAGGCTGAGTGCGGGGCCTAAGGCTTCTTCCCCAATCACCATGGAGACAGCCACCGGAAGGCTGGCCGGAACTTCTGACGGGGACGGGTCACAAACACTGAGCCAATAGGAGAAGTCCAGCCTAACCGGCCAGTTCTGCAGAGCCCTCCATGGTACCCATGGACACACAACAGGCCCTTGTGTCTTTGGCCACAAAATCGAGGGCACCAGGGAATAACTTCACAGTAGCCAATCCCTGATGTGGACACGTTCGACACACTGGGACAGCAGGCAGGTACCTCTTTACCACTTACGCTAGGATGTCAGCAGGCAAGGTGCCCTTCCTCAGCATCTATGGCCCCTCTCTGGATGTGTTCATTCAGAGGAATCTCTTCCTTCTACCCCTGAGACACATCACAAGTATGAGGGGCCTGACAGAGAGCCTGGAGATGAAACGGGGGAGGCTTCTGGCTGGACCGCTTCCCCGTGGGTAGACAATAGCAGGTAGTCTCTCTGGAAGGTCTTAGCTTCTGTTGATTGACATGGGCAATACAGTAGGGGCGGTCCCTGGCCAGGTGGAGCTTGTGGGCAGATGCAACCTCTCCGGCGACGAATAATCCCGCTGCTGCTTTGTTTGCTGAAAACCTCCCCCCGCCAACTCGGATGGGCAGAGAACATTCACCCACACCTGCCAGGGGCCTTTCCTGGGACTAAAGATCCCAACCTGGTCTCAACGTCGTCACCCTCTCAGCACACACCTTTCCTGCACACGTAATCCTGCCTTTCTCCGTCAGTGCCTTATCCTACTAGGAAACAAAGCATGCCGCTCAAATAGGCCGATGCCGGGGAAATCGAGGAGACACTGCCATTTTCCAAATTTTTCCTGTCTACATGTCCCCGCCTCCGGTGCAAGGCTGCGTATGTGGCCGGGCTCCGAAGGCAAGGCCGAAATCCTGGCAGCCTGGGCCCCGGCAGTCCAATGGTTTATGGACGTGGGGACACGGATGACCTGTTTGCCACATACAGGAGAAATCCTTGGGCCCTTCACTGGCTCGCCATTCAGCTCCACGACGTCCACTCCTGGCCCTGGCCTTTGGCCGGTGCCCCATTCAACGTGTGCTCAGGAGCCATGTTTCTCCACCCATCGCTATCATTCTGCCACCAGGGGATATGTGAGTGTGGGAGTCACCATTTGTCACTGGCAGCAGCGTCACAACTCACTAGACTTCCAGGGACCCGCAGACCTAGGCTGCCTTCTGCCTCAGGCAAGGTCCCGAATCCTTTATCCCAGATGCTGACACCTGGCCACTGGCGGACATTCATTTTGATCAACACAGAGGTCTGAGTGAGGGTCAGCAGGCCGGGTAGGTGAAGTGAAGGCCAGGTGAGCGGGACTAAGGCTTCTTTGCCATCACCATGGAGACAGTCTCCCCACCGGAAGAGTAGGCGCAGCTTATCATGGGCCTGGTGACAAGACTCAGTCAATGGCAGAGATCCAGCCCGCCAGGCAGATGACACAGGGCCCTCCATTGTGACCCAGGACACCTAGTGGCCACAGGATTTGAGCACACCCTGGGAAAGGCTACGCAGGCACGAGGGAGCCCCTGGTGCGGACTGCTTCAGGGCATTGGCACAGCAGGCCAGGGGCCAATTTGCCCACTTTCCTCAGGATATCAGTACGCAAGACATCCCCACTCAGCATCTCCTGCCTCTCTCTCTGTCTCTCTCTCTCTCTGTATGTGTTCATTCTCTGAAATCTCTTCCTTCTCCCCCCCAGGCACTTCACAGCTTGGAGTGCCTGACAGAGTGTCTAGAGACGAAAGGGCCAAGGGGGAAGGCCTCTGGCTGTACTGGTTGCCCAAGGGCAGAGAAGATCTGGTAGTCTATCTGGAAGGACTAGGGAGTAGTGATTGATTGGGGAGCTACATCACGGGTGAACCCTGGCCGGGTGAAGCTTGTTGACACGGGGCAGCCTCTCCGGAGACTACTAATTCCGCTGATAACATTGTATTCAAATACCCGGCTGAGTGCCATGGGCAGAAAACATTGACACATACCTGCCAGAGGCCTATCCTGGGTCTGAAGAGTCCACCCTGGTCTCCAGCGACTCATCATCTCAGCACACACTTTGCCGGCACACATGGAATCCGCCTCTCTCCAGGAATGCTTCTCCTGCTAGGAAACACAGGATGGCACTCAGCCAAAGGAGAACACAGGCAAAGTCAAATGAAGCCCGCATTTTCAAGATTTTGCTTCTGCTGGGCCACAGCCCCCGGTGGCACACTGCATGCGCGTCACTTCTCCAAAGACAAGGCCGAAATCCGGGCGTCCAGGGCCCCAGCAGTCCAGAGTCTGCGGATGGCGGCATACTCTGCAGATGGTGCCACCTATTTGCCAAGTACAGGACGGAGGCCTGTGCCCTAGACTGCCTCCGCTAGGGCTCCACGACCTCAGCTATTTTCCGAGACCTTTGACCCGTGCCCTCGTGAGTGCGTGATCTCTAGTTACACTTCTCCTCCGACCACTCTCAATCCGCCACCTGCGGATACCTGAGCGTGGAAATCTACATCTATCACTAGCTGCAGTGTCACAGGTCACTAGGTGTTTAGGCTCAGGCTGACCTTGGCTGTCTTCTGCCCGGGCAAGGAGTGAAATCCTTCAAAGGAAATGAGGACACGTGGTCACTGGCCGACATCCTTTCTTTCATCCACACGGCGGTCCAGATGAGGGTAAAGAGGCCACGTAGGCCAGGTGAAGGCTGAGTGCGGGGCCTAAGGCTTCTTCCCCAATCACCATGGAGACAGCCACCGGAAGGCTGGCCGGAACTTCTGACGGGGACGGGTCACAAACACTGAGCCAATAGGAGAAGTCCAGCCTAACCGGCCAGTTCTGCAGAGCCCTCCATGGTACCCATGGACACACAACAGGCCCTTGTGTCTTTGGCCACAAAATCGAGGGCACCAGGGAATAACTTCACAGTAGCCAATCCCTGATGTGGACACGTTCGACACACTGGGACAGCAGGCAGGTACCTCTTTACCACTTACGCTAGGATGTCAGCAGGCAAGGTGCCCTTCCTCAGCATCTATGGCCCCTCTCTGGATGTGTTCATTCAGAGGAATCTCTTCCTTCTACCCCTGAGACACATCACAAGTATGAGGGGCCTGACAGAGAGCCTGGAGATGAAACGGGGGAGGCTTCTGGCTGGACCGCTTCCCCGTGGGTAGACAATAGCAGGTAGTCTCTCTGGAAGGTCTTAGCTTCTGTTGATTGACATGGGCAATACAGTAGGGGCGGTCCCTGGCCAGGTGGAGCTTGTGGGCAGATGCAACCTCTCCGGCGACGAATAATCCCGCTGCTGCTTTGTTTGCTGAAAACCTCCCCCCGCCAACTCGGATGGGCAGAGAACATTCACCCACACCTGCCAGGGGCCTTTCCTGGGACTAAAGATCCCAACCTGGTCTCAACGTCGTCACCCTCTCAGCACACACCTTTCCTGCACACATAATCCTGCCTTTCTCCGTCAGTGCCTTATCCTACTAGGAAACAAAGCATGCCGCTCAAATAGGCCGATGCCGGGGAAATCGAGGAGACACTGCCATTTTCCAAATTTTTCCTGTCTACATGTCCCCGCCTCCGGTGCAAGGCTGCGTATGTGGCCGGACTCCGAAGGCAAGGCCGAAATCCTGGCAGCCTGGGCCCCGGCAGTCCAATGGTTTATGGACGTGGGGACACGGATGACCTGTTTGCCACATACAGGAGAAATCCTTGGGCCCTTCACTGGCTCGCCATTCAGCTCCACGACGTCCACTCCTGGCCCTGGCCTTTGGCCGGTGCCCCATTCAACGTGTGCTCAGGAGCCATGTTTCTCCACCCATCGCTATCATTCTGCCACCAGGGGATATGTGAGTGTGGGAGTCACCATTTGTCACTGGCAGCAGCGTCACAACTCACTAGACTTCCAGGGACCCGCAGACCTAGGCTGCCTTCTGCCTCAGGCAAGGTCCCGAATCCTTTATCCCAGATGCTGACACCTGGCCACTGGCGGACATTCATTTTGATCAACACAGAGGTCTGAGTGAGGGTCAGCAGGCCGGGTAGGTGAAGTGAAGGCCAGGTGGGCGGGACTAAGGCTTCTTTGCCATCACCATGGAGACAGTCTCCCCACCGTAAGAGTAGGCGCAGCTTATCATGGGCCTGGTGACAAGACTCAGTCAATGGCAGAGATCCAGCCCGCCAGGCAGATGACACAGGGCCCTCCATTGTGACCCAGGACACCTAGTGGCCACAGGATTTGAGCACACCCTGGGAAAGGCTACGCAGGCACAAGGGAGCCCCTGGTGCGGACTGCTTCAGGGCATTGGCACAGCAGGCCAGGGTCCAATTTGCCCACTTTCCTCAGGATATCAGTACGCAAGACATCCCCACTCAGCATCTCCTGCCTCTCTCTCTGTCTCTCTCTCTCTCTGTATGTGTTCATTCTCTGAAATCTCTTCCTTCTCCCCCCCAGGCACTTCACAGCTTGGAGTGCCTGACAGAGTGTCTAGAGACGAAAGGGCAAAGGGGGAAGGCCTCTGGCTGTACTGGTTGCCCAAGGGCAGAGAAGATCTGGTAGTCTATCTGGAAGGACTAGGGAGTAGTGATTGATTGGGGAGCTACATCACGGGTGAACCCTGGCCGGGTGAAGCTTGTTGACACGGGGCAGCCTCTCCGGAGACTACTAATTCCGCTGATAACATTGTATTCAAATACCCGGCTGAGTGCCATGGGCAGAAAACATTGACACATACCTGCCAGAGGCCTATCCTGGGTCTGAAGAGTCCACCCTGGTCTCCAGCGACTCATCATCTCAGCACACACTTTGCCGGCACACATGGAATCCGCCTCTCTCCAGGAATGCTTCTCCTGCTAGGAAACACAGGATGGCACTCAGCCAAAGGAGAACACAGGCAAAGTCAAATGAAGCCCGCATTTTCAAGATTTTGCTTCTGCTGGGCCACAGCCACCGGTGGCACACTGCATGCGCGTCACTTCTCCAAAGACAAGGCCGAAATCCGGGCGTCCAGGGCCCCAGCAGTCCAGAGTCTGCGGATGGCGGCATACTCTGCAGATGGTGCCACCTATTTGCCAAGTACAGGACGGAGGCCTGTGCCCTAGACTGGCTCCGCTAGGGCTCCACGACCTCAGCTATTTACCGAGACCTTTGACCCGTGCCCTCGTGAGTGTGTGATCTCTAGTTACACTTCTCCTCCGACCACTCTCAATCCGCCACCTGCGGATACCTGAGCGTGGAAATCTACATCTATCACTAGCTGCAGTGTCACAGGTCACTAGGTGTTTAGGCTCAGGCTGACCTTGGCTGTCTTCTGCCCGGGCAAGGAGCGAAATCCTTCAAAGGAAATGAGGACACGTGGTCACTGGCCGACATCCTTTCTTTCATCCACACGGCGGTCCAGATGAGGGTAAAGAGGCCACGTAGGCCAGGTGAAGGCTGAGTGCGGGGCCTAAGGCTTCTTCCCCAATCACCATGGAGACAGCCACCGGAAGGCTGGCCGGAACTTCTGACGGGGACGGGTCACAAACACTGAGCCAATAGGAGAAGTCCAGCCTAACCGGCCAGTTCTGCAGAGCCCTCCATGGTACCCATGGACACACAACAGGCCCTTGTGTCTTTGGCCACAAAATCGAGGGCACCAGGGAATAACTTCACAGTAGCCAATCCCTGATGTGGACACGTTCGACACACTGGGACAGCAGGCAGGTACCTCTTTACCACTTACGCTAGGATGTCAGCAGGCAAGGTGCCCTTCCTCAGCATCTATGGCCCCTCTCTGGATGTGTTCATTCAGAGGAATCTCTTCCTTCTACCCCTGAGACACATCACAAGTATGAGGGGCCTGACAGAGAGCCTGGAGATGAAACGGGGGAGGCTTCTGGCTGGACCGCTTCCCCGTGGGTAGACAATAGCAGGTAGTCTCTCTGGAAGGTCTTAGCTTCTGTTGATTGACATGGGCAATACAGTAGGGGCGGTCCCTGGCCAGGTGGAGCTTGTGGGTAGATGCAACCTCTCCGGCGACGAATAATCCCGCTGCTGCTTTGTTTGCTGAAAACCTCCCCCCGCCAACTCGAATGGGCAGAGAACATTCACCCACACCTGCCAGGGGCCTTTCCTGGGACTAAAGATCCCAACCTGGTCTCAACGTCGTCACCCTCTCAGCACACACCTTTCCTGCACACATAATCCTGCCTTTCTCCGTCAGTGCCTTATCCTACTAGGAAACAAAGCATGCCGCTCAAATAGGCCGATGCCGGGGAAATCGAGGAGACACTGCCATTTTCCAAATTTTTCCTGTCTACGTGTCCCCGCCTCCGGTGCAAGGCTGCGTATGTGGCCGGGCTCCGAAGGCAAGGCCGAAATCCTGGCAGCCTGGGCCCCGGCAGTCCAATGGTTTATGGACGTGGGGACACGGATGACCTGTTTGCCACATACAGGAGAAATCCTTGGGCCCTTCACTGGCTCGCCATTCAGCTCCACGACGTCCACTCCTGGCCCTGGCCTTTGGCCGGTGCCCCATTCAACGTGTGCTCAGGAGCCATGTTTCTCCACCCATCGCTATCATTCTGCCACCAGGGGATATGTGAGTGTGGGAGTCACCATTTGTCACTGGCAGCAGCGTCACAACTCACTAGACTTCCAGGGACCCGCAGACCTAGGCTGCCTTCTGCCTCAGGCAAGGTCCCGAATCCTTTATCCCAGATGCTGACACCTGGCCACTGGCGGACATTCATTTTGATCAACACAGAGGTCTGAGTGAGGGTCAGCAGGCCGGGTAGGTGAAGTGAAGGCCAGGTGGGCGGGACTAAGGCTTCTTTGCCATCACCATGGAGACAGTCTCCCCACCGGAAGAGTAGGCGCAGCTTATCATGGGCCTGGTGACAAGACTCAGTCAATGGCAGAGATCCAGCCCGCCAGGCAGATGACACAGGGCCCTCCATTGTGACCCAGGACACCTAGTGGCCACAGGATTTGAGCACACCCTGGGAAAGGCTACGCAGGCACAAGGGAGCCCCTGGTGCGGACTGCTTCAGGGCATTGGCACAGCAGGCCAGGGGCCAATTTGCCCACTTTCCTCAGGATATCAGTACGCAAGACATCCCCACTCAGCATCTCCTGCCTCTCTCTCTGTCTCTCTCTCTCTCTGTATGTGTTCATTCTCTGAAATCTCTTCCTTCTCCCCCCCAGGCACTTCACAGCTTGGAGTGCCTGACAGAGTGTCTAGAGACGAAAGGGCAAAGGGGGAAGGCCTCTGGCTGTACTGGTTGCCCAAGGGCAGAGAAGATCTGGTAGTCTATCTGGAAGGACTAGGGAGTAGTGATTGATTGGGGAGCTACATCACGGGTGAACCCTGGCCGGGTGAAGCTTGTTGACACGGGGCAGCCTCTCCGGAGACTACTAATTCCGCTGATAACATTGTATTCAAATACCCGGCTGAGTGCCATGGGCAGAAAACATTGACACATACCTGCCAGAGGCCTATCCTGGGTCTGAAGAGTCCACCCTGGTCTCCAGCGACTCATCATCTCAGCACACACTTTGCCGGCACACATGGAATCCGCCTCTCTCCAGGAATGCTTCTCCTGCTAGGAAACACAGGATGGCACTCAGCCAAAGGAGAACACAGGCAAAGTCAAATGAAGCCCGCATTTTCAAGATTTTGCTTCTGCTGGGCCACAGCCACCGGTGGCACACTGCATGCGCGTCACTTCTCCAAAGACAAGGCCGAAATCCGGGCGTCCAGGGCCCCAGCAGTCCAGAGTCTGCGGATGGCGGCATACTCTGCAGATGGTGCCACCTATTTGCCAAGTACAGGACGGAGGCCTGTGCCCTAGACTGCCTCCGCTAGGGCTCCACGACCTCAGCTATTTCCCGAGACCTTTGACCCGTGCCCTCGTGAGTGTGTGATCTCTAGTTACACTTCTCCTCCGACCACTCTCAATCCGCCACCTGCGGATACCTGAGCGTGGAAATCTACATCTATCACTAGCTGCAGTGTCACAGGTCACTAGGTGTTTAGGCTCAGGCTGACCTTGGCTGTCTTCTGCCCGGGCAAGGAGCGAAATCCTTCAAAGGAAATGAGGACACGTGGTCACTGGCCGACATCCTTTCTTTCATCCACACGGCGGTCCAGATGAGGGTAAAGAGGCCACGTAGGCCAGGTGAAGGCTGAGTGCGGGGCCTAAGGCTTCTTCCCCAATCACCATGGAGACAGCCACCGGAAGGCTGGCCGGAACTTCTGACGGGGACGGGTCACAAACACCGAGCCAATAGGAGAAGTCCAGCCTAACCGGCCAGTTCTGCAGAGCCCTCCATGGTACCCATGGACACACAACAGGCCCTTGTGTCTTTGGCCACAAAATCGAGGGCACCAGGGAATAACTTCACAGTAGCCAATCCCTGATGTGGACACGTTCGACACACTGGGACAGCAGGCAGGTACCTCTTTACCACTTACGCTAGGATGTCAGCAGGCAAGGTGCCCTTCCTCAGCATCTATGGCCCCTCTCTGGATGTGTTCATTCAGAGGAATCTCTTCCTTCTACCCCTGAGACACATCACAAGTATGAGGGGCCTGACAGAGAGCCTGGAGATGAAACGGGGGAGGCTTCTGGCTGGACCGCTTCCCCGTGGGTAGACAATAGCAGGTAGTCTCTCTGGAAGGTCTTAGCTTCTGTTGATTGACACGGGCAATACAGTAGGGGCGGTCCCTGGCCAGGTGGAGCTTGTGGGCAGATGCAACCTCTCCGGCGACGAATAATCCCGCTGCTGCTTTGTTTGATGAAAACCTCCCCCCGCCAACTCGGATGGGCAGAGAACATTCACCCACACCTGCCAGGGGCCTTTCCTGGGACTAAAGATCCCAACCTGGTCTCAACGTCGTCACCCTCTCAGCACACACCTTTCCTGCACACATAATCCTGCCTTTCTCCGTCAGTGCCTTATCCTACTAGGAAACAAAGCATGCCGCTCAAATAGGCCGATGCCGGGGAAATCGAGGAGACACTGCCATTTTCCAAATTTTTCCTGTCTACATGTCCCCGCCTCTGGTGCAAGGCTGCGTATGTGGCCGGGCTCCGAAGGCAAGGCTGAAATCCTGGCAGCCTGGGCCCCGGCAGTCCAATGGTTTATGGACGTGGGGACACGGATGACCTGTTTGCCACATACAGGAGAAATCCTTGGGCCCTTCACTGGCTCGCCATTCAGCTCCACGACGTCCACTCCTGGCCCTGGCCTTTGGCCGGTGCCCCATTCAACGTGTGCTCAGGAGCCATGTTTCTCCACCCATCGCTATCATTCTGCCACCAGGGGATATGTGAGTGTGGGAGTCACCATTTGTCACTGGCAGCAGCGTCACAACTCACTAGACTTCCAGGGACCCGCAGACCTAGGCTGCCTTCTGCCTCAGGCAAGGTCCCGAATCCTTTATCCCAGATGCTGACACCTGGCCACTGGCGGACATTCATTTTGATCAACACAGAGGTCTGAGTGAGGGTCAGCAGGCCGGGTAGGTGAAGTCAAGGCCAGGTGGGCGGGACTAAGGCTTCTTTGCCATCACCATGGAGACAGTCTCCCCACCGGAAGAGTAGGCGCAGCTTATCATGGGCCTGGTGACAAGGCTCAGCCAATGGCAGAGATCCAGCCCGCCAGGCAGATGACACAGGGCCCTCCATTGTGACCCAGGACACCTAGTGGCCACAGGATTTGAGCACACCCTGGGAAAGGCTACGCAGGCACAAGGGAGCCCCTGGTGCGGACTGCTTCAGGGCATTGGCACAGCAGGCCAGGGGCCAATTTTCCCACTTTCCTCAGGATATCAGTACGCAAGACATCCCCACTCAGCATCTCCTGCCTCTCTCTCTGTCTCTCTCTCTCTCTGTATGTGTTCATTCTCTGAAATCTCTTCCTTCTCCCCCCCAGGCACTTCACAGCTTGGAGTGCCTGACAGAGTGTCTAGAGACGAAAGGGCCAAGGGGGAAGGCCTCTGGCTGTACTGGTTGCCCAAGGGCAGAGAAGATCTGGTAGTCTATCTGGAAGGACTAGGGAGTAGTGATTGATTGGGGAGCTACATCACGGGTGAACCCTGGCCGGGTGAAGCTTGTTGACAGGGGGCAGCCTCTCCGGAGACTACTAATTCCGCTGATAACATTGTATTCAAATACCCGGCTGAGTGCCATGGGCAGAAAACATTGACACATACCTGCCAGAGGCCTATCCTGGGTCTGAAGAGTCCACCCTGGTCTCCAGCGACTCATCATCTCAGCACACACTTTGCCGGCACACATGGAATCCGCCTCTCTCCAGGAATGCTTCTCCTGCTAGGAAACACAGGATGGCACTCAGCCAAAGGAGAACACAGGCAAAGTCAAATGAAGCCCGCATTTTCAAGATTTTGCTTCTGCTGGGCCACAGCCCCCGGTGGCACACTGCATGCGCGTCACTTCTCCAAAGACAAGGCCGAAATCCGGGCGTCCAGGGCCCCAGCAGTCCAGAGTCTGCGGATGGCGGCATACTCTGCAGATGGTGCCACCTATTTGCCAAGTACAGGACGGAGGCCTGTGCCCTAGACTGCCTCCGCTAGGGCTCCACGACCTCAGCTATTTCCCGAGACCTTTGACCCGTGCCCTCGTGAGTGTGTGATCTCTAGTTACACTTCTCCTCCGACCACTCTCAATCCGCCACCTGCGGATACCTGAGCGTGGAAATCTACATCTATCACTAGCTGCAGTGTCACAGGTCACTAGGTGTTTAGGCTCAGGCTGACCTTGGCTGTCTTCTGCCCGGGCAAGGAGCGAAATCCTTCAAAGGAAATGAGGACACGTGGTCACTGGCCGACATCCTTTCTTTCATCCACACGGCGGTCCAGATGAGGGTAAAGAGGCCACGTAGGCCAGGTGAAGGCTGAGTGCGGGGCCTAAGGCTTCTTCCCCAATCACCATGGAGACAGCCACCGGAAGGCTGGCCGGAACTTCTGACGGGGACGGGTCACAAACACCGAGCCAATAGGAGAAGTCCAGCCTAACCGGCCAGTTCTGCAGAGCCCTCCATGGTACCCATGGACACACAACAGGCCCTTGTGTCTTTGGCCACAAAATCGAGGGCACCAGGGAATAACTTCACAGTAGCCAATCCCTGATGTGGACACGTTCGACACACTGGGACAGCAGGCAGGTACCTCTTTACCACTTACGCTAGGATGTCAGCAGGCAAGGTGCCCTTCCTCAGCATCTATGGCCCCTCTCTGGATGTGTTCATTCAGAGGAATCTCTTCCTTCTACCCCTGAGACACATCACAAGTATGAGGGGCCTGACAGAGAGCCTGGAGATGAAACGGGGGAGGCTTCTGGCTGGACCGCTTCCCCGTGGGTAGACAATAGCAGGTAGTCTCTCTGGAAGGTCTTAGCTTCTGTTGATTGACATGGGCAATACAGTAGGGGCGGTCCCTGGCCAGGTGGAGCTTGTGGGCAGATGCAACCTCTCCGGCGACGAATAATCCCGCTGCTGCTTTGTTTGCTGAAAACCTCCCCCCGCCAACTCGGATGGGCAGAGAACATTCACCCACACCTGCCAGGGGCCTTTCCTGGGACTAAAGATCCCAACCTGGTCTCAACGTCGTCACCCTCTCAGCACACACCTTTCCTGCACACATAATCCTGCCTTTCTCCGTCAGTGCCTTATCCTACTAGGAAACAAAGCATGCCGCTCAAATAGGCCGATGCCGGGGAAATCGAGGAGACACTGCCATTTTCCAAATTTTTCCTGTCTACATGTCCCCGCCTCCGGTGCAAGGCTGCGTATGTGGCCGGGCTCCGAAGGTAAGGCCGAAATCCTGGCAGCCTGGGCCCCGGCAGTCCAATGGTTTATGGACGTGGGGACACGGATGACCTGTTTGCCACATACAGGAGAAATCCTTGGGCCCTTCACTGGCTCGCCATTCAGCTCCACGACGTCCACTCCTGGCCCTGGCCTTTGGCCGGTGCCCCATTCAACGTGTGCTCAGGAGCCATGTTTCTCCACCCATCGCTATCATTCTGCCACCAGGGGATATGTGAGTGTGGGAGTCACCATTTGTCACTGGCAGCAGCGTCACAACTCACTAGACTTCCAGGGACCCGCAGACCTAGGCTGCCTTCTGCCTCAGGCAAGGTCCCGAATCCTTTATCCCAGATGCTGACACCTGGCCACTGGCGGACATTCATTTTGATCAACACAGAGGTCTGAGTGAGGGTCAGCAGGCCGGGTAGGTGAAGTGAAGGCCAGGTGGGCGGGACTAAGGCTTCTTTGCCATCACCATGGAGACAGTCTCCCCACCGGAAGAGTAGGCGCAGCTTATCATGGGCCTGGTGACAAGACTCAGCCAATGGCAGAGATCCAGCCCGCCAGGCAGATGACACAGGGCCCTCCATTGTGACCCAGGACACCTAGTGGCCACAGGATTTGAGCACACCCTGGGAAAGGCTACGCAGGCACGAGGGAGCCCCTGGTGCGGACTGCTTCAGGGCATTGGCACAGCAGGCCAGGGGCCAATTTTCCCACTTTCCTCAGGATATCAGTACGCAAGACATCCCCACTCAGCATCTCCTGCCTCTCTCTCTGTCTCTCTCTCTCTCTGTATGTGTTCATTCTCTGAAATCTCTTCCTTCTCCCCCCCAGGCACTTCACAGCTTGGAGTGCCTGACAGAGTGTCTAGAGACGAAAGGGCCAAGGGGGAAGGCCTCTGGCTGTACTGGTTGCCCAAGGGCAGAGAAGATCTGGTAGTCTATCTGGAAGGACTAGGGAGTAGTGATTGATTGGGGAGCTACATCACGGGTGAACCCTGGCCGGGTGAAGCTTGTTGACACGGGGCAGCCTCTCCGGAGACTACTAATTCCGCTGATAACATTGTATTCAAATACCCGGCTGAGTGCCATGGGCAGAAAACATTGACACATACCTGCCAGAGGCCTATCCTGGGTCTGAAGAGTCCACCCTGGTCTCCAGCGACTCATCATCTCAGCACACACTTTGCCGGCACACATGGAATCCGCCTCTCTCCAGGAATGCTTCTCCTGCTAGGAAACACAGGATGGCACTCAGCCAAAGGAGAACACAGGCAAAGTCAAATGAAGCCCGCATTTTCAAGATTTTGCTTCTGCTGGGCCACAGCCCCCGGTGGCACACTGCATGCGCGTCACTTCTCCAAAGACAAGGCCGAAATCCGGGCGTCCAGGGCCCCAGCAGTCCAGAGTCTGCGGATGGCGGCATACTCTGCAGATGGTGCCACCTATTTGCCAAGTACAGGACGGAGGCCTGTGCCCTAGACTGGCTCCGCTAGGGCTCCACGACCTCAGCTATTTTCCGAGACCTTTGACCCGTGCCCTCGTGAGTGTGTGATCTCTAGTTACACTTCTCCTCCGACCACTCTCAATCCGCCACCTGCGGATACCTGAGCGTGGAAATCTACATCTATCACTAGCTGCAGTGTCACAGGTCACTAGGTGTTTAGGCTCAGGCTGACCTTGGCTGTCTTCTGCCCGGGCAAGGAGCGAAATCCTTCAAAGGAAATGAGGACACGTGGTCACTGGCCGACATCCTTTCTTTCATCCACACGGCGGTCCAGATGAGGGTAAAGAGGCCACGTAGGCCAGGTGAAGGCTGAGTGCGGGGCCTAAGGCTTCTTCCCCAATCACCATGGAGACAGCCACCGGAAGGCTGGCCGGAACTTCTGACGGGGACGGGTCACAAACACCGAGCCAATAGGAGAAGTCCAGCCTAACCGGCCAGTTCTGCAGAGCCCTCCATGGTACCCATGGACACACAACAGGCCCTTGTGTCTTTGGCCACAAAATCGAGGGCACCAGGGAATAACTTCACAGTAGCCAATCCCTGATGTGGACACGTTCGACACACTGGGACAGCAGGCAGGTACCTCTTTACCACTTACGCTAGGATGTCAGCAGGCAAGGTGCCCTTCCTCAGCATCTATGGCCCCTCTCTGGATGTGTTCATTCAGAGGAATCTCTTCCTTCTACCCCTGAGACACATCACAAGTATGAGGGGCCTGACAGAGAGCCTGGAGATGAAACGGGGGAGGCTTCTGGCTGGACCGCTTCCCCGTGGGTAGACAATAGCAGGTAGTCTCTCTGGAAGGTCTTAGCTTCTGTTGATTGACATGGGCAATACAGTAGGGGCGGTCCCTGGCCAGGTGGAGCTTGTGGGCAGATGCAACCTCTCCGGCGACGAATAATCCCGCTGCTGCTTTGTTTGCTGAAAACCTCCCCCCGCCAACTCGGATGGGCAGAGAACATTCACCCACACCTGCCAGGGGCCTTTCCTGGGACTAAAGATCCCAACCTGGTCTCAACGTCGTCACCCTCTCAGCACACACCTTTCCTGCACACATAATCCTGCCTTTCTCCGTCAGTGCCTTATCCTACTAGGAAACAAAGCAGGCTGCTCAAATAGGCCGATGCCGGGGAAATCGAGGAGACACTGCCATTTTCCAAATTTTTCCTGTCTACATGTCCCCGCCTCTGGTGCAAGGCTGCGTATGTGGCCGGGCTCCGAAGGCAAGGCTGAAATCCTGGCAGCCTGGGCCCCGGCAGTCCAATGGTTTATGGACGTGGGGACACGGATGACCTGTTTGCCACATACAGGAGAAATCCTTGGGCCCTTCACTGGCTCACCATTCAGCTCCACGACGTCCACTCCTGGCCCTGGCCTTTGGCCGGTGCCCCATTCAACGTGTGCTCAGGAGCCATGTTTCTCCACCCATCGCTATCATTCTGCCACCAGGGGATATGTGAGTGTGGGAGTCACCATTTGTCACTGGCAGCAGCGTCACAACTCACTAGACTTCCAGGGACCCGCAGACCTAGGCTGCCTTCTGCCTCAGGCAAGGTCCCGAATCCTTTATCCCAGATGCTGACACCTGGCCACTGGCGGACATTCATTTTGATCAACACAGAGGTCTGAGTGAGGGTCAGCAGGCCGGGTAGGTGAAGTGAAGGCCAGGTGGGCGGGACTAAGGCTTCTTTGCCATCACCATGGAGACAGTCTCCCCACCGGAAGAGTAGGCGCAGCTTATCATGGGCCTGGTGACAAGGCTCAGCCAATGGCAGAGATCCAGCCCGCCAGGCAGATGACACAGGGCCCTCCATTGTGACCCAGGACACCTAGTGGCCACAGGATTTGAGCACACCCTGGGAAAGGCTACGCAGGCACAAGGGAGCCCCTGGTGCGGACTGCTTCAGGGCATTGGCACAGCAGGCCAGGGGCCAATTTTCCCACTTTCCTCAGGATATCAGTACGCAAGACATCCCCACTCAGCATCTCCTGCCTCTCTCTCTGTCTCTCTCTCTCTCTGTATGTGTTCATTCTCTGAAATCTCTTCCTTCTCCCCCCCAGGCACTTCACAGCTTGGAGTGCCTGACAGAGTGTCTAGAGACGAAAGGGCCAAGGGGGAAGGCCTCTGGCTGTACTGGTTGCCCAAGGGCAGAGAAGATCTGGTAGTCTATCTGGAAGGACTAGGGAGTAGTGATTGATTGGGGAGCTACATCACGGGTGAACCCTGGCCGGGTGAAGCTTGTTGACACGGGGCAGCCTCTCCGGAGACTACTAATTCCGCTGATAACATTGTATTCAAATACCCGGCTGAGTGCCATGGGCAGAAAACATTGACACATACCTGCCAGAGGCCTATCCTGGGTCTGAAGAGTCCACCCTGGTCTCCAGCGACTCATCATCTCAGCACACACTTTGCCGGCACACATGGAATCCGCCTCTCTCCAGGAATGCTTCTCCTGCTAGGAAACACAGGATGGCACTCAGCCAAAGGAGAACACAGGCAAAGTCAAATGAAGCCCGCATTTTCAAGATTTTGCTTCTGCTGGGCCACAGCCCCCGGTGGCACACTGCATGCGCGTCACTTCTCCAAAGACAAGGCCGAAATCCGGGCGTCCAGGGCCCCAGCAGTCCAGAGTCTGCGGATGGCGGCATACTCTGCAGATGGTGCCACCTATTTGCCAAGTACAGGACGGAGGCCTGTGCCCTAGACTGGCTCCGCTAGGGCTCCACGACCTCAGCTATTTCCCGAGACCTTTGACCCGTGCCCTCGTGAGTGTGTGATCTCTAGTTACACTTCTCCTCCGACCACTCTCAATCCGCCACCTGCGGATACCTGAGCGTGGAAATCTACATCTATCACTAGCTGCAGTGTCACAGGTCACTAGGTGTTTAGGCTCAGGCTGACCTTGGCTGTCTTCTGCCCGGGCAAGGAGCGAAATCCTTCAAAGGAAATGAGGACACGTGGTCACTGGCCGACATCCTTTCTTTCATCCACACGGTGGTCCAGATGAGGGTAAAGAGGCCACGTAGGCCAGGTGAAGGCTGAGTGCGGGGCCTAAGGCTTCTTCCCCAATCACCATGGAGACAGCCACCGGAAGGCTGGCCGGAACTTCTGACGGGGACGGGTCACAAACACCGAGCCAATAGGAGAAGTCCAGCCTAACCGGCCAGTTCTGCAGAGCCCTCCATGGTACCCATGGACACACAACAGGCCCTTGTGTCTTTGGCCACAAAATCGAGGGCACCAGGGAATAACTTCACAGTAGCCAATCCCTGATGTGGACACGTTCGACACACTGGGACAGCAGGCAGGTACCTCTTTACCACTTATGCTAGGATGTCAGCAGGCAAGGTGCCCTTCCTCAGCATCTATGGCCCCTCTCTGGATGTGTTCATTCAGAGGAATCTCTTCCTTCTACCCCTGAGACATATCACAAGTATGAGGGGCCTGACAGAGAGCCTGGAGATGAAACGGGGGAGGCTTCTGGCTGGACCGCTTCCCCGTGGGTAGACAATAGCAGGTAGTCTCTCTGGAAGGTCTTAGCTTCTGTTGATTGACATGGGCAATACAGTAGGGGCGGTCCCTGGCCAGGTGGAGCTTGTGGGCAGATGCAACCTCTCCGGCGACGAATAATCCCGCTGCTGCTTTGTTTGCTGAAAACCTCCCCCCGCCAACTCGGATGGGCAGAGAACATTCACCCACACCTGCCAGGGGCCTTTCCTGGGACTAAAGATCCCAACCTGGTCTCAACGTCGTCACCCTCTCAGCACACACCTTTCCTGCACACATAATCCTGCCTTTCTCTGTCAGTGCCTTATCCTACTCGGAAACAAAGCATGCCGCTCAAAAAGGCCGATGCCGGGGAAATCGAGGAGACACTGCCATTTTCCAAATTTTTCCTGTCTACGTGTCCCCGCCTCCGGTGCAAGGCTGCGTATGTGGCCGGGCTCCGAAGGCAAGGCCGAAATCCTGGCAGCCTGGGCCCCGGCAGTCCAATGGTTTATGGACGTGGGGACACGGATGACTTGTTTGCCACATACAGGAGAAATCCTTGGGCCCTTCACTGGCTCACCATTCAGCTCCACGACGTCCACTCCTGGCCCTGGCCTTTGGCCGGTGCCCCATTCAACGTGTGCTCAGGAGCCATGTTTCTCCACCCATCGCTATCATTCTGCCACCAGGGGATATGTGAGTGTGGGAGTCACCATTTGTCACTGGCAGCAGCGTCACAACTCACTAGACTTCCAGGGACCCGCAGACCTAGGCTGCCTTCTGCCTCAGGCAAGGTCCCGAATCCTTTATCCCAGATGCTGACACCTGGCCACTGGCGGACATTCATTTTGATCAACACAGAGGTCTGAGTGAGGGTCAGCAGGCCGGGTAGGTGAAGTGAAGGCCAGGTGGGCGGGACTAAGGCTTCTTTGCCATCACCATGGAGACAGTCTCCCCACCGGAAGAGTAGGCGCAGCTTATCATGGGCCTGGTGACAAGGCTCAGCCAATGGCAGAGATCCAGCCCGCCAGGCAGATGACACAGGGCCCTCCATTGTGACCCAGGACACCTAGTGGCCACAGGATTTGAGCACACCCTGGGAAAGGCTACGCAGGCACAAGGGAGCCCCTGGTGCGGACTGCTTCAGGGCATTGGCACAGCAGGCCAGGGGCCAATTTTCCCACTTTCCTCAGGATATCAGTACGCAAGACATCCCCACTCAGCATCTCCTGCCTCTCTCTCTGTCTCTCTCTCTCTCTGTATGTGTTCATTCTCCGAAATCTCTTCCTTCTCCCCCCCAGGCACTTCACAGCTTGGAGTGCCTGACAGAGTGTCTAGAGACGAAAGGGCCAAGGCGGAAGGCCTCTGGCTGTACTGGTTGCCCAAGGGCAGAGAAGATCTGGTAGTCTATCTGGAAGGACTAGGGAGTAGTGATTGATTGGGGAGCTACATCACGGGTGAACCCTGGCCGGGTGAAGCTTGTTGACACGGGGCAGCCTCTCCGGAGACTACTAATTCCGCTGATAACATTGTATTCAAATACCCGGCTGAGTGCCATGGGCAGAAAACATTGACACATACCTGCCAGAGGCCTATCCTGGGTCTGAAGAGTCCACCCTGGTCTCCAGCGACTCATCATCTCAGCACACACTTTGCCGGCACACATGGAATCCGCCTCTCTCCAGGAATGCTTCTCCTGCTAGGAAACACAGGATGGCACTCAGCCAAAGGAGAACACAGGCAAAGTCAAATGAAGCCCGCATTTTCAAGATTTTGCTTCTGCTGGGCCACAGAAAATGAGAGGAGCAGAATTGAGGCATGCGCGTCACTTCTCCAAAGACAAGGCCGAAATCCGGGCGTCCAGGGCCCCAGCAGTCCAGAGTCTGCGGATGGCGGCATACTCTGCAGATGGTGCCACCTATTTGCCAAGTACAGGACGGAGGCCTGTGCCCTAGACTGGCTCCGCTAGGGCTCCACGACCTCAGCTATTTCCCGAGACCTTTGACCCGTGCCCTCGTGAGTGTGTGATCTCTAGTTACACTTCTCCTCCGACCACTCTCAATCCGCCACCTGCGGATACCTGAGCGTGGAAATCTACATCTATCACTAGCTGCAGTGTCACAGGTCACTAGGTGTTTAGGCTCAGGCTGATCTTGGCTGTCTTCTGCCCGGGCAAGGAGCGAAATCCTTCAAAGGAAATGAGGACACGTGGTCACTGGTCGACATCCTTTAACCAACACTGAGTCCCTTGTCAGCATCCTGGTGTCCTGGCAAGAAGAGCCAGGCACCTCCAGGAGCATCTAGAGGAGGAGACAAGGGCTGAAGAGACTGCCACACCTACCGGTGCTGCTACACATGTCGGAGACCTGGCTGCAGAGGGTGCAGGCATGGCCTGAAGGTCAAAGGGGAAGCATCTGAAGACGTGCTAGGCCTCTTAGGCTGAGAGAAGCAGGATGTCTGGACTGAAAATATGCACCCTTCAGGGAAGAACTTCATTCAGGCTTCTTAAATCCACCTCTCCTGGAAGATCCATCCTTTTAGCCTTGTGCCCCTTCCACGCCCCCTCTATTACATGGAGAGATCCAGCCCTAGAGCACCAAGGTGGAAGAAGGCCCAGGATAGCTGTCCGAAGACATGGGGTCCACTCAAAAGCTCCCCCTGCCAAGGAGAGAAGAGGACAAGACTCATCTGCAGATGAGGTCTCAGGGCCCTGAGAACGAACATAATGTTTGTAAGGAAAGAGAAAAGGGATTTCAGTGGGACATGGAAGTCTGAGAAAGAGCCTCTGGACAGATAGCTCTAAGGGAGGTGTGATTGTGAAGGTGGGCTGGTCACTGAGTTCTTTGTAGTACAAGGTACCAGACAGAAGCCAGACTCTGGGGGGAACCTGCCTGCCAGTGAGCAGTGGGCATAAAACCCTAAACCAATGAGAATCGAATCCCTTCCCAGCAGCTTCTGCACAGATCAGTGATGTTTGCTTGGTCTTTGTCTTCTCTGTGGTCTAACCCGATCTGTCCTGAGATCAGAGAGTTGGAATGGAAAAGCCTGACTGAGATGAAACGAGCAAAGAGAAGACAAGGCCTCCTAAATCTGGTGAAGACAGAACACAGATAATCAAAGGTGAGGATGGGAAGAAACAGATTGAGTTCCAAGTCCAATCCACAGTATCCCAGGGCCTGGGAATCCCTGGAAGTGCCAGAGGTGTGTACTCCCTGGGAGATGCGACCCCAAGTGTCAGAGGAAGCCCTGTGGAGCAAGGAAGGGAGGGCAGGGCCTCTAGGATGGGCACTTCCATACAGGCTGCCCATGTGAATTTCTCAGAGTGACCGTGACAGATCCTGAGAGGGACAGTTTGAGGCAAAGGAAAGTAAGTTTTCTGAAGAAGGCTGAATTCCGCCTTCTCCTGACAATGAAACAGAAATCCCGTCCTGCTCAGAGGTACTGAGTAGGAGGGATTGTGAATTCCCATCCTGCACAGAGGTTGGCTGGGAAGTTCAACTGTCTAAAGACAATGTGGCCAAAGTCTTCTTTATCTTTCAAAGATATATCTTTAACTTCCTGCAAATTCAATCCTGGATAAAAGCCTAGAATATACAAGCGTGGGTTTTTGAGGAGAGCAACAAGGGGAGAAGGTGATAGTGGCATATCAGAGAAGGAGAACAATAGTCTAATGGTCCCCGTGTTACTTAATGAATTACACATGGTGTCCAGCATTCTTCCTTATCTGTAGACATGTAAATACAGTAGATGTTTGAGCAATAACTGAATTAATCCTCACAGAATTCTTTTTGGCCATTTCCAGGCATAGAGACCAGAAGAAGTCATTAGTTACAAGAGCAAGCAATAATTCGCTGGTCTGAATTTTGTTCAGTTTCTGTGTTTGCCCTTCATAGATGGATAAAAGTCTCTGAATCTGGCATTGAAGACAGTGTTTTCTCTATTGTTATGGATTGAATAGTGTCCCCCAAAATATGTGTCAACCTGGCCAGACCCTGATTCCCAGTATTGTGTGGTTGTCCTGCATTTTGTGATCTGATGTGATTACTTATGTGTTGTAAATTCCAACCTCTGTGATGATAATGAGGCAGGATTAGAGGCAGTTAGGTTAATGAGGGAGGACACAATCTACAGGATTAGGGTGAGTCTTGAGTCAGTCTCTTTTGACATACAAAGAGAAAAGTGAGCAGAAATGAGAGGGACCTCATACCACCAAGGAAGAAGTGCCTGGAGTGGAGCACGTCTTTTTGACCCAGTGTCCACGCGCTGAGAATTTCCTAGGCCAGGGGAAGATAGATGACAAGGGCCTTCCCCCAGAGCCACAAACAGAGAAAGCTTTCTCCTAGAGCTGGTGCCCTGACTTCAAACTTCTTGCTTCTTAAACTGTGAGAGAATAAGCTTCTGTTTGTTAAAGCCATCCACTTGTGGTATCTCTGCTATAGCCACACTAGATAACTAAAAAACACATATATAAAATAGTCAAAACAGAAAAAAAGTTTCAAATACACACACATACACGTATGATGTTATTAACTTTAAAAGGTTTTACATTCTTATAACACATTTAACAATAGAGATTTGTATACAGAAGTTATAATAAGAGCCATCCCCACATAAGTATATTGTACCTGCTCCCCCAAAGTGTCCAGTGTCCAAAGATACACATGTACCCTTTTACACACTGCTTTTTGCCGGGACACACGTAAGGACATTCATTTGTTTGTTTTTATGGAAATTAGGTCACACTCTACCCATGTTTTTCTCTGAATCACTCTTCACTTGACAATTTCTCATGGTTCCTCTAAATCAGCAGACATGGAAGAAGCACTCTTTTTGGTTCTTCTCATTTTTAACTCCCACCACTCTTCTGTCAGTTTGTTGTACTGTGGTGGCTTGCATGTTGCCGTGATGTTGGAAGCTATGCCACTGGTATTTCAAATACCACCAGGTTCACCCATGGTAGACAGCTTTGAGTGGAGCTCTGGATTTAGACAGACTAGGAAAAAGGACCTAGTGATCTATTTCTAAAAAAAACTGGCCAGTGAAATCTTACAAATAGCACTGGAACACTGTCTGATTGAATGACAGAGGATAACCCCTTAGGTTGGAAGGCACTCAAAATACGAGTGGGGAAGAGCTACCTCCTCAAAGTAGATCCCACTTTAATGACATTTCCTGATGGGGCATAACTTATAATGAGAAGAAACTGATGCAAATATCCTTTAATAATCAGAATGTGGAATGAAGGAAGTATGAATCTAGGGAAATTGGAAGTCATCAAAAATGAAATGGAATGCATAAAAGGTCAATAATCCTAGGCATTAGTGAGCTGAAATAGCTTGGTTTTGGACATTTTAAACTAGACAATGATATGTTCTACTATGCCAGGATTGAGATACTGAAGAGAACGGCATCATATTCATCGATAAAAAGAACATATCAAGATCTTTTCTGAAGTACAATACTACAAGCAATAGGATAATATCCACAGGCCTACCAGGACGACCAGTTAATAAGACTATTATTCAAATTTACACACAAATCATGAATGTGAAAGATGAACAAGTTGAAGGTTTTTACCAAGTTATACAGTTTGAAACTGATCAAACGTGATGCATTGATCAATCATTTAGAATGTGAAGTTGAAAACAAAGCAGACAAATCAGCAGTTGGAAAATAAGGTATTGATGATAGAAATGACAATGAAGCTTACATGATAGAATTTGGCAAGACCAGTGACTTATTCATTGCACATACCTTTCATCAGGAACATAAACGGTGACTATACTTATGAACCATTCCAGGCAGAATAGACAGGAATCAAATTTGTGGAAGGTGATGATGGAGAAGGTCAATATCATGAGTCAGAATCAGGCCAGGGGCTGACTGCAGAACAGATGATCAGTTGCTCATATTCACGTTCAAGTTGAAGCTGAAGAAAATTAAAACAAGTCCATGAGTCAAAGTATGCCCTTGAGTATATCAAACCTGAATTTAGAGACCATCTCAAGAATAGATTTGATGCACTGCACACTAATGATCGAAGACCAGATTAGTTGTGGGATGATAGCAAGGACATCATATATGAAAAAAACAAAAAGTCATTAGAAAGACAGGAAAGAAAGCAAACACCAAAGAGGATGTCACAAGAGACTCTGAATCTTGCTCTTGAATGTACAGTAGCTAAAGAGAATGGAAGGAAAAATAAAGTAAAAGAGCTCAACAGAATACCTGAAAAGGGAAGCTGGAGAAGACAAAGTATGATAATATAATGTGAACAGATCTGGAGTTAGAAAACCAAAAGGGAAGAAAACACCTGGCATTTCTCAAGCTGAAAGAACTGAAGGAAATATTCAAGCCTCTAGGTGCAATACTGAACGATTCTATGGGCAAAATATCGAACAACACAGGAAACATCAAAAGAAGACGGAAGGAATACACAGACTCAATACACCAAAAAGAATTGGTCAACGTTCAACCATATCAGGAGGTAGCATAGGATCAAGAGCTGATGGTACTGAAGGAAGAACTCCAAGCTGCACTGAAGGCATTGGCAAAAAACACGGCTCCAGGAATTGATGGTGTACCAAATGAGATGTTTCAAGACACGGACGCAGTGCTGAAGGCGCTCACTTGTCTATTCCAATATATTTGGAAGACAGCTACCTGACCAAATGACTGAAAGAGATCTATATGTGTGCCCATTCAAAGAGAGGTGGTCCAACGCAATGCGGAAATTATCAAGCAATGTCATTAACATCAGACGCAAGAAAAATTTTGCTGAATATAATTTAAAAACAGTTGCAGCAGTGCACAGACAGGGAACTACCAAAAATTCAAGCTAGATTCAGAGGAAGACATGGAACATGGGATATTATTTCTGATGTCTGATGGATCTTGGCTGAAAGTAGAGAATATCAGTAAGATGTTTACCTATTTCTGTTTCCTATACAAGCACACTCAACTGTGCGGCTCATGACAAACTATGGATAGCTTAGCAAAGAATGGGAATCCCAGAACACTTAACTGTATTCATGCGGAATATGTACATAGACCAAGAGGCAGTCATTTGAGTAGGGCAAGGGGATACTGTGTGGTTTAAAATCAGAAAGTTATGTGTCATGGTGGTATCCTTTCACCATACTTACTCAATCTGTATGCTGAGCAAATAATCTGAGAAGCTGGTCTGTAAGAAGAACATGGCATTAGTTTTGGAGAAAGATTCACTAACAACCTATGATATGCAGCTGATACGACCTTGCTTGCTGAAAGTAAAGAGGACTTGAAGCAGTTACTGATGAACAGCAACCACTACAGCCTTCAGTATGGATTACACCTCAACATAAAGAAAACAAAAATTCTCACAACTGGACCAGTAAGCAACACCATGATAAACAGAGAAAATACTGAAGTCATCAAGCATTTCATTTAACTTGAATCCATAATCAATGCCCACAGAAGCAGAAGTCAAGAATTCAAACAATGTATTGCATTGGGCAAATCTGTTGCAAAAGACCTCCTTAAAGTGTTGAGAAGGAAAGATGTCACTTTGAGGACTAAGGTGTGCCTGAGCAAAGCCATGATATTTTCTATCACCTCACATGCTTGAGCAAGTTAGACAATGAATACGGAAAACTAAAGAACTGATTCATTTAAAATATGGTGTTGGCAAAGAATACTGAATATACCATGGACTGCCAGAAGAATAAACAAATCCATCTTGGAAGAAGTACACCAAGAATGCACCTTAGAAGCAAGGATGGCGAGACTTCGTCTCACGTGCCTTGGACATATTTTCAGGAGGGACCTGTCCCAGGAGAGGCTCATCATGCTTGGAGAAGCTGAGGGTCAGAAAAAAAGAGGAAGGTGCTCAACAACATGAACTGACACAATGCCTGCAAGAATGGGCTCAAACATAGCAATGATTGTGAGGATGGTTCAGGATCAGGCGGTGTTTCATTCTGTTTTACACAGGATCGATGGCATCTAACAGCCACAACTAACATACGTATGCGTATATATATGTATGTGTGTGTGTGTGTGT
Source organism: Loxodonta africana (assembly GCF_030014295.1). Lineage (NCBI taxonomy): Eukaryota > Metazoa > Chordata > Mammalia > Proboscidea > Elephantidae > Loxodonta > Loxodonta africana. The sequence goes on from NW_026975506.1 coordinate 707,291, forward strand.
GTGTGTGTGTATATATATATATACCCATTGCCGTCGAGTCGGTTCCAACTCATAGTGACCCTACAGGACAGAGTAGAACTGCCCCACAGAGTTCCCAAGGAGCGCCTGGTGGATTCGAACTGCTAACCTTTTGGTTAGCAGCTATAGCTATTAACCATTATGCGACTAGGGTTTCCATACACACACACACACAGAAACACACATATATATACACACACACTCATATATATGTGTGTGTGTGTATATATATATATATATATATATGTTCTCTTCACTAGTTTTGCACCTCTAGAGATCCCAGGCTAAGACATTTGGTACCTACACTGGTTCTAGAGGAACCAAATCTTAAGGATGAGTTTTCTGAATTGATTCTCAAGTCTGGCTAATCTTAAAGGCACTGATAACTGTCTCCAGGAGTAAACAGGCTATTGTTAATCCATGGTGGAGGTGACAATAGAAATACGCAAAATACTACTACCACTGGATCAAATATTTGTGAGAGACAAGGCTCTGCCTGATTACATATTTGATACTTTTCTATAATTTTGTCAGCATAAGAATAATAAGGAAGCTGCTTGTTTGGTCCTGCTTTTGCTAGCCACACTGGTGAATGAAAGAAATGGACTCAAAGCTCAAGCACCACATACAAGATCTGAAAGCTGCCACCTGTGCCCAGAAAGAAAACCGTATTTCTTATAGTAACAAGGCTAATGCTGCCAAAAATAAACTCAGATTCTTATCATAAGAGTGACTGAATTAAAGCGCCAGTTGAATATCCAGCCTCAAATGGTGTCTGAAGTTAAAGTGAGGGCACTGATTGGGAAGAAATGGGATCCTGAAACTTGGGATGAGGACATATGGGCAGACAGTCAGAAAGCGGGGGACAATGAACCTCCAATTTCTGTTGAATCGCTCTTCCTAACAGAACCAGATCTTTTACTCCCATCTGAAGAGATTCTCTAATTTTGCCTGCTAAGGCACCCTTCCCAGTAAAACAATTATCCCTTCCACCTCCATCTGATGAGATTACCCCAGCTGTGCCTGAAGTGTCTTGTTTGAGTTGTCTCCTGGGGTGGTGTCTGGGGCATTGCCTGGGGCATCACCTTAGGCAGATGCCTTATAAGACACGGCTGAACATTCCACTGCCACCACCCATTTTTGCTTCTAGACCTATACCTAGGCTTCAGTCCCAACAAGCCCCAAAAGGTGAACTATAAAGTGTGACCCAGGAGAAGGTATGCTAAACTCCAAAAGAACTGCTTGATTTTTCTAATATATACATACAGAAACCTGGTGAATATGTGTGGGAATGGCTATTCCGGGTGTGGGATAATGGTGCAAGCAACATAAAGGTGGATTAGTCTGAGTTTATTGATATAGGCCCAGGAAGCATGGATTCTTCATTCAGTGTTTCAGCTTGAGAGGTTAGAAAAGGATCTCATAGTTTATTTGGTTGGTTTACTGAAGCATGGATTAAGTGCTGGCCTACAATAAATCAAGTGGAAACGGCAGATCTGCCATTGTATAATGTAGGAGAAGGTAACCAAAGGCTGAGGGAAATTGGCAGGTTAGAATGGATTTATTAGGCTGGACCCACAGACCCACACACGGAGTGCCCAGGGGGCTCTCTTTTTACCATAGCGGTGAGGTACAAATTTGGGAAGCAAGCCCCAGCTTTACTGAAGACTTCTGTGGTTGCTATTTTATGTAAGTAAGAGTCCACAGTGAGAACTGCCCTAACTGAATTAAGACACCTAACTACAATGCAGTTGACTGGAGCCCATGGTGGTAGCAGCCAAGTGGTGGCACTCAATCAACAAAGACAAGGTGGGTGTGGTTACCATAACAGACAGTAGAGTCAAAGCAGTAATCAGAATAGTCTGCTCGCATGGATTTATGGCATTGGCTACTTAGTCATAGTGTCCCTGGGAGTGAAAGAACTGGGAAATGTACATCTCCTGGTACCTAGTGTCTTAGACATCTAGTGCTCCTGTAACAGAAATACCACAAACGGATGACTTTAACAAAAAAAATTATTCCCTCACAGTCCAGGAGGCTCTATAAGTCCAAATTCAGGGTGCCAATTCCAGGGGAAGGCTTTTTTTCTCTGTCACTCTTAGGGGAAGGTCTTTGTCACCAATCTTCCCCTGGACAAGAAGGTTCTCAGCACAGGGATCCTAGGTCCAAAGGATGCACTGCTCCTGACACTTCTTTCTTGGTGGTACTGAGGTCCCCCTGTCTCTCTGCTCTTTTCTCTTTTATATCTCAAAAGAGATTGACTTAAAACACAACTTAATCTTGTAGATTGAGCCCTGCCTCCTTAACATAACTGCTTCAAATCCTCGCTCATTAACATCATAGAGGTAGGATTTACAATACATTGGAAAATCACACCAGCTGACAAAATGGTGGATAATCGCACAATAGTGGGAAGCATAGCCTAGTCAAGCTGATATATACATTTTGGGAAGACAGAATTTAATCCCTAACACCTAGTATGCAGCTATCGACCTGTTAATGCCTTTTTCTCCATACCCATTTGGAAGTATCACCAGAAACAGTGTGCCTTCTCTCTGACCTAAGTATATAAGGACCAAATAATATAGAGGAATCTCTGTTACATTTTCTCCATCTTACCGTTATTTGGCCTCATAGGCAGACCCAGTCACTTAATTGCACGGCAGAATGAAGAGATTAAAGCCCCTACATTCTTGCCAGTGGACCAGGAAGGTAGCTGCTCAGACATCAGAGAGCCTCAGAGAGACAGAGACCAGGTGGCTCAAGAGAGGGATACCAAAAAGTTGTTTTTCATACCCCCCCCACCTCCCATAGTTGCATATGCTTTGCTCTGACCCTAAGAAGTAGATCAATCCTTTGAGAACTGCATTATGGGTTAGAACACCAACAAGGTCCCAGACTGAGTGACACTCCCATAGATTACATCCAAATATCACCGCAAAGTCTTCAAAATCTGAACCGACATCTGAGCCACAGCATACAGAAGGTGGGAAAGAACCTGCAGCCTGAACATAACTGGGTCAAGTGATTCCTAAAACAAACAACATCAACATTTTCTGTAAGTCTTGGAATCATAGACAAAAACTTTAAAAAGCTACTTTAACCACGCTCAAAGAAATAACAGGCACACCTTAGAAAAATAGAAAAATACATAGAAACCATTCACAAATGAAAATTTTAGACAGGAAAAATAGAAAAATAGAGATAAATAATTCACTTGATCAGCTCTACAGAGGAATGCTGTTGACAGACAAAAGGATCAATGAGATGAAAATAGTTCAACTGAAAATATCCAATCTGAAAAAAAAATGAACAGAGCCTCAAAAAAATCCAAAAATATCTAACATTTATTTATTGGAATTCCATACGGTGTACAGAAAATATGTGGTGTAGAAAAAAGTATCTGAAGAAATACTGGCTCAACACTTTCCCAATTTGTTGAAAGACATAAACTTACAGATTCAAGAAGCTCTGCAAACTCCAACAAGTTAAACTCACATAATTTTACGCCCAAATGCCTCACTGTCAATTGTGGAATAACAAGGACCAAGAAAGTATCTTCAAAGAAGCTAGAGAGAAAACAACTCATTTCACACAGGAAAAACAATTGGAATGACTCCGTATTCATCATCAGAAGCCATGGAGGCCAAAAGGCTGTGAAAACAACATTTTTTCAACACTAAAAGAAAAGAAACATTAACCCAGTGTTCTATAGGCTGTTATTTCCTTCATGAGTAAAGGAAAAATATTGACATTCTCAGGTGAAGGACGCTTAAGAGAATTCATCGCCACCAGACTTGTTCTAAATGAAACACTAAAGGAAGTTCTTCAGGTGGTAGACTTGGAATTTCAGGAATTATGGAAAGCAACAAAGTCGAAAGTACCTTCTGAAGTTCGCCCTTCAGCCAAAGATTAGACAGGTCTATAAAACAAACAGTAACACACGTGAAGAAAGTGTTTCTTAGTTCAATCGTGTGTATGAGACCAAAAGTGCAAAACCTGCCCAAAAGCACAGAAAAGAGGGCAGGATGGAACAGGAATCATGGCAGATGGAAACGGGGAACTGGAGCACAGAAGAGAATACTGACACATTATGAATATTGCCACCAATGTCACAAAACAATTGTGTATAAATGGCTGAACAAGAAAGTAATTTGCTCTGTAAAGTTTCAAGTAAAACACAATAAAAAATTTTTAAAAAGTGGTAGGTATCTGGGTAAACATATTATGCCAACCCTGCTGTCACTGCACAACACGGCGCAGGACTCCCCTCTTTGGAAAGACTTTCTAGCCTATTGGAAACACTTTGGAATATGCTCTTGGTGGCAAATTAGTATTAGAGAATGGGATTAATTTTGAAAATATGAGATGTCTGTACTCATGTCTGGTGAATAAACTGGATAATAACATTTTCAGAGCGAAATGAGATGTTCTAACAGAAAAATAGGCCTGAATTCCCACGTGGGCCATGAGCCTACTACTCTGAAGGCCTTTCCCAGAGAGGCATTTCAGGCACTTCTAGAGCAGCAGGAGCACTGGGGAATGCATGTATCAACCTCCCCCAGGGCCTTCTCTGAGGGGTAAGTACCTGCTTTAGTACTGAGCTTAGTGGTTCATAAATAGTCATTCTGCATAAGGTCTTCGGGTTCAAGTCTGTAATCCAGCTGGGATTTCTGTGTGTGTTGCATCTCTGCATCAAAAGAACATACTTCTAGAAGCAGAATGCCAGGAGAGAGGCGGTTGGGCAGTTGGGGGTGGAGGGTGCTGCGCAGACAGGGGTGCCCAAGGGAGGCACAATATAGTCATTCTGCAGGAGGTCTAGTCATTCTGCATAAGAATTAGAATGCTTCTGTCAATGCATAATAGTTTACATGCAGGACATAAACAAAGTGACTGAAGGACAAAGTCGAATAGTAAGCCAAGCCACTCCCCGTCAGTCCTTACCTGAGAGGGTCTTCACAAGGACTTCCGGGGATGGAGAAGGACACAGTAAACGCTGATTTATTTTACCTCTTCCTTCCTCAAGAAACAGGAACTGGTGTTAAGATGTCAGATGTCAAGCCCCAAACTCCTCTTCTGGTCTGTATTTAAGCTGTATAATAAAACTGGGAATCAGGCAATCAGCCGTGAGCAGACAGACCCAGGAGTATTCCCACTGCCCCACATCTTTGAGCTCCAGTGAGATTCTGTTCTTAGTTATTACATTAGCAGAGGAGCTGAAAGACTGAAATTCTGTGTTTTAAGGCAACTTGGGCTTCAAACAGTCACTTATTGCTAAAGTCATATTTCTCTATGTTAGTTTATGATCCTTAACTCAAATCCGGAGTTTGGAGCTCATTTTGATAACTCCTCATTAGTCTGCATAGACTAGAGTCTGCTCACAGTCAGTGATGAGAATGGAGGAAACAAAGTCCCTAGCCCAGAGTAGGGACTGCTCCCCATATTTGGGGAAATGCCCCTGGGAAGCATTGGCGAGGTGCACTTTGGCCTCTGTGGCTTTGCCTTCTGCTCCTGGAATTGCACCCTGGGGGCCTCCATATGCAGACCCAGAGTCCCTGGGTGACCACAACTCCCGCCCTTCTGGGTCATCCTCCGGACACACATTGTGATATGCTTCCTGCCCTCCTTTCCAGCATAAGCTCTGCGATCACAAGTGGCAGAACCAGTTCTCAGGCCCAGACCCTAGACCTTGCCCTCCTTGGCCTTAGGCTTCCCCTAGTCCTGGTGGAACTTGCAAGCACCCGGCTGGGCGGGCTTGGGCCTGTCTCAAAAGGCTCATGGCACACACGGGTTCCACCTCCTTGGAGTCTGCGGGCTTGCGGTGGGCAGCCCGGCATCTCCTGCCTCCCTCGGGCGCCCTCTCTGAGCAGCAGCTCCCCTCCCCCTACCCCGCCAACCACCCAACAGTCGCACTGCCTGCTTTCTGCTTCTAGAAGCGTGTTCTTTTGATGCACACATGCAGCACAAACAGAAGCCCAGCTGGATTACAGACTTGAACCTGAAACGCACAACTTTAAAACTACTAGATTGGGGGAGGGGGTGTATTGGCAGTGAAAAAAGGAAAAAAAAAATAAGAAAAAGAACAATTACAAAAAAAGTATTAGAAGACTGTATCCTCACAATATGGACTCAAGAAGGCTGCGGATACACAACTGCGTAGATAGCATACTGTTGTCTCTTTCTTTGCAAATAAGTCTTAAATGAGGGAATTTGGTACCGGGAAGAGTTGCAGAGCCTGACTTTGGGGAAATCTGGGATTGATGAATTGGCTTGCATGAGGCTACAAGCCCTGATAATCAATATTTAAAGATGAGATTCGAGCAACCTAGAACATGCATCAGAATTTTTTCTAAGTAAATTAGCACCAGAAGATGCCTTTAACCACTAAATAAAGTGGGTCAGTAGTTCAACATCTCCCTACAAAGAAAACGGCAGACCTAGATCGTTTCCAGTCAGGTTCCAGCAAACATGCAAGAAACAGTCATTTTAATCTTGTACGTAGTCAACAGAGATTAGAAAATCATGAGATATTCCCCTAACTTGATCCTTAAGGCTAGTTTAAAATTGATAACAAACTAGAGAAGGATAGTAGAAGAAGAGTTAGAGGACAAGCACACTCAGTAACTGAGATGCAAAACCCTACGTAAGACGCCAAGCAAAGGAAATCCAGCAAAGTATAAACCACGTAACATGCCATGATCAAGGCGGTTTATTGTAGGCATACAAATTTGAGTGAACATTAAAGATTTAGTAATTTCATTCACCACATGCATAGGTGAAAGAAGAGAAGACATATCCTCACCTCAAGAGATGGGGGCAAAGCAGGTTGATAAAATGCAATCACACCGAGAGATAAGGACTAGGAGCAAACATGGAACAGAAAAGGAGTTCCCGAACGTGGAAAACTACAACTAGCATGATAGTTCATGGTGACGTGTGGGACATTCTCTTTAAAATTAATAAACAATAAAATAAGGGTGCTTCTATCATTACTTTTATTAAACATTTAACACTGGACGTGTAAGCTAGTACAAAAAAAAGAAAAAGTATAAATGCTATTCATAGATTATAAGACTGTCTCCATTGAAAACTGTAGAAAATACTGGAATTAATAATAATCATAAATATAAAATAAATTGAAATTTCAATGCATCACCATCGAGCTGACTCTGTCATAACTCTTAGGTGAAAGCAAAGGACACTGATAGGGAAAGAGCAGGTTCGGGTGGGCTAGACCAAGGAGGGAAGAAAATTATTCTGCACTGGGCTGAACTTATAAGCACGGTTATGTGTGTTAGTTACCTAGTCCCTCCATAACAAAAAATATCACAACTAGATGGCTTTAAAGAACAGAAATTTATTTTCTCACAGTTTAGCAGGTAGTCGTTCGAATTCAGGGCATGGCTGTAGTGGGAGGTCCTTCCTTGTCTACCTCAGCTTCTAGTAGATGCCAGCAATCATTTGTGTTCCTGGCCTTCTAGAAGCATCTGTCTTCTTTGTCTGTCTTCCTTTTCACCTGTCTGTGTCTGTGTGTGTTCTGCTCCTTTTATAACTAAGAAGAGTTACGCTTAGGACCCACCCTACGTTGGTATGACCTCATTCACATAATAAAAGCAGGCCCCCTCTTTCCTAACAAGGTCAGATTTACAGGTACCGGGGTTAGGATTTCCACATACATTTTGGAGGGACACAATTCAATCCCTAACAGTCGACTTACCAGATACTCTGGATTGAGAGTACTCGCATGAACAGCTGAGAGTGGTTCCAATTCTTTGCTACATTCGTTGGCTGAAACTTGTCTCAATGGTCATCCATAGGAATGCTGGAGCAATTTATTGTGTAGGACCTAGCCAACCATTCCTAATCATGTCCATTGTGTGGAAAAACACACAATCCCATCACTGAAGCCTTGAGAAATTCATCGATAAGAATGGAATGGTGGTTGGAACCAAGAATTGTTTCATAGCCTAGATAACATGGTGTGGGTGTTAGATATTCACATGGAGATGTCAAGAATAATAAAACTTCACCCCACATGGGGATGTCAAGAATAATACCAACAGCTAATGTTCATTGAGTACCTACACTGGTGCCAGGCACTCCTGTGCTTTCCCTTTCATGTTTGCTTTTCATGATGGCCATATGAGGAATGTATCATTATAATGCATAAAGAGGTCAATACAGAGAGTTAGGCTGACATTTCAATATATGAGTCTGGACCCAGGAGGAGTTTGAATGGATGGAGGTATAAACCTCACGTCCTTAGCTACAAATAGACAGCAGTAAACTCACTGAGGCATCCTACAGGGAGGGTGTCAATAGAGAGAGGAGCAGGCACCAAGCCCAAGGGTACTCTGGTATCTAGAAGCCTGCCAGGTGAACAGCAGCCAACAAGCCTCTCTGAAGTCCAGTGTGGTTTCTGGAGGGTTGTCTGTCCTTGCTCTCAGCTGCATTTCCCCAGTGCTCCTCCCACCTGCACTGGTTGTCCCCTTCATGACGACAGGGACAGTGTGTACCTTTCACCACTGTATCTGCATAACATAGACTATTTCTGGCCCATGGAATATACTGACTGAATGAAAAATAAACAAATGATAAGGACGTAAAATGCTTCGTAGTTGATACCTTGGGATACATTAAGGGGCTTCATGAGTAAGAGGGAGAAAAACTGATCAGGGCTGCTTCTGAGACCATCTCTTAGGCGTAAAGAGTGTTAAACAATAATTAAACAAAGAGATTTAATGGCAGAGATGTATGTTAAAAAGATGTCAGTATAGGTTGAAGATTACTAGAAACATGCACATTTATTATTGCAACTATAGTTCAAATTGTTAAAAAACATATACTACATGCACACAGAATATTATAAAGTAATTTAATGCCCTCATTAAAAAAAAACAAAAAAAATTTATCATGAGAAAAGACTAATGATGAATGAAAATATCAGGATATAATATCTGTGTTAATGTACATAAATGTGTGTGCTAATACACACATAAAACCAGTTGCCACTGAGTCAGTTCTGATTCATGATGACGCCAGTGTGCCAGAGTAGAACTGTACTCCATAGGGGTTTCAGTGGCTGGGTTTTCGGAAGTAGGCTGCCAGACCTCTCTTTCACAGCAATTCTGGGTGGACCTGAACTCCAACTTTCTGTCAGCAGCTCAAGATATTAACCATTTGCATCAACCAGAGACTCTAATACGCATACATGCCAATGTAAGTAAGATAACAGACATATCGGAACGTTAATAATTTATTCTATGCATTACGTATGTTTTCTTGTTATTTATTGCATATTTTCCCATTGCTTCCAAGTTTTTGAGGAATAGAATGTACTTCTGGAAAAATTCATGAGAGATTTTTAAGTAATGAAATAATTAACAGAAACAGAATGAGTAAATCTGTGGCAAGGCAGCCCATGAACCCAAGATTACAGTAACACTGGTATGAAAAGGAGAATTGTGGAGTCCTGAAGCTCAGTGGTCCCATGCATGCATCAGGAAAGAGGGAAGAGCAAATAAACGAGGAGAAAATACAGTGAGCCAGAGGAGTGGGAGCCCTCTGTTGTGGGCACAGTTTTCTCATGAAACTTTAGATGGACACAATGGGTGGGATTATCCACTTCCATCACACAAATATTTTTATTACCCTTGATTTTAACGGAACTATGTTATAAAAACAAATGATAAAATAAAGTATAATAAAAGAATAAATCTCATAGTGGACTACTATCATTTTCCCCAGCCACTGAGGAGGGCAGGAGACACACACGGGAAAGAAGATGGAGCAGTGTGAAGAATCATGCTTAGTGAGGAGGGGAGTGTTTCTGAGACAGGCCTTACCTGCTACCACCTAGGGAAGTAGGCAGCCGTGCAGGACCAACTGGAAGAAATGGCACATTATTTCTGAGACCTACTCCAGCTCATAACAAATTATGGATAACATGGGGAAGAATGAGATTTCCAGGACACTTAATTGTTCTCATGAGAAACCTGTACATAGAAAAAGAGGCAGTCATCTAAACAGAACAAGGAATACTGCATGGTTTAAAGTCAAGAAAGGTGTGCATCTCCATTGTATCCTTTCACCATACCTATTCGACCTGTATGATGAGCAAATAATCCGAGAAGCTGGACTGTCTGAAGAAGAATAAGGCGTCAGGATTGGAGGAAGACTCATTAATAACCTGAGATATGCAGATGATACAATCTCGCTTGTTGAAAGTGAAGAGGCCTTAAAGCATTTACTGAAGAAAATCAAAGACTACAGACCAACAGCCTAACAACAGGACCAATAAGCAACATCATGACAACGGAGAAAATGTTGACATCACTAAGGGCTTCATTTTACTTGGATCCACAATAAACACCCACGGAAGCAGCAGTCAAGAAATCAAACGACACATTGCATTGGGCAAATCTGCTGCCAGAGACCTCTTTAAAGTGTTCAAATGCACAGATGTCACCTTGAAAACTAATGTGCGCCTGACTCAAGCCATGGTGCTTTCAGTCGCCTCATACGCACACGAAAGGTGGGCAATGAATAAGGAAGACTAAAGAAAAATTGAAGGCACTGAATTACGGTATTTGCAAAGAATATTGAATATACTACGGACTGCCAAAAGAATGAACAAATCTGTCTTGAAAGAAGTACAGCCAGAATATTCCTCAGAAGCAAGAATGGCGAGGCTTCATCTCACATATTTTGGACATGTTGTCAGGAGAGATCGGTCCCTGGAGAAGAAAGTCATACTTGGTAACAAGTGGCCACAACAACCGGCTCAAACATAACAACGACTGTGAAGGCGACAATAGGTAGTTCAACATACATTTTGACCCATATGAATTAAAATTTAAACAATTATTTCATGCCTTTTTGTAGCGGTTTCAGAATATACAATTAAAATAAATGTAAACAATTAATAGAAAAAATCTCTGAAAATAACGTTTAATTTTTTTAAGTCACTGGTCCATAGCCCAAATCTAAATGGCTTGATATACAGCACTGGTATTTGTGATTCACAAAAAGCAGGTGCCAATTCCTGAACAAGAACTGAAGTGACAGGAGAAACTCCCCATGCTGTTAGAGCCCTGAGTATGGGCCCTAATCCAATAATCTGTCCTCATTAATTCCTTTTCATTTCATCTCTGTGAAAGAGGGGAGGGAGAAGGTGAGAGAGGGTTACATGTGCCTATTCTGTTCTTTAGCATCTAGTTCACTGCCAGGAACAACTATTCATAACAGGCTACAAAACATTAAAGTACAAATAAGGAGGAAAACCTCCTAGTATATATATGTATTAGGTGGCACAAAGAGTTAAGTGCTCAGCTACTAACTGAAAGGTTGGCAGTTTAAATCCACTCAGTTGCCTTGGAAGAAAGGCCTGGCAATCTACCTCCAAATGGTCACAGCTATTGAAAACCGTATGAAGGGCAGTTCTACTCTGAAAACTCACGGGGTCGTCATGAGTGAAAATCTACTCAACGGCAAGTGGATTGGTAATCTATATATGGCATAAATGTTGGGAAAATTAGTTTCTGAACATATACACGGCATACAGAATACACTGCACATTAGTATTATGTGCCAAAACCCACTGTCATCAAGTCGATTCTAACTCATAGTGACCCCAAAGGACAGAGTAAAACTGCCCCATAGGGTTTCCAAGGCTGTAAGTCTTCACTGAAGCAGACTGCCACATCTGTCTCCTGCAGAGAGGCTGGTGGGTTCGAACCACTGACCTTTCAGTTAGCAGCCAAGTTCTTTAGCCACACAGCCACTAGGGCTCACTGCTGTCATGTACAGTGATTACATAAGCAAATTCTGAAACAAACTGCCTGGGTTTAAATCCTAACTCAATCTATCAGCTGGTTGATCTGGGAACGTTACTTTACCTCTCACTGCCTCAGTTTCCCATTTCTAAAATGGGTCTTATTCAAAAGGTTGTTACGCAGGTTAAATAAAACACACAAGGCACTTAGAAAAAGGCTTTATACACAGAATGAACACAATAAATGTTAGCTTTCATAATTATTAAGGGAATACAAACAGCTTAGTTGAAGAAACTTCCGTTGAGAAATAGTTGCGTTCCAAAATTCATGTCTAAAGTCATTTACATCAACTGTTAAAGTTGTATGTTTAGATTCAAGTGATTACTGAGGTGTGTTATGATCTTGAACAGAGTTCTGGGGACTATACAGGCTGACTCTGCATGCCTTTCTCCTGCACATCCATTCCATCTCCCTTGGAGCCCAGACATCATGTTATCAATTAAACCCCTCCCACGCTGGTGGTGTACTGTTTAAGAGCTATGGCTGCTAACCAAAAGGTCATCAGTTCAAATCCACCAGGCGCTCCTTGCAAAGTCTATGGCACAGTTCTGCTCTGCCCTATTGGGCCGCTATGAGTTGGAATAGACTCAGTGGCAATGGGTTTTTAATGGGTATGAGTTAACTGTTCAGTGCTTAAAGACATACCCAAAGCAACCACGAACACAAAAGTATAGTAAAAAGTTCTTATTTCAGAATAGCAACACCTTTTTCTAACACAGTGGTGAATTAGGGTGGACTGTATCAAGAGGAGGCCTGGTGGCATAGTGGTTAAGAGCTCAGCTGCTAACCAAAAGGTCAGCAGTTCGAATGCACCAACTAGTCCTTGGAAACTCTATGAGGTAGTTCTACTCTATGCTATAGGGTCTCTATGAGTTAATATCAACTAGGGTCTGTACGGGTTGGAATCAACTTGATGGTGACAAGTTTGATTTGGTTTGGATTAAATTATGACCCTAAAAAACGTGTGTTTCAACTTGGTTAGGCCATGATTCCCACTATTGCCTAGTTGTCCTTCATTTTGTGATTGTAATTTTACTGTAAGAGGATTAGGGTGGGATTGTAACACCACCCTCACTCAGGTCACCTTTCCCTGAGGTGTGGCCTGCACCACCTTTTATCTCGCAAGAGGTAAAAGGAAAGGGAAGCAAGCGGAGAGTTGGGGTCCTCAGACTATCAAGAAAGCAGCACCAGGAGCAGAGCATGTCCTCTGGACCCAGGGTCCCTGCACCTGAGAAGCTCCTTGACCATGGGAAGGATAAGGACAAGGACCTTCTTCCAGAGCCGAAAGAGAGAGAAAACTTTCCCTTAGAGCTGATGCCTTGGACTATTAGCCTACTTTAATGCGAGGTATTAAATTTCTCTTGGTTAAAGCCATCCACTCATGGTATTTCTGTTACGGCAGCACTAGATGATGAAGACAGTGGGTAAAGGTGGAAGGGGTGGATGAAGGACAAAAAAAGAAAAATGGACAACAAGAGAAATATAAGAATTCAGAGAACTGTGAAAATTTAATTCCTGAATATACTTTCTTTCTCCTCCCTGTAACTGTAAGGACTTTTCTCATATACAGCATATATAAGTAAATCCTTGCAATATTTAAAACACTTATTCAAAAAGGCAGGTGAGTCTTCAAGTCAGGTTTTTAAAAGGAGTTTAAGAGGAGCCAGGTGATATGCCTACTCACCCTCAAGTTTCTCAAAGGTAATAATTTCTTGAGATGTTTACAATGTCTCAACTATGGGTTAATTAAATCCCTTAGGATGGTGGGCATAGGAAAATCCTGCATCTCAATGCCCCCACTTTGAAAAAAAAGAGGGGGAATCTCCAAAATTACAAATTTGAATTTCTACATACTTGATTGAACTAAGGAGTAAGTTCCTCATGTGTGTTATTCTTGGTTTGAGCTTGGTGGTGCAGTGGTTAAGAGCTCAGCTGCTAACCAAAAGGTCTGCTGTTTGAATCCAACAGCTGCTCCTTAGAAACCGTATGGGGTAGTTCTACTCCGTCCTATAGGGTTGCTAAGAGTCAGAATTCACTGGATGGCAATTGGTTTGTTTGTTTTTCAATCTTTGGCTGAAAGGTAGACTTTGTTATCAATTTATTAAATCAACTGGTAATTTGCTGGATATTTCTCATACAGGAACTTATGATGTCTTCAAATCCAGCCAATCAGGTTTAGGAAGAGAGAAACTTCTCTACCTTAGCCTCCCTGCCACTCCCACACCTTTTTCATTGATTTCCATGCCCTGTTTAAGTAACATCACTCCTCACTTCTCACTGTCTAGGTTATCTGAGCCAATTCATGGCAGTCAATTCCACCTGAGCCCTAGGATACCCTCATTTACATACTCTGCCCTGTTCCTTCACCAATGGCTGACCTCACATCTCCCCTTGAATGTCTACTAGGCATCTCAAACTTAATGTGGTTCAAATAAAATTCTTCGTCCAAGTGTCTTATCTACCTCCCAGTCTTCCTTATCTCAGCAAATGTTCTCACTATCCTCTGGATTGTTCAGGACAAAAACCTAGAAATCATCCTTGATTTCTCTCCTTTATTCAAATCTTGCATCCAATCCATTGACACATATTCTGGACTCTTGGCGCTACCTTAAAATAAATCCTGACTCTATCCACTTCTCACTACCTCCACCTTACAGCCACCATCATCTCTTGGTGAAAACTGGACTCCGTGCCACCGATCTTCCCTCTTACAGTCTACATAACAGCATCACCTCAGTGGCTTCTCATGGCAATTAGGAAAAATTCCCAAATCCTTCCCATGGTCTTTCATGATGCGGGGCTTGCCCACCATACTAACCTCATTTCCTAACAGTCTTCCCTCGGTTCACTCCACACTAGCCATGACTTATTTCCTGAGCTTCCTCAAAACATGCCAGAACACTTGGTTATTAAAGGGCCTCAGAAACAACTCTTTCCTTTATTGGCAATATCCTCCCTCCAGAACTTCATACAGCTATTCTCTCCTTTGATATAGGTCAGTTATCTCCTCAAATATCCTGATCCCATAAGCCTTTACTAACTATTAATCTAAAACAGCTCACCCCACTCATTCCCTCACATGCAACTCTGTCTTATTTTCAAAATATTTAGCTCTCCTTGACATTTTTTGTTAATTATTACCTGTAAATGTATTTTTTGTGGTTGAGAATATATGCAGCAAAACATACACCAACTCAACAGTTTCTACCTGTACAATTTAACGACATCGGTTACATTCAAGTTGTGCAACCATTCTTACCCTCCTTTTCTGAGTAGTTCCTCTGTCATTAGCATAAACCCACTGCTCCTTAAGGTTCCTATCTAATCTTTTCAGTAGCTGTTGGCAATCTGATGCCATATAGACAGTTCTTAAAAGAGCATATGCTCAAGGTAGACCATTTTTATTAGTTAAGTAGCTAATGTTCTGGAGCCCTCGTGGCACAGTGGTTAAGTGATACGGTAGCCAAGCAAAAGAAGAGCAGTTTGAATCCACCACCTGCACCTTAGAAACTCTATGGGGCAGTGCTATTCTGTCCTACAGGGTCTCTGAGTCGGAATCAACTCAATGGCAACAGTATGGTGTTTTCTTTTTTATACTTCAGTTTTAAGATGATTCAAGGGAAGGCTTTTGGTGTAATGTTTAAAGATTATCTCACGGCAATAGTTTCAGGAGTTCATTCACCCTCAATGGCTCCAAAAAGTCTAGGGTTCATGAGAATTTGAAATTCTGTTCTGCATTTTCCCCCTTTTGATCAGAGCTTTGCTATGGACTCTTTGATCAAAATGTTCAGCGACAGTAGCCGGGAACCTTCTGGTTCTTCTGGTCTCATGGCATGCTAGATGTTCTTTTAAAAAACATGAGTGGATGCTGGAGGTTATCAAATACTTATTTTATTACACCTATTAGTATAACCACATTTATTTTTCCTGTACATATGGCAAATTGTACTGATTCATTTTTGAATGTTAAACTAACCTTGAATTCTTGGGATAGACCCAATTGGTCATAATATATTCTTCTTTACAGTATTGCTGGATTTGTTTTGCCTATTTCTTTTTATATTTTGCATCTATGTTCATCAGTGACATTGGCCTGTAATTTTCCCATCTTGTGCTGCTCTTGTCAGGTTTTGGTATCAATATTCATTCTACAAGCTTTATAAAATGAGTTTGGGTATATATTTCATTTTATATTGAAGAATTTGTGAAGTATTTCTTGAATATTTGGCAGAATTTGCAGGAAAAGCCATCTGACATGAAGTTTTCTTTTTGAGAATAGTTTGAGCTCCAATTCAATTCTATTAACAATTGTGGAATTACTTTTGCTTCCTGTTTCTTCTTGAATCGTTGTTATTAACTTACATGGTATGATACGTTTGCCTACTTTACCTAAATTTGCAAATTTATTAGCTAATATGGTTCATAACATTCTCACATTATCTTTAAGTTCTGCAAGATCTGCAGTCATTTTCTTTCTAATTCCTGATATTCGTTATTTATACCTTCATTCTTTTTCACTTGATCAATCTTGCCTAAAGTTTGTCAATTTTACCAGCATTTTCTAAGAATTAACTTTAGTCTTCGTTGATCGTCTGTTGCATGTATCCAATCATTAATAGAAACAAAAATTCCTATGAATGTTTGTTTCTGTTTTTTTCCCAACATTTTGAATGGATGTTTAACTCACTTATTTTTCAAAATTTGTTCTTTCCAATTATATTTTTAAGGCTATAAGTTTCCTATATTATATTGTCTGTACTGCACCAATTTTTATATGTACTATGTTCATAATTGTTCACTTCAAAATATATTCTAATTTTCATTATGATGTCTTTTTTAATGCCTAGTATTTTAAAATATCCAAGCACATGGAGATTTTGTATTTTCTTTTTCTAAGATGGTTTTTTTTTTAAACTATGCTGTACTTACACAGTATCCTCTATATTATTGCAGACTCTTGAAATTTGTTGAGACTTGCTTTATAACACAGTATACAGTTAATTTTTATAAACACTATGTATGTGCATGAGATGAATGTATATTCTTTAGTGGTTAGATAATGCACACACATACGCATATATCAATTTGGTATTTTTATACATGTTAAATCTTCTGTATCCTTGACAATTTATGGACTTCTATGTTTCTGAGGGGTGTGTTAAAAATCTATTATGATGCATGATGTCAAAAGGAGCCCCAGTAGTGCAGTGGTTAAGCACTCAGCTGTTAAACCTTTTGATTTGATCCACCAACTATTCCACAGGAGAAAGATATGACAGTTTCCTTCCATAAAGATTACAGCCTTAGAAACCCTTTGGAGAAGTTCTACTCCATCCTATAGTCACTATGAGTCAGAACTGACTCAACAGCACATAAGAAAAAATGTATGATGTGATGGAAACTGAGCAGTACGAAGGTATAAGAATTGAACCTACATCCAGGGTCAAAGGATGAAGGACAGAGAAAACAGCAGAGACATCCAAAAGCTTGGAAAAAAGGGGGCTGAGAGGACAATGGTTGGTGGTTTAAGGGCTTTGAAGGGCTACCACATATACTGAGGAATCTGGAGTGCAATATTCTTGCCTAAGGATGAAGACATGCTCATAAAGATCCTGACAAAGCTTTAGGCTTGCACCTCTGGCTGATCTTTGGGCTCCACGGGGGCAGGAAGTGAAGGCTAAGGCAGAGTTTTAGGCGCTCTTGCTTAGCACTGAAAGAACACCCCAGTTCAGAGCCAATCTGCAAAGACTGGGATAATGTTACTTTTTCTTTTTGGCTACAAGCATTTAAAGAAATCACTGTCAGGTCATGAACTGACTGCTGTCATAACAGAACAGAACTTCAGTGTCCACACATGAGAAGACATACAATCTTTGCAGAACTAGTTTGGAAACATCACTAAGCAAATGGATGACTGGCCCTCAACAATTAAAAAAAAAAAAGCAAACCCTAATGACTGGAGGGAATCTGATTTCCAGAGTTACATTATAATATTTAAGATATCCAGTTTTCAACACACTATTTTAAGTCATAAAAGGAAAAAGAAAAGGATGGTTCATTTGTTAAGAAGAAAGAAAGAAGAGAATGAACAGAAAGCATCCCTAAGGAAACACAGATATTGGGATTACTAGACAAAGATTTTAAACCAATTGTCTTAAATTTCCTCAAAGAGCTAAAGAAACCATAGACCAAAAAAAAAAAAGGAAACCAAGAGAAGAATGTATGAACAAGTAGAAAATATTAATAAAGAAATATTATACAAAAGAACCAAATAGAAATTATAGAGCTGAAAAGTTGAATAGCTGAAATAAAATTTTCATTAGAGGAGCTCAACAGCAGATTTGAGCAAGAAAGCAGGAAAATGTAAACTTGAAAAAGCACAACTGAAATTGTTCTAACTGAGGAGCGTAAAGGAAAAAGAATGAAGAAAATGAACAGAGCCTAAGGGACCTGCGGTACAACATCAAGCATACCAATATACTCATTAAGGAGTCCCAGAAAGGAAAGAAAGATGAAAGGACAGAAAGAATATTTGAAAACGTAATGACTGGAAGTCTCCCAAATGTCATCTAGATATCCAAGAAGCTCAATAAACTCAAAGGACAATAAATACATAGATATCCACAGACAGACATAATCAAAATGTCAAAAGATGAAGACAGAAACTTGAAAGTAGCAAGAGATAAGTGACCCCTAATGTACAAGAAGAGAGTCTCAACAAGTTTAACTGTTGATTTTTCATCAGACACCATTGAGATGAGAAAATAGTGGGATGATGTATTTAAGATACTGGAAAAAAAATACAGAAACAAAACTATGAACCAAGATGTCAGTATCTAGCAAAACTATCTTTCAAAAATAAAGGGGAAATTAAGACATGCCCAGATACACAAAACCTGAGGGAGTGTGTTAGCAGCAGAACTGCCTTATGAGAAATGCTACAGGGAATCATTCTGGCTGGCATGGAAGGACACTAGACAGTAACTGGAAGCCATAAAAAGAAACAAAGACTCCGTAAAGGTAACTACTTAGATAAAACAAAGTCAGTAATATTTTTATATCATGCCTCTCTTTTTTTCATATATGATTTAAAGCACGAATGCATAAAAATACTTACACATCTCTCTTAATGGACACACAATGTATAAAGATGCAATTTTTGTACCAGCAACGTAAGTAGGGGAGGTAACTGAGCTGAATAAAAGCAGAATTTTGTATACCGTTGAGGCTAAATTTGTATTAATTAAAAGAAGATTGTTATAAATATAAGATGTTAATTGTAATCCTCATGCTCACCACTAAGAAGTTAAAAAATATAAGGAAAGGAAACAAGGAGAGGATCAAAATTGTACACTTGAAAAAAAATCAGTCAAACACAAAAGTGGACAGTAGTGAAGAAAATGAGAAACAAAATACGTATATGACCTACTATTACAAAGTAGAAGATATAAGTCCTTCCTTATCATGAATTGCTTTAAATATAAATAGATTAAATTCACAATTGGGATCATTAAAGTTGTGTGTTAACTTTGTTGGACCATGATTCTCAGTGCTTTGGCAGTTATGATGTAGTTTAGCAGTCGTAAAACGATGCAATCACTTCCATGATGAGATGTGATATAATGTGATTACCTCCATGATGGGATCTGCTGTGAGTAGCCAATCAGATGTTTCCTCAGGGGTGTGGACTGCATCCAATATAGGTGGACTTTCTGGCAAGGCTCTTGAGCTTTTGCTCACTCTGAATCCTGCAGCTGGCTCCTCTTCATCTGATCTCAAGTTTTTGGGACTTGAACTCTCAGCTTACCTTCCAATTTGGGGATTCATCAGCCTCCGCAGTCTGTGAGCCGCGGGCTGCCAGCTTACCTGCCGATTTTGAGATTTGTCAGCCTTTGCAGCCTGTGAGCCACAGACCTGTTGTATGACCTGCAGATCTTCAGTTCTGCAGTCCCTGCATCTATGTGAGTCAGGAGAAGCCACCAGGCTGACCCATGGACTTGAGACTTACCAGCCTCTACAGCCTCGGGAGCCATTTCCTTGATATAAATCTATTTATATATAAATACATACATATATATATATATCACTGGTTTTGCTTCTCTAGAGAACCCAGCCTAAGATACCAATTAAAAGACAAACACTGGCAGAATGAATAAAAAAATCATTCAATTGCTATCAAGCTGATCTGACTCAGGGTGACCCCTCGCCCCATGTGTGTCAGAGTAGTAGTGACACACAAGTGTGTCAGTTCAACGGCTAATTTTTCAAAAGTAGATCGCCAAGCCTTTCTTCCGAAGTGCCTCTGGGTGGACTCAAACCTCCAACATTTTGGTTAGCAGCTGAATGCATTAACCGTTTGCACCTCCCAAGGACTCTATGTTTATTTCTGTATTACTTGTCTTTATACTATATACATACACACACACATAGACATCCATGAGTGGTTCATACAGATGCTTTGGACTTCGACTAGCAGGGCTCTATTAATTATTGATAGAAAAGTACTGATACCAATTACAAATGCGTATTTGTCCATTTCCCCTTTCGGATTTATTAGTTTTTGTATTTTGGAGCCCTGTTGTTAAATATGTACACATTTAGGATGGTTGTATCTTTTTGGAGAAGTGAACCTCTATTATGTTATGTCCCTACCTATTCCCAATAATACTCCTTTTTCTGAAGTATAATTTGTCTGATATTAATATAGTACTGCAGTAGAACTGGATAATTTTCAACCATTTCAAGAGGTAGCATAAGATCAAGAACTGATGGTATAAAAGGAAGAAATCGAAGCTGCATTGAAGGCATTGGTGAAAAAACTATCCTCTCTCCACCATCTTCACTAACCCTGACACCAACTGTCCCTCACACAGCACTCCCTACTTCTCTGCTGGGTTCAATAATTCATTGCAACGGCCACACAGAGCTCACAGTCCATATTCATGATTATGGGGTTTATTAGGGAAGTAACAGTTATAACTCAGGCTCAAAGATACTCAGAATACATTTCTTCTATCAGGACAACCTCTTCCCTCCTGTGCTCATAGGCGTGACGCTGCCTGGCCTTGGGCCTCTCTCCAAAGGCACTCAGCTTTCCTTCTCCCTGGGCCAGCATCTCCTATAGCCGGGTCCCTGTTGCTTGGTCTCTCCTGCCATGGCATCTTACCGTCTTCAGGGTTACAGCTTCCTCTCTCAATCTCAGTCTCCTGCTTCTAGGAGCTTCTCAGTGCAGGGATCTCAGGTCCATAATATATGCTCAGCTCCTGGCTGTTCTTCCTTGATGGGAGTTGAATCCTCCTCTTTGCTCTGGAACTGGTTCTCTTTGAAGGGAAAACTAAACAATCCCCTTGGTGAGCCACAATTACCCTATCACACAGTCCTGCCCAAGCACCAGGGTGGATGTTATAAGACCATGGCTAGAAAGGCCACACAAAGTAAACAATCACATCACAGTACCTTGGACTCATTTTTCGAGTGAAGTATCAAAAATCCCATCGGAACGGATTGGTAAAGAACATAATCAATGGCAAGAACATTTTCATAATTATGTTTTCTGTATTTGGAAGAAATCTATAGCACTATTCTTATTTTGCCAGTTCACAGGGATCACAGAGATTAGTGGTAGATATTGCAGTACCGGAAAACTCTCTGGTGAAACAGTCTGTGAGCAGTCTTACAAACACGGATATTCCACCAGAGTCAAAAGAATGACGTTACATTAATCATCATAGAGAACATTTCAAGATCTAGCCTGAAGTACAATGTTGTCACTGATAGGCTAATATCCATACACTTACAAGGAAGACCAGTTTATATGACTATTCAAATTTATGCACCAACCACCAATGCCAAAGACAAAGAAATTGAAGATTTTAAACAACTTCTGCAGCCTGAGATTGATCAAACGTGCAATCAAGATGCATTGATAATTACTGGTCATTAGAATGTTAAAGTTGGAAACAAAGAAGGAAAAGTAGTTGAAAAATACAGCATTGCTGATAGAAATGATGCCAGAAATCTCATGAAAGAAGTTTGCAAGACCAGTGACTCATCCACTGCAAATATTTTTTTTCAACAACATAAACGGCAGCTATACACGTGGACTTTACCAGTTGGAATACACAGGAATCAAACTGACTACATCTGTGGAAAGAGAAGATGGGAAAACTCATATCATCAGTCAGAACAAGGCCAGGGATCGATTGTGAAACAGACTGTCAATTGCTCATATGGGAGTTCAAGTTGAAACGGAAGAAAAGTAGAATAAGTCAAAAAGGGCCAAAGTATGACCTTGAGTATATCTCACCTGTATTTAGAGACCACCTCAAGAATACATTTTATGTGGTAAACACTAATGACTGAAGACCAGGTGAGTTGTGGAATGACATCAAGGACATCACACATGAAGAAAGCAAGAGGTCCTTTAAAAGACAGGAAAGAAAGAAAAGACCATAATGGATGTCGGAAGAGACTCTGAACGTTGCTCTTGAATGTCGAGTAGCTAAAGGGAAAGGAAGAAATGACGAAGTAATAGAGCTGAACAGAAGATTTCAAAGGGTGGCTTGAGAAGAAAAAGTATTATAATGACATGTGTAAAGATCTGGAGATGGATAGCCAAAACGGAAGAACACACTCAGCATTTCTCAAGCTGAAAGAACTGAAGAAAAAATTCAACCCTTGAGTTGCAATACTGAAGGATTCTACGGGTATAATATTAAATGACGCAGGAAGCATCAAAAGAAGATGAAAGTAATACCCACAGTCACTATGCCAAAAAGAATTGGTCGACCTTCAACCATTTCAGGAAGTAGCATATGATCAGAAACCGATGGTACTGAAGGAAGAAGTCCATGCTGCACTGAAGGAATTGGTGAGAAAAAAAAGCCTCCGAGAATTGATGGAATACCAACTGAGATGTTTCACCAAATGGATGCAGCACTGGAATCACTCACTTGTCTAATCCCAAGAAATTTGGAATACAGCTACCTGGCCTACGAACTGGAAAGGATCCATATTTACGCCGATTCCTAAGAAAGGTGATCCAACCAAATGTGGAAATTATCAAACAACATCATTAATATCACATGCAAGTAATATTCTGCTAAAAATCATGCAAAAGCAGCTGCAGCAGTACATTGACAGGGAACTGCCAGAAATTTAAGCAGGATTCAGAAGAGGACATGGAAGGAGGGATATCACAGCTGATGTCATATGGATTCTGGCTGAAAGCAGAGAATACCAGAAAGATGTTTACCTGTGTTTTATTGACTATGCAAAGGCATTTGACTGCTTGGGTCATAACAAATTATGGATAACATTGCGAAGAGTGGGAATTCCAGAACACTTAATTGTGCTGATGAGGAACCTGATCAAGAGGTAGATGTTCAAACAGAAAAAGGTGATACTGCGTGGTTTAAAGTCAGGAAAGGTGTGTGTCAGGGTTGTATTCTTTTACAATACTTATTTAATCTGCAAATAATCTGAGAAGCTGGACTTTACCAAGAACACGACATCAGGATTGGAGGAAGACTCATTAACAACCTGCATTTTGCAGATGACACAACCCTGCTTGCTAAAAGATAAGAGGGCTTGAAGCACTTACTGATGAAGATCAAAGACCGCGGCCTTCAGTAGAGATCGCACCTCAACATAAAGAAAACAAAAATCCTCACAACTGGACCAATGAGCAACATCATGATCAATGGAGAAAAGACTGAAGTTGTCAAGGATTTCATTTTATTTGGATCCACAATCGACACCCATGGAAACAGCAGTTAAGAAATCAAAAGATGCACTGGCATCAGGCAAATCGGCCCAAAAGACCTCCAAAGTGTTGAAAAGCAAAGACATCACCTTGAAAACTAAGATGCAACTGATCCAAGCCACAGTGTTTTCAGTGGCCTCGTATGAGTGGGAAAGCTGGCTGATGAATAAGGAAGACCGAAGAAGAATTGATGCCTTTGAATTGTGTTGGTGAAGAATTCTGAATATACCATGAACTGCCAAAAGAACGAAAAAATCTATCCTGAAAGAAGTATAACCAGAATGTACCCTAGCCTAGAAACAAAGATGGCTGGCTAGACTACATCCTACATACTTTGGACCTGTTTTCAGGAGGAATTAGTCCATGGAGAAGGATATCATGTACTATTTCTTTGGACTATCTAAGACCTGAAGAACAAAATCTCATGGTCCAAATTAACGTTTTTACTTACTAATTTTCAAATGTAGCCCTGGTGGAACAGTGGTTAAGAGCTTGGCTGAAACTAAAAGGTTTCAACCAGCCTCTCCTTAGAAGCCCTGCTATGGAGTTCTATTCTGTCCAATAGGGTCACTGTTAGTTAAAATTTAATCCACAGCAATGAGTTATTTAATTTTCAAATATAAATTTTTTGTGTTTATGTCTAAATTCTAAAGTAAATTTTATTTTATAAACTTCCGGTTTTATAAATTTATTTTCTATTATTCAAATTTATTGTTATGGCAGAATCAAATTTAAAAAGTGACATTAATTTTCAATCCAGGCAAAATGAAACGGCAATAACTAAGTGCCGTACAAAAATGGAAGCCTGCAGAAGATAAAAAGAAAATGATCTGTGAATCCCTAAAGACTATTCCAAAATTCGTTTTTAGAATGTAATAAATCAGCAGAGACTTCTTGCATTAAAGGTACGTGCTTAATGGGTGGGAATCATCTTACTAGTACCACTAGTGCTGAAATTAACGATGGCAATACTAATATAACAGAATTTGTTCCAAATTCTGCAACTATTTCTTGCTGTAGTAAAAAAAAAAGAAATTAGTAATGATCTAGAAAGTGAAACTAAGAATATTAAATTGTCACATCTGCAGAGCGCATAAATAACAGAAGTGCAGATCCTGCCTTGTGGAATAATTTTCTTCCAATGAAGTAAATTACTGGATCAAAAGAGGCCCAAGTGATTGTCAACATCACAGTTGTCCACTTGTAAATTTGTGTTGAAAATTCCTGGACGGTAAACAAAGTTCTGTAGCCAGAATTTTTTCTAGAGTGCAAAGTTAATGATGAAAATTATAAGAGGGAGTGGCTACTGCAATCTCCATCAGTCAGCTCTGTGTATTGTTTTGTTTGCAAACCTACTAACCAAACAAACAAACCCGTCATCCTCATTTAATTCTCGAATTGTTACAGATGAATTTAGCAATTGGTGCAAATTGAATAGGATCGGTAAACATGAAAATAGTTCAATTCACAGAGATTATGTTATCATATTTAAACCAAACACATTGTTCTGGCTTAATTTATGAACTGGA
Organism: Loxodonta africana; assembly: GCF_030014295.1. NCBI lineage: Eukaryota > Metazoa > Chordata > Mammalia > Proboscidea > Elephantidae > Loxodonta > Loxodonta africana. The sequence goes on from NW_026975506.1 coordinate 732,436, forward strand.
ATCACAAATTAATGAACATCAGTATTGAAAAGCCATTTTGTAATGTGTCTTCGTTGTCCTAACAATCACTGAATGTGGACTATCTTCGTGAAAAAGAAATGAAGTCTTTGGGTCCCCACGAAATGGAAAATTTTAAAGTTGGCTTCAACTTGTTGCTCATTTGATCTATTTTTAGCAAGTCACATCTCAAAACACGGTAACACAGGAAAGGGCAATCCATCCTATAATTCTAAAATAATGTGTAAAAAATTTATAATCTTGATAAGTGATGAAGTTCAATCAACTACTGTCAGTGAAATAAGTATAGCTCGATATTTTATTTTGTCTGTGGATTCCACTTCTGAGCCTTCTCATACAGGCCAGCTAAGGATTGTTTAAAGATCCGTATCTCCAACAGATAGAAAACCTGTGTGGTGATTTATCACATTTGCTAGCTTAAAAAATCTAAAAAATCATACTGGTAAAGACATTGCAAAGCAAGTGTTTCACTGATAATGTGAAGCTTGCAAAATTGATTTTTCTAAGTGCAGAGACCAATCCTATAACAATGCTGCCATTACGTCACTGCATTATAAAGGCATACAACAGAAAATTCTGGAATGAAATTAATATGCCATTTTCATACCAAGGTGCTGCACATTCACTTAATTTTGTAGGATGTATCACAATAGATTTTTTTTGTCCAAAAGCAATTGATATTTTTTCTAATATTCAGTTACTTTACAAATTTTTTGCCACCTCTACTCACTGCTGAGCTGTTCTTAAAACACATTCAGGCAATGATTGAGCATTAAAATGTCTAATACACATTGGGAAGCACATGCTATAGCAACAAGTACAATTCTAGGTGCCACACAGAATATTGCTGAAGACCAGATACAAAAAGGAAACTCCAAAACAGAAGCTAAAATCATCGCTGCCTTAGTCACCTAGTGCTGCCACAACAGATACCATAAGTGGATGGCTTTAACAAAGAGAAATTTATTTTCTCACAGTCTAGTGGGTTACAAGTCCAAATTCAGGACGTCAGCTCCAGGGGAAGGCTTTCTCTCTCTGTTGATTCTGGAAGAAGGTCCTTGTCCTCCATCTTCCCATGGTCAAGGAGCTTCTCAGGCGCAGGGACCCCGGGTCCAAAGGACATGCTCTGCTCTTGGTAGTATGAGGTCCCCAACTCTCTTTCCTTTCATCTCCTGAGAGATAAAAGGTGGTACAGGCCACACCCTAGGGAAACTCCCTATATCTCGGATCAGGGAGGTGTTAAAATCCCACCCTAATCCTCTCAACATAAAATTACCATCACAAAATGGAGGACAACCTCACATGGCCTATCCAAGTTGATACACACATTTTGGGGGGACATAATTCAATCCATGACATTATACCCTTTGGCCCACCCCCAAATCACATTCTTGAAAATGGAAAACATATTCATCCCATCACAAACCAAAACCAAATCCACTGCCGTCCAGTTGATTCTGACTCATAGCGATCCTATAGGACAGAGTAGAACTTCCCCATAGAGCTTCCAAGGAGCGCCTGGCAGATTCGTACTGCCGACCTTTCAGTTAGCAGCTATAGCACTTAACCACTACGCCACCAGGGTTTCCTCATCCCATCATAGCATAGAAAAAGTCTTAAATCAAGTCCAAGTCCAAAATTCAAAAATCCCTCTTCATCTGTGAAATCTAGGACACAAGTTATCTGCTTCCAAAGGTACAATGGCATAAAAGGCACAGGCTAGACATTTGCATTACAAACTGAAGAAACTTGAGGGAAAGAAGGCGTAACATGCACCAAGCGAGTCAGGAGAGCACATCGCATTAGCCCTCAAAGACATTGCAAACCAAGTGTTTCACTAATTAGGCGAAGCTTGCAAAATTGATTTTTCTAAGTGCAGAGACCAATCCTATGACAATGCTGGGAAATGTCACTGCATTATAAAGGCATGCAACAGAAAATTCTGGAATGTAATGAATACGCCATTTTCATACCAAGGTGCTGCATATTCACTTAATTTTGTAGGATGTATCACAATGGATTTTTGTCAAAAAAATGATTTTTTCTTCTATTCAGATATTTTACAAATTTTTTGCCATCTGTATTCACCGATGACCTCTTCATAGGAAATGATCAGCATTAAAATGTCTTTCTAATACCCACTGGGAAGCACATGCTATAGCAACGAATGCAATCCTGGAATCACATGCTCAGATTCTAGGTGCCATAGAGAATATTGCTGAAGACCAGTCACAAAAAGGAGATCCCAGAACAGAAGCTTAAAACGTCGCCAACAAAATGGAAACACAGCCCATATATTTATGTTTGTTATGTATAATAATATATTGCATCATTTTCATTTGACGAGTCAATTCTCCAAGATTCAGAAGTAAATTTATAGACATGCATGGATCTCTACCAGCTATTAACAAGATATTTACATAAGAGAATATTTTGAAAACACAATAAAACAAATACTGCCAAATACTGATTATCAAGCAGTTTATTGTTGCAGAAGCATTAAAAGAAACAAGTAAATGACAGAAATGCTCCAGAAGTATTGAGTGCCAGGGATCAATTTCACACAACCATCCTCACTGACACACCTGAATCTTGCATGAAATGAAGGGTGAAGATGTATGAAGTTCCTTCTGATATTTTTTTCCTTCTTAATGTGAATATAACTGATGAAGAATTCCTGAAGGTACCCAATAAACCAGCACAGGCTTATCCTGACAAGGAAACCCTGGTGGCATAGTGGGTAAGTGCTACGAATGCTAACCAAGAGGACGGCAGTTCAAATCTACCAGGCGCTCCTTGGAAACTCTATCGGGCAGTTCTACTCTGTCCTATAGGGGCGGGTTGAGTCAGAATCGACTCGACGGCAGTGGGTTTGGTTTTTATCCTGATGACTTAAGATAAACCTTTATGGAGAAGTGCTACAATTTCATTCTTACATTAGAATTAAGTTTAGAGATTCAAGACAAATTTTACTCATGTAGGCGTGTAAACCAAAAAACCAAACCCATTGCTGGTGAATGGATTTCAGCACATAGCAACGCTATAGGACAGAGTAGAATTGCCCCCATAGGGTTTCCATGGAGCAGCTAATGTATTCAAACTGCCAAGCTTTTGGTTAGCAGCTGAGTTCTTAACCACTGCACCACCAGTGCTCCAAATATACTCTGGCCCAGTAGTTCAAATGCAACAGCCGCTCCTTGAAAACCCTATGAGGCAGTTCTACTCTGACCTATAGGGTCATTATGCATCAGAATCGACTCCAACCCAACGGGTTTGTTCTGCCTACTGCCTCATCCCTATTTCATTTTCTCAGAGATAAGTTTCTGTGATAGTGTCAGATTCAGGAATGTGATGAAAAATGTCTCTTGTAGGGGTGGGGACAAGATGGCAGAATAGTCAGATGCTTTGTGTAGCCCCTCTTATAACAAAGACCCAGAGAAGTAAATCGATTATATATGACAATCTAGGAGCCCTGAACATCAAAGGTGAAGTTACAGAATTGGACTTAGTGGCAGGGGGAGGGGGATATGGTTCAGAAGCAGTGAGACGTTGACAGATCTGACCCGGCAGAAACCAGCACTCTGCAGGCTGGATTGAATAGCATGTGCGGTGACACAAGCAGTGACGCTCGGGACATGTTTTTCACATCAGAAGAGACCGAGTGGTAGAAAGTCTACACAAGCCCCCAGAACCAGTGAAAAGCGGTGCTAAGTTGGCAAAAGATAAGTACATGCATTTAAAATGCCACACAAATCAAAAATCATCCCCTTTGGGAAGAACATCTCTCCCATTTACCTGCTTCCTCCCTCTCTGTTTTTAGTCTTAGACCAGCTTTGGCTATTTCTGGGTCCCCTGGGCCAGAAGTAGGAACTATCACATGCCCTGGAGCAGGAACAAACAACAAAAAATAATCTGCCAGCTTCCCTAAGCCAGGAACTCAGGGAAGGCACAGACATAAGGGGTCCAAAGACTCTGAGTGCCTTTCACCCTTGCATAGACCTGTGTGGGCCCATGTCAACAGCGTAGGCCCTCATTAGCACACTACAACAGGGTATATACCTGAAGCCTGTTTTCAACTGTATCAGCTATAAAGTGGAGTGGCAGGTTCGGGATATTTGACAATGTTCTGCCAATTAAACAGGGTCCTCACCTACCCACATCAGTGACCTGAGGGTTGGTGGCTCCACCCACGTCACCTAGCCACCCAATTCAGGAGTCCAAGAATAAGTGGTGAATCCCAGTCCTTACAACCAACAGCATTGGGTGCCCATGGTCTGGCTGCAAAACCCACACACCTATGTGCTCTAGGGAACAGGGACATGCTTTCCTCCCAGACACTCAGGGGCAGTCATTCCCCCCACAGTAGCCAGACACCTGTACCTACACCAATCAACCCTGTCTATGCAGGACTGTAGGTGAGAGCCTACACCACACACTTGGTGACCGACTACGTGGACAACTGAGCTGAATCCATACAAGAAAAGTAAAAGGGCTCCTAGGCTCACATACCTATTAACAGCTCTGATCACCTGGTGACAGGATGTAAGAGCTTCAAAGGTGCCAATAATCAAACTAGCTCAACCAAGCAGCCTATTTGGGCATATTAAAATAAAACAAGAAACTAGGACACAATACAACAACAACAACAACAAAACCAAACCCAGTGCCATCAAGTAGGTTCCGACTCAGTATGCAAACATAAAATAAATGAATATAATAACTTATTGATGGCTCAGAGACAAGTGTAAACATCAAATAACATAAAGAGGCAGACCATGATGGATTCAGGAAGCTCCCAAAACAACAAATCAAGAAAACTTCCAAATGAAAAAAAATTCCAGGAATTACTGGAGGTAGAATTTAAAAGATTAATAGACCGAGCCCTTCAAGAGATCCAGGAGGAGATCAGGCAAAACGAAGAATAAGCCAAGGAACACACAGATAAAACAATAGAGGAACTTAAGAAAGTTACACAAGAGTATAATGACAAATGTAACAGGCTGCAAGAATCCATAGAAAGACAGCAAGCAAATCCAAAAGAGTAACAATAAAATTTCAGAATTAGACAACCCAATAGAAAATGAGAGGAGCAGAATTGAGGCACTGGAAGTCAGAATTAGTGAGACTGAAGATAAAGCTCTTGACGCCAACTTATTTGTGGAAAAATCAGATAAAGTAATTTTTTTAAATTGAAGAAACTCTAAGAATTATGTGGGACTCTATCAAGAGTGATTGGAACACTAGAATCGGGGCAGGGGGTGGAGGGATAACAGAAAACACAGTGAGAATTGTTCAAGACTTCTTGGCTAAAAACTTCGCTGATCTTGTGAAAGATAAGAAGATATCTATCCAAGATGCTTACTGAACCCCACCCAAGGTAGATGCCAAGATAAAGTCACCAGGACATATAATAATCTTGCTTGCCAAAACCAAATATAAAAAGAGAATTTTAAGAGTAGCTAGGGATAAACAAAAAGTCACCTATAAAGAAGGGTCAGTAAGACTAAGCTCTGACTACTCAGCAGAAACCATGCAGGCAAGAAGGACATATACAAAGCCCTGAAGGAAAAAAAAAAAAATTGCCTGCCAAGAACTACATATCCAGCAAAACTGTCTCTCCAATGTGACAGTGAAATTAGGACATTTCCAGATAAGCAGAAGTTTAGGGAATTTTTAAAAACCTAACCAATATGACAAGAAATAATAAAGGGAGTTCTCCAGTTAGAAAATCAATAACATCAGCTAACAACCCAAGACTAGAACACGGGACAGAACAACCAGATATCAACCCACGTAGGGATGTCACAAATAAATCAAAGCTAAAACACTGAAAATGTAGAAACAGACACATCGATCTGTAAAAGATGACAACATTAAGAGAAAAAAGAGGGACTAAATAATGTAGTCATAGATCTTTCATATGGAGAGGAAGTCAAGACGATATAAAGAAATAAAAGATTGGTTTAAATTTAGAAAAACAGGTAAATGTTAAGGTAACCCAAAGGAAACTAACAATCCTACACATTAAAACAAGGAAAACATAAATTTTCGGCAAATACAAAAGCAACAACAAGGAAAAAGATGAAAGACTAAAAAGAAAAACGATTCAGCACAGAAAAAATTAATTAGCAGTAAATACAAAGGCAACAAAAATGAAGAGGATGAAAAGAAAATGCACAAAGAACGACGACTCAACAGAGAAAATTAAGTGGAATAAGGAAAATGTCAACAAGACATTCACAAAAAAGACGAAAATGACAGCACTAAACTCATAACTATGAATAATTATGATAAATGTAAATGGTTTAATTGCACCGATAAGGAGACAGAGAGTAGCAGAATGGATTAAAAAACATGATCCGTCTGTATGCAGACTGCAAGAGACACACCATAGACTCAAAGACATAAACAAACTAAATCTCAAAGAATGGAAATATATATATATATCAAGCAGACAACAATAAAAAATAAGAGTGGCAATATTAATCTCTGATAAAACAGGCTTTAAAGTAAAATCCGCCACAAAGGAAAAGGAAATACACTATATAATGATTAAAGGGTCAATATACCAGGAAGACAAAATCATAATAAATACTTACATACCCAATGACAGGGCTCCAAAATACATAAAACAAACTCAAACAGCATTGAAAAGAGAAATAGCTCCACAATAATAGTCGAAGACTTCAACATACCACTTCTGATGACAGACAGGATATCCATAAAGAAGCTCAATAAAGACACGGAAGACCTAAATACCACAATCAGCCAACTTGATCTCATAGACTTAAACATAACACTTCACCCAACGGTAGTCAAGTAAACTTTCTTTTCTAACACTCATGGAGCATTCTTGAGAATAGACCACGTACTAGGCCACAAAGCAAGCATTAACAGAATCCAAGACATCAAAATATTACACAGCATGTTTCCTGACCATACAGCCATAAAAGTCAAAATGCTGTCGTTATCATACATTTTAATTTCTTACATATTTTAAACCCAATAAAGTCTATTCTTATTATGTTATGCAGTCAGTAATCCTCTATTTTTACCCATTTCATTAACTTTCATTCCTTCTTGCATCTTAAGCCTTTCACCCTATTTTCTTTCTGCTTGAAGAATACCTTTGGAATTTTCTTTAATGTGGGCATGCTGATGTTAACTTATCTAGGTTTTGTTTGTCTGAAAACAAAAGGTCTTTGCTCGTTCATGAAGGATGTTTTTCCTCAGCATAGAGTTCTGGGTTGCCATGGATTTTCTCTCTGTAATTTAAATATACCATCTTATTGTCTTACGGTTTTCACTATTTCTGTACAGAAGTCATCGGTCAGTTTCTTTGTTTGTCCTTTAAAGATAATCTTTTAGTAGTGTTCAATTATTTGCTTTTTGTGGAGTTTTTTGTCTTTAGCTTCAGCAGTCCTACTATGAATTTCTTTGTATTTACCCTACATGGGTCTTATAAGGAAACCCTGGTGGCGTAGGGATTAAGCGTTACGGCTGCTAAGCAAAAAAAAGGTCAGCAGTTCGAATCCACCAGGCGCTCCTTGGAAACTCTACGGGGTAGTTCTACTCTGTCCTATAGGGTCGCTTTGAGTCAGAATCAACTTGACAGCAGTGGCTTTGTTCTTTTTTTTTTTTTTTTTTGGTTTGGGTTTTGTAAGTCTTCTAGAATCCGTGACTTGATATCTTTAATCATTTGAGGAAAATTCTCAGCCATGATCTCAGTTTTTCTGCCTCATTCTTTTTCTTCCTTCTTAAAGTATTTTATGCTAGATATTCTCATTGTATTCTCTGTATCTTATTCCTTTTTATATTATATATATTTTTCCTTTTGTCTATGCCTGTATTTTCTTCCAACATGTCTTCCACTTCACTAAATCTCTCTTCAGCATTTGTAATCTGCTGTTATATACATACATTAAGATTTTAACTTCAGCTATAGTTTTCAGTTGACTTTCTAAGTTGATCTTTTTCTTAGTTTCTAGTTTTTTGCCAAATTTCTAAGTCTTGCCTTTATTTCTTTGAACATAATAGAGTTATTTCACTGTCTTTGTCTGATAGTTCAAATATCTAGTTTTTCTGTGGATCTCATTCTGTTATTTGTTGTTTCTACAAGTTTCACTCTTTTCTTTCTTTTTTAAAAAAATTGTTGATTATATTAGAGAGGCGAGGCCAAGATGGCAGAGTAGGGAGATGCTGCCAGTGATCCCTCTTACAAAAAAGACCCGAAAAAACAAGTGAAGCGATTATATTTATGACAAGCTAGGAGCCCTGAACATCAAAGGCAAAGTTAGAAAATGGACTCAACGGCAGGGGGAGGGAGAGACTATTTGGAAGCGGAGAGGAGTTACTGGACCTGAACAGCCAGGAACCCTCAGGCACCGTTCCCTGGAGCGACTGCAGTGGGGCTGGCAGTGGCGTTCCAGAGGCGCTTCACTCAGGGAAAGACAGCTAGTTGCACAGACTACTCACACCTCCAGAACAAGAGAAGAACGGCACTCTCAGCAAAAGCTAATTACTTGTGTTTATTTTACCACGCCCCCAACCCCCAAGCTGGTTTCAGTGGCTGTCAACTTCCCTGGGCCTGAGATAGGCCCCGGTACCACTCTGAGCCATTCTTCCGTCCTTGAAGAAGGTGTAAGTTCACAACTGAGGGAAAGATAATCTGCTAGCTCAATTAAGCTGAGGAGTTCAGGACACAAGCAGCTCTTGTTCAGGCACAAACGGTCCATGGGCTTTGAATACCTTTCACCCCAGCATGGACCTGTGTGGGCCCATTTCAGGAGAATAGGCCCTTGTTGCCAGACTGCAACTGTTTCAGCTGGACGGTGGAAAGATGGGTGTTTGATGTTTGACACTGCTTTGCCTATTAAACAGGGTCTTCACCTACCCACATCAGGGGCCTAAGGACTGGTGGCTCCACCCACAATACCTACCCACCTGTGACAGGGCTCCAAGGATAAGTAGTACCTCCCAGAACTTACAACCAAAAGCATTGGGCACCCATCGCCCTTCTGCAGAACCCACCCGTGTGCTCTACAGAACAGGGATGTGCTTTCCTCACAGACACTCAGAGGACAGCTGTCAGACCCCTGCCTTGATCAGAGTCTGACCCCCTACTGCAGCCAGATACTTCCGCCTACACCACTAACCCCTGCCCCTCTAAGACTGTAGGGCAGAGCCTGTACCACACACTTTATGACCAACTACCTGGGCACCTGAGTTGAATGCATACAAGAAAAATAAATGAACTCCTAGGCTCATATGCCTGGTAACAGTGCTAGCCACCTGGTGATAGTACATTAGAGCTTCAAAGGTGAAAATAATCAACCTAACGCACTCAAGCAGCTTATCTGGGTATACCAAAACTAAACAAAGGAAGAAGCTAGGATACAAAAAGCAAGCATAAAATAAACTAATACAGTAACTTATAGATGGCTCAGAGACAACAGTCAATATCAAATCACATAAAGAGGCAGACGCGGGGGCAGGACCAAGATGGCTGACTAGGTAGAAGCTTCCGCTTATCCCTCTTGAAACAAAGACTTGAAAAAACAAGTGAATTAATTACATAAAGGACAATCTACAAACCCTGACCATCAAACACAGAACTAAGGAGTTGACCTGAGTGACAGGGGAGTGAAAAGCCACACTGCAGCAACGACCGCTTCCGGAGCCAGTGTCCCACACCACAGCCTTGAGCCCTACCGGTTTCCTGGTGTCAGAGTGGTGGGACTGATTGTGGCTTACTGAGACAGGGAAGCACGGATGTAGGCCTAACCTCAGGACCAACCTCAGAGGGGACCCAGGCAGCACACGCAGGCTCCACACAGACGCGGCTGGCAGGGAAATGAAAAACCATGGGGAAGCAGCAACTGGTTTTGGAGCCTGGAGTGCAGCGCCCCAGAAAGGAAACCTTGGTGCTGGGTGTTGGACTAAGTGTGGGGGAGCTGATTGTGGCTTCCTGAGATGGTGTGAGCATGGACGCAACCCTAACCCTCTGGGACAGTCTCAGCAGGGATACAGCCAGCACACGCAAGCTACACAATGCTCTGGAACCTCAGAAAAAACAGTCCTCACCAAACAACATAAGTAACTTTGTATATTTTGCCAGGCTACTCTCTTCTATATATCTGATTCCACCCCTCATTGCCCCAGCCAGCTTCGTTAAGACTGGAATTCCCTGTGCCAGAGAGTGAAGTGCACTGCTCGATTTTTTTTTCTTCTTTCTTTTCTAACCCATTCTCCTGGCCTGAAAAAAGTACCATTTAACAATCAAAGAAAAAATCCTTCCCTGACTTCCCTAAACTGCAATTGACAATACAGAATCAGCTCCATCCAGGCATTAAGAGACCCATAGTCTTTGGCTTTCACCCTACAGGTAACTAGGTGGCTATTACAATGCAAAGGCAATTCTGATAGAGATCTGACCATAATTGTTTTAGCTCAGCAGTGGAAAGGCAAGTTTTGGAGGTCAGATACCTCTGTACCTATTAAACAGAGCCCTCACTGGTCCACACCAGCGAAAAGAAGGCTGAAACTCCACCCACACCACCTAGTCACCTGCTAGAGGGGTCTGAGAATAGTGACGTCTACCCAAGTATTGGGTGCCTAAGATACAGCTGCAGAGCTCACCCACCAGAGCACTCTAGAGAATAGAGCCACACCTACCTCACTGACACTTGAAGGAAGGCTGTCAGCATCCTGCCCTCCTCGAAATGTGACCCCCTGCCACTAATAGAAACTGGTGCATACAACCATCACCACTACTCCTCTAAGATAATAGGTGAGAGCCTACACCACACACTAGGTGACCAGCTATCAGGACACCTGAGCTGATTCTATTCAAGAATAGTGAATGGGCTCATACACTTATATACCTGGTAACAGCTCAGGCAAGCTGGTAATAGGACGTAAGTGATTCAAAAGCTACAGCAATCACGATACCACAATCTAGTAGCCCATGTGGGTGTATTGTAACAAAACAAAACAACAAGACTCAGTGAGCAAATATAAAAGAAAATATTACAAAATCTTATAGATGGCTCAGAGACAGCAGTCGACATCAAATCACATGAAGAAGCAGACCATGATTGCTTCTACAAACCCCCAAATCAAAGAATCAAAATCATTCCCGGATGTAGATACATTCCTAGAATTGCCAAATGTAGAATAAAAAAAAAATTGTATACACAATGCTTCAAGACATCAGGAATGACCTCACAAATGAAATAAGGCAATCTACAAAAAAACCAAGGTATACACGGATAAAGCAGTTGAAGAAATCCAAAAGATCATTCAAGAACATAGTGAAAAAATTAATAAGCTGTAAGAATCCATAGAGAGATAGCATTCAGAAATCCAAAAGATTAACAATAAAGTCGCAGAATCAGACAACTCAATAGGAAGTCAGAGGAGCAGACTCGAGGAACTGGAATGCAGAGTGGGGGAGCTGGAAGATAAGACAACTGACACAAATATAGTTGAAGAAAAATCAGATAATAGAATTTAAAACTACGAAGAAACCCTAAGAATCATGGGGGACTCTATCAAGAATAATTTGCGTGTGACTGGAGTTCCAGACAGGGAGGGGTAACAGAAAATACAGAGAGAATAGTGGAAGATCTGATGGCAGAAAAATTCCCTGGCATCGTGAAAGATGAAAAGGTATCTACCCAAGATGCTCCTCGAACCTCATACAAGATAGATCCCAAAAGAAAATCACCAAGACATATCATCAAACCTGCCAAAACCAAAGATAAAGAGAAAATTTTAAAAGCACCCAAGGATAAACGAAAAGTTACCTACAAAGGAGAATCAATAAGTTTGCACTACTCGGCAGAAACCATGCAGCCAAGAAGGCAATGGGATGACATATATAGAGCACTCAAAGAGGAAAAACTGTCAGCCAAGAATCATATATCCAGCAAAACTCTAAAACATGAAGGTGAAATTAAGATATTTACAGATAAACGCAAGCTTAGAGAATTTGCAAAAACCAAACCAAAACTGCAAGAATTACTAAAGGAAATTCTTTGGTCAGAAAATCAATAATATCAGATACCAATACAAGGTCACAGAACAAAACATCCTAATATCAACTCAGATAGGGAAATCACAAAAACAAAATAAGATTAATTAAAAAAAAATTACTCAAAACAGGGAATCATTGATGTCATTATGTAAAAGATTACAACAGTCAAAAAAGAGGGACTAAATACAGGAGGCATAGATCTTACATATGCAGAGGAAACCAAGGTGATATGGGGTGAAACAAGTTAGGTTTTTACTTAGTCAAACTGGGGTAAATATTAAGGTAACCACAATGAGGTCTAACAATTCCATACTTCAAAATAAAAACCAAGATAAACATAACGACTCAGCAAAATAAATTCAACTACTATAAAAGGGAGGAACACACATTCTACGAAGAAAACTCAACACAAAAAAGTAAATGGAAAAATGAAATTGTCAAAAACAGGCAACAAAATGACAGCACTAAACTCATACTTACCTATAATTACACTTAATGTAAATGGACTAAATTCACCAATAAAGAGATAGAAAGTTGCAGACTGGATAAAAAAACACGATCAGTCTGTATGCTGCATAAAAGAGACACATCTTAGACTTAGAGACACAAATAAACTAAAACTGAAAGGACGGATAAAAATATATCAAGCAAACAACAATCAAAAAAGAGCAGGAGAGGCAATATTAATTTCCAACAAAACAGACTTTAAAGTTAAATCCACCACAAAGGATAAAGAAGGACACTACGTAATGATTAAAGGGACAATTTACCAGGAAGATACAACCATATTAAATATTTATGCACCCAATGATAGAGCCGCAACATTCATAAAACAAACGTTAACAGAATTAAAAAGTGAGATAGACACCTCCACAATTATGGTAGGAGACTTCAACACAACACTCTCGGTGAAGGGTAGGAAATGCAGTCAGAAGCTCAATAGAGACACAGAAGATCTAATTGTTACAATTAAACAACTTCACTTCATAGACTTATACAGAACACTCCACCCAACAGCTGCAAAGTATAATTTTTTTTTTAGTGCACATGAAACATTCTCTAGAATAGATCACATATTAGGTCATAAAACAAGCCTTTGCAGAATGCAAAACACTGAAATATTACAAAACATCTTCTCTGAACAAAAGACCGTAAAAGTAAAAATCAATAACAGAAAAACCAGGGAAAAGAAATCAAATGCCTGGAAACTGCACAATACCCTGCTCAAAAAAGACTGGGTTATGGAAGACCTTAAGGAGGGAATAAAGAAATTCACAGAATTCAACGAGACTGAAAACGCTTCCTATGAAAACCTTTGGGACACGGTGAAAGCAGTGCTCAGAGGTCAATTTATATCAATAAAGGCACACATATTAAAGAAGAGCCAAAATGAAAGAACCGTTCCTACAACTTGAACAAAGAGAAAGAGAGCAACAAAAGAAACTGTCAGGCACCAGAAGAAAGCAAAAAATAAAAAGTACAGCAAAATTAAATGAATTAGAGAACAGAAAAACAATTGAAAGAGTTAACAAGGCCAAAAACTGCTTCTTTGAAAAAAATTAACAAAATTGATAAAACACTGGCCAGACTGACTAAAGAAATACAGGAAAAGAAACCAATAACCCGAATAAGAAATGGGATGGGCCATATCACAACACATGCAACTGAAATTAAAACAATCATATCAAATTACTACAAAAAATTGTACTCTAACAAATTTGAAAACCTAGAAAAAATGGATGAATTCCTAGAAACACACTGCCTACCTAAACTAACACACACTGAAGTAGAACAACTAAATAGACCGATAACAAAAAAAGAGATTGAAAATGTAATCAAAACACTCCCAACAAAAAAAAGCCCTGGACCTGACGGCTTCACTGCAAAGTTCTACCAAACTTTCAGGGAAGACTTACCACTACTACCGAAGGTATTTCAAAGCATGGAAAAGGACGGAATACTACCTAACTCCTTCTCTGAAGCCAGCATAACCCTGATACCAAAACCAGCTAAAGACAACACAAAAAAAGAAAATTACAGACCTATATCCCTCATGAACATAGATGCAAAAATCCTCAACAAAATTCTAGCCAATAGAATTCAACAACGTATCAAAAAAATAATCCACCATTATCAAGTGGGATTTATACCAGGTATGCAAGGTTGGTTCAATATTAGAAAAACAATTAATGTAATCCACCACATAAAAAAAGACAAGAACCAAATAATTTTATCAATTGATACAGAAAAGGCATTTGACAAAGTCCAACACCCACTCATGATAAAAACTCTCAGCAAAATAGGAATAGAAGGAAAATTCCTCAACATAATAAAGGGTATTAGTACAAAGCCAATACCCAACATCATTCTAAATGGAGAGAGCCTGAAAGCATTTCCCTTGAGAAGGGGAAACAGACCAGAATCCCCTTTATCACCGCTCTTATTCAACCTTGTGCTAGAGGTCCTAGCCAGAGCAACTGGGCTAGACAAAGAAATAAAGGGCATCCAGATTGGTAAGGAAAAAGTAAAATTATTTCTATTTTCCAACGACATTATCTTATACACAGAAAATCCTAAGGAATCCTCAAGAAAATTATTAAAATAGAAGGGTTCAGCAGAGTTTCAGGTTACAGTATAAACGTACAAAATCAGTTGATTCCTCTATATCAACAAAAAGAACATTGAAGAGGAAATCATCAAATGAATACCATTCAGAGCAGCCCCCAAGAAGATAAAATACTTAGGAATAAACCTCACCAAAAACTAAAACCGCTATACCAAGAAAACTACAAGGTACTACTGCAAAAAAACAAAAGGAACCTACGTAATTGGAAAAACATACCTTGCTCATGGATAGGAAGACAACATTGTAAAATTGTCCATTCTACTAAAAGCCATCTATAGATACAATGCACTTCCGATCCAAATTCCAATGACATTTTTTAAAAAGATGGAGAAACAAATCACCAACTTCATATGGAAGGGAAAAAAGTCGTGGATAAGTAAAGCATTACTAAAAAAGAACAAAGTGAGAGGACTCACTCTGCCTGATATTAGAACCAATTATACCGCCACAGTAGTCAAAACAGCCTGACACTGGTACAACAACAGACACATAGACCAATGGAACAGAATTGAGAATCCAGATATAAATCCATCCACATATGAGCAGCTGATATTTGACAAAGGCCCAGTGTCAGTTAATTGGGGAGAAGATAGTCTTTTTAACAAAAGGTGCTGGCGTACCTGTATATCCATCTGCAAAAAATGAAACAGGACCCATACCACACACCATGCACAAAAACTAACTCCAAATGGATCAAAGACCTAAACATAAAATCTAAAACGATAAAGATCATGGAAGAAAAAATAGGGACAACATTAGGAGACCTAATACATGGCATAAACAGAATACAAAACATTACTAAAAATGACGAAGAGAAACCAGATAACTGGGAGCTTCTAAAAATCAAACACCTATGCTCATCTAAAGACTTCACCAAAAGAGTAAAAAGACCACCTACAGACTGGGAAAAAGTTTTCAGCTAAGACATCTCCGCCCGGCACCTGATCTCTAAAATCTACATGACTCTGCTAAAACTCAACCACAAAAAGACAAACAACCCAATTAAAAAATGGGCAAAGGATATGAACAGGCACTTCACTAAAGAAGACATTCAGGCAGCTAACAGATACATGAGGAAATGCTCTTGATCATTAGCCATTAGAGAAATGCAAATCAAAACTACAATGAGATTCCATCTCACTCCAACAAGGCTGGCATTAATCCAAAACACAGAAAATAATAAATGTTGGAGAGGCTGTGGAGAGACTGGAACACTTATACACTGCTGGTGGGAATGTAAAATGGTATACAACCACTTTGGAAATCAATTTGGCGCTTCCTTAAAAAGCTAGAAATAGAACTACCATACAACCCAGCAATCCCACTCCTCGGAATATATCCTAGAGAAATAAGAGCCTTTACACAAATAGATATATGCACATCTATGTTTACTGCAGCACTGTTTACAACAGCAAAAAGATGGAACCAACCAAGGTGCCCATCAATGGATGAATGGATAAATAAATTATGGTATATTCACACAATGGAATACTACACATCGATAAAGAACAGTGACGAATCTGTGAAATACTTCATAACATGGAGAAACCTGGAAGGCATTATGCTGAGTGAAATTAGTTGCAAAAGGTCAAATAGTGTATAAGACCACTATTATAAGATCTTGAGAAATAGTTTAAACTGAGAAGAACATATTCCTTTGTTGTTATGAGAGGGGGGAGGGAGGGGGGTAGGAGAGGGGTATTTACTAAAGAGATAGACAAGAACTACTATGGGTGAATGGAAGGACAACACTCAACACAGTGGAGGTCAGCACAACTGGACTAAACCAAAGCAGTTTCCTAAATAAACTGAACGCTTCAAGGTCAGCAAAGCAGGGGCACATGTTTGGGAACCATGTTTTCAGGGGACATCTAAGTCAACAGGCATAATAAAATCTACTAAGAAAACATTCTGCATCCCACTTTGAAATGTGGCGTCTCGGGTCTTAAATGCTAACAAGCGGCCATCTCAGATGCATCAATGATTCTCAACCCACCTGGATCAAGGGAGAATGCAGAACACCAAGAACATAAGATAATAACGAGCCCAAGAGACAGAAAGGACTACATGAACTAGAGACTACATCATCCTGAGACCAGAAGAACTAGATAGTGCCGGGCCACAACCAATGACTGCCCTGACAGGGAACATAACAGAGATCCCTTGAGGGAGCAGGAGAACAGTGGGATGCAGACCCCAAATTCTCATAAAAAGACCAGACTTAATGGTCTGACTGAGACTGGAAGGACTCTAGTGATCATGGCCCCCACACCTTCCGTTTACCCACTACGGGAACCATCCCCAAAGCCAGTTCATCAGACATGGATTGGACTAGACAATGGGTTGGAGAGGGATGCTGGTGAGGCGTGAGCTACTTGGTTTGGGTGGACACTTGAGACAATGTTGGTATCTCCTGCCTGGAAGGGAGATGGGTGGATAGAGGGGCTTAGAAACTGGCAAAACGGTCACAAAAAGAAAGAGTGGAAGGAGGGAGTGGGCTCTCCCATTGGGGGGAAAGTAATTGGGAATATGTAAGAAGTTGTGTATAAGTTTTCATGTGAGAGACTGGCTTGATTTGTAAACTTTCACGTAAAACACAACAAAAATTATTGAAATAAAAAAAAAGCTGACCCATGATTGCTTCAACAAGCTCTCAGAACAAAGACTCAAGGAATCTTCTGGATGAAGGTGCAATCCTGGAATTACCAGATGCAGAATACAAAAGATTAATATACAGAACTCTTAAAGACATCAGGAAGGAAATGAGGCAAAATGCAGAACAAGCCATGGAACACACAGATAAAGCAGCCGAAGAAATTAAAAAGGTTACTCAAGAATATAATTAAAAATTTAATAGGCTGCAAGAAACCATACAGAGACTGCAATCAGAGATTCAGAAGATAAACAATAAAATTACAGAGACAGAAAACTCAACAGAAAGTAAGAAGAGCACAATTGAAGAACTGGAAGGCAGAATAACTGAGATTGAAGATAAAACACTTGGGACCAATATATTTGAAGAGAAACCAGATAAAAGAAATTAAAAAATGAAGAAATCCAAAGAATCATGTGGGACTTTATCAAGAGAAATAACTATGAGTGATTGGAGTACCAGAACAGGGAGGGCTAACAGAAAATACAGAGGGAACTGTTGAAGATTTGTTGGCAGAAAACTTCCCTGATATCATGAAAGATGCTCATCGAATTCCACATACGGTAGATCTCAAAAGAAAGTGACCAAGACATATAACAATCAAACTTGCCAAAATCAAATATAAAGAGAATTTTAAGAGAGGCTAGGGATAAAAGAAGTCACCAACAAAGGAAAGTAAATAATAATAAACTTGGACTACTCAGCAGAAATCATGGAGGCAAGAAGGCAATGGGATGACTTACATAAAATATTGAAGGAAAAAAATTGCCAGCCAGGAATCAAACCATAACCCTGGCCCTCTGGCCCTCTGGCCTTAGCCCTCTAACTCTAGCCCCTAAGCCCTGAGCCCCAAAGCCCCTAAGACCCTAAGCCCTTAGGTCCTAACCACCAAGACCCTGAACTCTAGCCCTAACCCAAACCGTAACCATATACCCTAAACCCTACAATCTAAACACCTACACCCCAAAACACTACACACAAAAACCATACACACTAAACCCTATACTCTAAGCCCAAAACCCTAAACCCAAACTTCAAGCCCCAAAGCCCAAACCCAAAACCTAACCGTAAGCCCTAAACCCTAACACCTAACCCTAAACCCTAACCACCCTAACCCTAACAACCCTAACCCTAACGACCCTAACCCTAACTACTCTAGCCCTAACCCTCGAACCCTAACCCTCTAATGCTAACCTGAAACCCTAACCCAAAACCCTAACCCTCTAACTCTAACCCTCTAACCCTAACCCTCTAACCCCAACCCCCAAACCCAACCCCAAACACTAAACCTCAAATCCCTAGCCCTAAACCTAAGAATGAGCCTAAGCCTAACCCTAACACAACCCTAAACCCTAAACCATAACACTTAAAACCCTAACACGCGAAACCCTAACACCCTTAGCCCTAACACATTTACCCTAACATCCTAAATGCCAAAACCCTAAACACTAACACCCTTGACCCCAACCACTAACCCCTAAACCCTAACTTAAAGCCTAAGTCATCTAACCCTCTAACCCTAATACCCTAACTCTAAACCCTAAAACCTACACCCTAACCCCAGCCCCCAGCCCTAACCCTCACTCTAAGCCTTAAACCCTAAACCCTAAGGCCTAAACCCTAGGCTCTAAGCCCTAAGCCCTAAACCCTAAGTCCTAAAACCCTAAACTCTAAGCCCTAAGCCCTAAACCTAACCCTCTAACCCTAAACCCTAAAACCTTACCCCAAACCCATCCCAAACCCCTAAACCTGAACCCCTAAACCCTAGCCCTAACCAGTAACCCTGAATCTCTAAACTATACCCCTAACCCTCTAACCCTAACCCTCTAACCCTAACCACAACACCAACCCCAACCTCTGAACCCCCAAACCCTAACCCCCAACCCTAAGCCTCTGAACCCTAAGCCTAAACCCTCTAACCCTAAACCCTAAACTTCACCCCCTCACACCCTCACCTTCTCACTCCCTCACTCTATAATCTTCTCAACCTCTAACCCCCTCACCCTCTAACCCCTCACCCTGACTCCCTCAATCTCTAACCCCCAAACTCTAAACCCCAACCCTCTAACACCCACCCTCTAACCCCAACCCACAAATCCCAAACAAACCCAACCCCAAGCCTAAACCTAAATCCCTAAAACCTAACCCAAACCCTAATGACTAAACCACAAAACCTTAAACCCCCAAAACCCTAAACCCCAAACTGCAACCCCTAACACCTAACCTGTAACTCCAAACTCTAACCTCAAACCCTAAACCTAACACCTAACCCCAACCCAAAAACCCTAACCAAAAAACCCAACCCTAAACTCTAACCCCCAAACCCCAACCCCTAACCCAAACCCTAAGGACTCTAACTCTAACAACCCTAACCCTAACATCCCTAAGCCCAAACCCTAACCCTTTTTGTTAGCAGCCATAGCACTTAACCACTAGCCACCAGGGTTTCCATGAGCAGTCACAGGAATAGACACATGCACACCCGTGTTCACTGCAACATTATTCACAGTAGCAAAAAGATGGGAACAACCTAAGTGCTCGTCCACAGAGGAATGGATAAACAAACTACGGTACATACACACAGTGGAACACTACACGACAATAAAGACCAATGATGAATCTCCGAAACATCTCACACCATGGATGAATCTGGAGCGCATCATACTAAGTCAATCACAAAACGACATATACAGTAAGTGACCACTATCATGAAAACATTTACGCACAGAAACAATCTTTGATGTTCACCAGGGAGACGAAGAGTGGGTAGAGAAAAGCCAACTAAACAATAACCAAAAAAACCAAACCCACTGCCGTCGAGTTGATTCCAGCTCATAGCGACCCTATAGGACAGATTAGAACTGCCCCATAGAGTTTCCAAGGAGCGCCTGGTGGATTTGAACTGCAGACCTTTGGTTAGCACCGGTGGCTCTTAACCACTACGCCATCAGGGTTTCCAACCAAACGACACATATGTGGTAACTCTGGTGAAGGAAGAGACGGTACACAAGACTGGGAATCAACCTCAGCCTCACTCTAACCCTAACCCTAAACCACTTGTGCCCGAGCCTAGTAACCCCAGCCCTAACCCCAACCCCCAACCACCTAAAACCTATACCCCTAAACCTGACTCCCAAACCTCTAACCCCCAAACCTGGACCCCTAGCACCAAACCCTAACCCCTAACCCTAATCCTCCAACCCTTCTGCATCTCTGGGCCTCTTGACTCTCCGTCTATTTTCTACCTCCAAATCGTACTAACACTCAGTGGAATTTTGAAGTTTGAGCTGTGCTTTGCTTCTTGTTGTCTCCACCTGTCCCATCAAGGCACTGCATCATTTCTTTGCTCTGCTTCACTATTCAGTTCCAAAACCATGGCTTAGAATCGCCTGTCACTGAACTTCAGCGATTCGGTGCAAGGCCGCGAGAGGGCGTGCGCACCGCCGGTTCTGTTCTGCCCACCAGGCCCTCTGAGTATGGGAAC
The DNA here is from genome assembly GCF_030014295.1 of Loxodonta africana. NCBI lineage: Eukaryota > Metazoa > Chordata > Mammalia > Proboscidea > Elephantidae > Loxodonta > Loxodonta africana. Next base: position 753,254 of record NW_026975506.1, read on the forward strand.
CTCCTGGACCTAAGCCGGGACCGACCTGGGTACCGCTCCAGTGGCGACAGCAGAAGCTTTTCTTCCCGAGGGACCCAGCGCCCCAGGGCGCTCTCTCAATACTCCCATTAATGCTGTTATTATCCTAACCCACTCCTTCTGCGAGACCTAGTGGGTCCTCGACCAGGCCCAGCCTTCACGACCCGCACCCCCCTGCCGTGGTCACGTACAGGAACCTGCAGGGCCGCGCCCTCCCTGCCCAAGCTCTGCCCCTCCACACCCTGATGCCCTGCAGGCCTCTACTAGGTCCCCGCCCAGAGGAGAGTTGTCGCCCTGCACGGGGTGGGGGGACACGAGTGAACATCCCGAAACCACCCCCCAAGCATGAAGCCGACTGCCCGTATTGAGACCATGTGAGCAGGGCTGCCCCGCCGACTGGAGCCTGCAGGACATCACTCACGTTTGTCAGCTTCTCACTGCCCTCTGGGCTCAGGGTCCCAGAGCAGCCAATCCCCCCGGGGCGGGGGGGGGGGGGGGCAGTCCGTCCGCAGGGGCTGGAAGATCGGGTTGGCGCCCATGGCCGGAGCGCTTAAAACCCTTATAAACCCTTATAAACCCTCATAAACGGCCAGCTCCAGACCTTCAAATGTCAGCCCGAGAGACACCTAGTCTCCTCCAACCTAAAAAAAAAAAAAAAAAAAAAACACGCTGCCGTGGAGTCAATTCTGACTCACAGCGACCCTATAGGACAGAGTAGAACTGCCCCACAGAGTTTCCAAGGAGCGCCTGGTGGATTCAAATGGCCAATCTTTTGGCTAGCAGCCTTAGCACTTAACCACTACGCCACCAGGGTAACCCACTGAACCCACTGCCACCAGGGTAGAGGCTCCAAATCCCGCCAGTGTGAGGAACCCTCAAATCCCCTCAGCACCAGAGATCGCGTCCACAGCGACCGGTACACAGCGCCGCACAAATGTTTAAGTTAACAAACGACCTGGTTGCTCAGGACCCCTTCCTGCTACCCCCACCCCCGCCTCCCAGAGGGGGAGCGGGACCCGGCATCCACACTGTTAACAGACACTGAATCGCTGCTGCTTCCACAAGGAGTAGGATCCCCACGCTGCTCCACAGATTCCCAGGACCCCTTCCTTTCCAGGTGGGGCCGGGGCCGCGCCGACGCCCCAGCCCCGAGAGTAGACCAGCCGGCGCGGGCGCGGGCGCGGGGTGCCTCAGCCTCCCAGGCACAGCGCCCAAAACAGTAAGGGGCAGCAGGGCCTTGGGCGGGGGATGCCTCTCTCCCCGTCCCTGGCACCCTACGGAGTCTGGTGGGGGTGGGACGACGAATGGGGGCGAGTGCCCGGCCCTCAGTCTGGAGTCTTACCCGCCTGGGCGAACTCTGGGCCTTGGTTTCCCCCCTGGCACAGGGAGCAGGTGGGGGGCGAGGGGGGGGCAGGAGCCCATCCCCCAGCTTGGCCCGCAAACCCGCCCCGGGCAGAGTAGGGACCTGGGTGCAGCCCTGGACACAGCCTTTCTCCCCAAGCCCTTCAAGCCCCCAGGCCCGAGGGCACTCCGCAGCTGGATCCCGCGGCTGGACCCCCCCCCCGCAAATCCATGGGGATGTAAATTCGCAGACCAGCTGCGTCTCCCGGGCCAGAGGCTCCCTCTCTCCCTCTCGCAGCCCCTAGAGTGGCTGCGTCCGCCCGACCCGTGCCGCGTCCGCCCCAGGGGATCACTCGGGACGGGGTACGCCGGAGGGGGCGATGCCAGCTGCTAACCCAACGTCCGGACTCCCCAACCTCTGGAGCCCACGGGATGCTGGCACTGGGACCCGCCCTCCTGGTGCCTTCCCTCCACACCTTCGAGGGGCCGGGCTTGTTCAGTCTGGGAGCGGGTCCCTCCACCCAGCTGCCGGAGTTTCCTACCTTTCAGAAACCACGGCACGGAAAGCAGCACGAACACCGTCCGCTGTAAGGCGCGCCATCCGGCCCGGACCCCTCACCACCCGTCCGGGAGCTTCCGGGAGTAACTGGCTGGACGGCGAGGAACATGGCTGCCGCCCCGCCCAGCGGCCCGGGTGTGGGGCGGGCGTGGGGGGGTTGGGCCTCCAGAGGGGAGGGTGGGGTCTAGAAGCAAGGACAACGCCAAGGTGTGCGGGGTGAGGAGACGGGAGACGTCAGGAGAGGGCCCTCTCCCGCGCAGAGTTAAGTATTGGAGGTGCAACGGTTAAGTGCTTGGCTAACTGAAAGGTGGGCCGTTGTAACCCACCAGCTCAGAGGTTGAAAAGATCTGGAGATGGGCTCCCATAAAGATTCTAACCAAACAAAATCCAAACCAGTTGCTGTTGAATCAATTCCAACTCATAGTGACCCTATAGGGCAGAGCAGAACTGCCCCATAGGGTTTCTAAGACTGTAAGTCTTTACAGAAGCAGACTGCCATGTCTTTCTGCAAAGAACCAACTGGTGGATTCGAACTGTCCACCCTTTGGTTAGCAGCCGAGCTCTTAACCACGGTGCCACCAGGGCTGCGCCATAAAGACTGCAACCTAGGAAACCTTGTGAGGCAGTTCTAAGCTGTCTTACAGGGTTGATATGAGTCAGAATCTCTTGATGGCACACAACCATGATTGTACTAAGAAAAATTCCTCCAAGCAGCTGTCTACATGACCCCTGAAGCACACATGCATGCACGCTATCAAAGCAGTGCGGCCAAAGACAGGAAATTGGAATAGAGACATTATAGAGTGGACAGTGAAAAGTGATTTCTGAGGGGCATGAAGCTCAAGCAGAGGAGGTAGCATACAACTAAATGCCCTTCTCCTTCTATTGTTCAATGGTCTTGAGAAAGAATGTGTCCCAGGAATTAACTGTAGCCCAGGATAACTTGAAGACAGCAAATACAGAGGACCCGTCAGGATGCTTCTGCAGTGGTCAGGGTGAGGAGTGATGGTGGTAGTGCAGGTGGGAACGGTGGGCAGGCTTGAGGTGTACTTTGGAGCTTGAGCTGCCAAGAATTGCTGGTGGATCAGACGTATGGGATGAGGGGAATGGAGAATCAAAGGTGACTTCTAGAATTCAGGCTACCATGAGAGCATGGTCACCAGAGCCATTCTCTACCATGTGGAAAACCATGGAGGAACAAACTTGAGAAAATGACCAAAAGATTTTTTCTGGACATGTTAGATTTGGATGTCTGAGGTCATCCAAGTGTGGAGAACAGTTCCCAGCTGTGGATACCACTCTGAGGTAGAGTAGTTTTCCAGGTTCTAAGAATTTGGAGATCATCAGCCTATAGCTGATTTGAAAGCCACTGGTGGTGCGATGATTATGCATTTGGGTGCTACCAAAAGGTCTGCAGTTTGAATCTACCAGTCGCTCCTTGGAAACCCTGTGGGGAAGCTCTACTCTGTCCTATAGGGTCCCTATGAGTCAGAATCCACTCGATAGCGACTTTGTTTTGTTTTAATACTAAGCTCAGAAAAGTTGTGTGTCAGGGTTGTATTTTTTCACAATACTTATTCAGGCAGTTCGAATCTACCAGCCACTCCTTGGAAGCCCTGTGGGTCAATTCTACTCTGTCCTTTAGGGTCGCTATGAGATAGAATCGACTCAACAGCAGTGAATTTAGTCTTAGAGGAGCTCTTTGTCTGTCAAAGCTGAGAGTTTTACTTCATACTTTTTAAAACTGCCATGTCTCATGTTACGTGGCTACCCTTACAGGAGCATTTTTGGTGCTAACTTGACTTGTTCTTGGTGAAGGGCTCTGTATTCATTTTCTAGGGCTGCCATAGTAAATTACCAAAAACTCAGTGTCTTTAAAAAAACATATAATCCATACAGTCCAAGAAGCTGTATTATATGAAAAGAAGGGGCATCAGGATTAGAGGAAGACTCATTAACAGCCTAGACATGCAGATGACACAACCTTGCTTACTGAAAATGAAGAAGACTTGAAGCGCTTGCTGATGAGGATCAAAGACTTCAGCCTTCAGTGTGGATTACACTTCAACATAAAGAAAACAAAAGTCCTCACAACTGGAACAATAAACAGAGAAAATACTGAAGTTGTCAAGGATTTCATTTTACTTGGATCCACAATCAACACCCATGGAAGCAGCCATCAAGAAATCAAATGACATATTTTATTGGACAAATCTGCTACAAAAGACCTCTTTAAAGTGTTAAAAATTGAAGATGTCACTTTGAGGACTAAGGTGTGCCTGAACCAAGCCATGATATTTTCAATTGCCTCATATGCATGCTAAAGCTGGACAATGAATAAGGAAGACAAAAGAACTGAAACTTGAATTATGTTGTTGGTGAAGAATAATGAATATACCATGGACTGCTAGAAGAATGAACACACCTGTCTGGGAAGAAGTACAGCCAGAATGCTCCTTAGAAAGGTGGGTGGCAAGACTTGGTCTCATGTCCTCTGGACATATTATCAGGAGGAATCAGTCCCTGGAAAAAGACATCGTGCTTGGTAAAGTAGAGGGTCAGTGAAAAAGACAAAGATCCTCAATGAGACAGATTGAGACGGTGGCTGCAACAGTGGGCTCAGACATAGCAATGAGAAAGGCCCAGGGCTGGGCACTGTTTCGTTCTGTTGTACACAGGGTCGCTATGTGTTGGAACGGCCCAACAGCACCTAACAACAACATCATAAACTCACTAGATCTCCTGGGGATAGCATGTCATATTCAGTGTAGAATAGATAGAGTTTCTTTGTTTGTTTGTTTACCATATTTACTAATACTATGATTTACATTTGATAACTTCCACAATCTGCTGGATCGCTTTTCTTTGGAATGGACACAAACGTGCGTCTCCTGCAGTCTGTTGGCCAGGTAGCTAGCTTCCAAATTTCTTTGCATGGTGGAGTGAGCATCTACAGTGCTGCATCTGTTTGTTGAACCAACTCAGTGGGTATTCTGTCAGCTCCTGGAGCCTTGTTTTTCGCCAGTGTCTTCAGTGTAGCTTGGACTTCTTGCTTCACTACTACCAGTTCTTCATCATGTGCCACCTCATGAAACGACTGAAAGTTGACCATTTCTTTTGGTACTGTGACTCTGTGTATTCTTTCCGTCTTTTGTGTGTGTGCTTTAAGTGAAACTTTACAAATCAAGTCAGTCTCTCATACAAAAATTTGTATACAGCTTGCTATGTACTCCTAGTTCCTCTCCCACCAATGAGACAGCACACTCCTCTCAATGCTGTATTCCCCGTGTCCAGTCAGCCACTTTCTGTCCCCCTCTGCCTTCTCATCTCCCCTCCAAACGGGAGCTGCCCACATAGTCTCATGTGTCCACTTGAGACCAGAAGCTCACTCCTCACCACTATTTTTTCTATCCTATAATCCAGTCCAATCCCTGTCTGAAGAGTTGGCTTTGGGAATGGTTCCAGTCTTGGGCCAACAGAAGGTCTGGGGACCATGACCTCCAGGGTTCCTCTAGTCTCAGTCAGATCATTAAGTCTGATTTTTTTATGGGACTTTGAGGTCTGCATCTCACTGCTCTCGTGCTCCGTCAGGGATACTCTGTTTCATTCCCTGTCGGGGCAGTCTTCGGTTGTAGATGGGCACCATCTAGTTCTTCCGGTCTCAGGCTGATGTAGTCTTGCATTTACGTGGCCATTTCTGTCTTTTGGACTCATAATTACCTTGTATCTTTGGTGTTCTTCATTCTCCTTTGCTCCAGGTGGGTTGAGACCAATTGATGCATCTTAGATGGCCGCTTGATAGTGTTTTTAAGACTGCAGACGCCACTCACCAAAGTGGGATGCAGAATGTTTTCTTAATAGATTTTATTATGTCAATTGACCTAGATGTCCTCTGAAAACATGGTCCCCCAACTGCTGCCCCTGCTACTCTGGCCTTTGGAGCATTTGGTTTATTCAGGAAACTGCTTTTGATTTAGTCCAGTTATGCTGACCTCTCCTTTATTGTATGTTGTCTTTCCCTTCACCTAAAATAGTTCTTGTCTACTATCTAAATTTGCGAATATCCTTCTCCCTCCCTTTCTCCCCACCCTCATAACCATCAAAGAATACTTTCTTCCCTGTTTAAACTATTTCTTGAGTTCTTATAATAGTGGTCTCATACAATATTTGTCCTTTTGCAACTGACTAATTTCACTCAACATAATGCCCTCCAGATTCCTCCAAACTATGAAATATTTCACGGGGGGGGGGGAGGGAGGGAGGGAGAGGGTTTTTTTACTGATTAATTAGTAGCTAAGAACTGCTTTAGGTGAAGGGAATGACAACACTCAATACATGCAAGGTCAGCTCAACTGGACTGGACCAAAAGCAAAGAAGTTTCTGGGATAAAATGAATGCTTCAAAGGTCAGCGGAGCAAGGGCGGGGGCTTGGGGACCATGGTTTAAGGGGACTTCTAAGTCAATAGGCAAAATAATTCTATTATGAAAACATTCTGCATCCCACTTTGAAATGTGGCGTCTGGGGACTTAAATGCTAACAAGCGGCCATCTAAGATGCATCAATTGGTCTCAACCCACCTGGAGCAAAGGAGAATGAAGAACACCAAGGTCACACGACAACTAAGAGCCCAAGAGACAGAAAGGGCCACATGAACTAGAGACCTACATCATCCTGAGACCAGAAGAATTAGTTGGTGCCCGGTCACAATAGATGACTGCCCTGACAGGGAGCACAACAGAGAACCCCTGAGGGAGCAGGAGATCAGTGGGATGCAGACCCCAAATTCTCATAAAAAGACCATACTTAATGGTCTGACTGAGACTAGAGGAATCCTGGCGGCCATGGTCCCCAGACCTTCTGTTGGCACAGGACAGGAACCATCCCCGAAGACAACTCATCAGACATGAAAGGAACTGGACAGTGAGGGGGAGAGAGATGCTGATGAAGAGTGAGCTAATTATATCAGGTGGACACTTGAGATTGTGTTGGCATCTCATGTCTGGAGGGGAGATGGGAGGATAGAGAGAGAGGGACGCTGGCAAAATTGTCACGAAAGGAGAGACTGGAAGGACTGACTCATTAGGGGGAGACCAAGTGGGAGTACGGAGTAAGATGTATGTAAACTTATATGTGACAGACTGACTTGATTTGTAAACGTTCACTTGAAGCTCAATAAAAGTTAATAAAAATATATATATATTAATGGTCACCTAATGGTATTAAAAATACGATATTCAAGTCAGCTATTATAGAGACATCTTTGGTTTAGGCTCTGTAAAAACCAATATGCCTATTGTTCATAGGAGACACCTGTGATATCTCACTGGTTTCTAGTCATGTTTGTAGAGCAAGTCAAAGTTTCACCCAAGCTTCTGTCAGTATTAATTATATAAAATACATATGGGTTGGGACGGGTGTGTATCATCACCATTATCATCAGCAAAAGCACTTTTTTTGCATTATCACTAAATCAGTTAAAATTTGTGTTAACTGGGTTAAAAAAAAAAAAAAAACCTGAGTTCAAACTTGTATAATAATTACAGGTGCATGAACCCCTTCTAGAATAAATAAACAATTGACCTAATTAGACAACATCTGGTTTAATTCATGCTCCAGAAATAATCACGACAAATGGGATTACTGTTATTGGTGAAATGGTTAGGTTATATCCTTAGAACTGGGCTTGAACTCTATCCTAGTTGATTGACAATCCACAAGTTTCATTGACTTAAAATGTGGGGATATTTCTCATTTATAATACCTCTTGGGTGTGAGTCAAGTGCAAATCTGCTCTGTATTATCATCTTTTCTAATTTCATTTCTGGTTAGCAGCTCTTATGTTAGCCACTATCATGGCAAATGCATAGGAATATGGATGGAACCAGGTAAATGGCACTTAATTCTTCTGTTTGAATGTGGAATCTTTCACTTCATTCATATTCCATTTGCCCAGCAAGTCATATGGCAAATCCTGACGTGAAAGAGATGAGAAATACCCCGCTACTCAGGATGCACCAAGGATAACCCTCTCCCTTGTTTCTAGGTATAGTGAATTAATCATATACTTCATATACCATTAGGTCTGTATTTGGCTTCCATATCATGTTCCTATATTAGTCATGGAATCGACTCGAAGGCACTGGGTTGGGATATTAGTCAGAATTTTACTACAATAATGATGCATAAAAGACAACCACAAAATCTTAGTGACACGTAATAAAAAGTTTTTCATGCAACTCTACAGATCAGCTAGGTTTTGAGTTCAGGTTGTTTCCATGCATCTCTTAATTTCCTTGGACAAGTTGAAGGGACAGCAGACACTTGAGGCAAGTTCATCTCATGGTAGAACTTCAAGCTTTCAGAGGAGAAGTCTCTTACAGACTAGGCTGGGAAACACCACACTCACACTCATATCCACATTGCATTAACCAAGTAACATGGCCAAGACTAGTGTCAATGGGTCAGGAAATATACTCCTCCCATGGAGACAGTGTAGGTCTGGGGGGGTGGGGGCAAGCAGGGGAATAATGTCAATATTTGGTGACTAATAATCTAATCTACACAAGTTGCATTCACTCATCCAAGAAATACTTTCTGAACACAAATATTTTTTTCAGATACCAAAGCAGGATGTCAAAGTATATGCATTCTAGTTGTTGTTAGCTGCCATCAAGTTGGTTCCGAGTTATGGTGACTTTATGCATCATAAAATGAAAGATTGCCATGTCCTGTAACATCTTCATGATCTTTGGTATTTTGAGTCCATTGTTGCAGCTATTGGGTTAATCCGTCTCACTGAGGGTTTCCCCCATTTTGGTTGGCTCTCTACTTTACCAAACATGGTACCTTTTTCTAGCAATTGGTTTTTCCTGATGACATGTTCAAAGTAAGCAATTTGAAGTCTCACCATCTGTCATGGATTGAATTGTGTCCCTCCCCCAAAATATCTGTCAACTTGCCTAGGTCATGATTACCTTGTGTGATTCTATGATTGCCTATCATTTTACGATCTGATGTGGTTTCGCTAAGTGTTGTACACCCTATCACTATGATGTAATAAGATGGATTAGCAGAAGTTATGTTGATGAAATGTATAAGATCAGGTAGTGTCTTAAGTGAATCTCTTTTGAGATACAAAAGAGAGAAGTGAGAAGAGAGACATGGGGGCCTCATACCACCAAGAAAGGAGTGCTGGAGCAGAGCATGTCCTTTGGGTCTGAGATTCCTGCACTGAGATGCTCCCAGACCAAGGGAAGATTGATGACAAGGGCATTCCTCCAGAGCAGACAGAGAGAGAAAGCCTTCCCCTGGAGCTGACGACTGAATTTGGACTTGTAGCCTACTAGACAGTGAGAGAATAAATTTTTCTTTGTTAAAGCCATCCTCCTGTGGTATTTCTGATATAGCAGCATTAGATGACTAAGACACCATCCTAATTTCTAAGGTACATTTTGGTTGTATTTCTTCTACGACTGAATGAGTAAACATTCATTCTATTGGGAGTCTATGGTATATTCAACACTCTTCATCAATGCTGGAGTTTGCATGCATCAATTCTTTTTCTAGTAGTAGATAGACAGAAATAGATACACATAATTACATATATATAGTTAGATGGTGCCTTGCTATCTGAAGAAAAATTTAAAAAGTAGGGTAAAAGGACAAGATAGTAACTGGTTCAGGGATGAAGTCTCTCTATCATTTCTAGAAGCAGACTGCTCAAAGCAAATGAACTGGCTAAAGCCGTAAAATAGAAGAAACCTCAGCAAAATATAGCTGTAATACAATGAAAGAGCCCAGTGATGTAATAGGAATTGAGGAGCATACAATAATGGAGGCCAGGTGGAGTTGGGCCTTGAGTTTAGTTTTAAAAGCTTTCCATTCAACTCAGGTTTTTGTAAAATTGAATAGAACCGTAATAAAATCTAACATATTTTAAATGGATTATTCCATGTGCTTTATGGTACAAAGATGGGCACAGTAAGACCATTTAGATAGATATTACAAAAGTACAGGTGAGTAAGTATGATGACTTGAACCATCAAGTATGCAAAATAGCAAAAGTAGCAAAATCCTGAAGACAATGAGCAAATGCTGAACAATGCATTCTTTGAGAGAACAGTGGAGTCAGGGATGCTACTAAAGCTTTGGTTGAATAAAGGCATCATTTATTGATAGGATGAAGATTGAGCAGGAAAATATCTTGGAGAGCCTAATCAACCTTTAAACTTCAAATAAGTCAATTTTGAATACTTAATATACATCCTCATGGAGATATTAACTTGGAAGTTGATATTCAACCATGGATTTCAGGGAAGAGATTCTATTTGAAGATATAAATTTGGTAGTTGTAAGCATAGAGATAGAAATTAAACAATGACATAAACTAGATTTAGTCAAATGAGAAGTCTGTTTATTTAAGTAAGGACACAGCACTGTTCATTTATTACAAAATGTCAGGTATCTGGTAGGGGCTGTTACTTATTTTTTAGTACTACTCTAGCTACTATTGGGCCTTTACATACCTACGTAAGTTTTAGAATTAGTTTGTCATTTTCTTTACAAATTTTGTTGTGATTTTTATTAGATTTGCATAGAATATATAAACAGTATTGGTGGAATTTGGTCTTCTTAACCATTAACTTTCTGTATCTCAAGAATTATTGAGGTCTACCTTCATGTCAATATTATAATTTTATCCATGAAATCCTTGAGTGGATATGTGTGTTCACGAGTGTAGGAGTGTGTGCATGCATGTGTGTGTTCATATACACCCGTGTAAGTCTGTTCACAGATATACATTAACAAAATATAATCAATAAAATACCAAAAAAATACTGAATAGAAAATACCTAAACTAGAAAGCTACTGAACTAGTAAAATCCAAAGCAAATCACTGTCATATAATTTTTATGTTACTTTTATCAAAATATCAAGAAACTTGCAATTCTTATACTTTGTAATATATTTCAGACACAGGGCATAGTGAGGGTAAGGCATTTCCAGGGGCAATCTCTAAGTTCAGCCTTTCCCTATCCCAAATTTCAAGACGAATAGATGTTGATGAGTCAGCAGAAATGTCTCCCCCTCTTGTCTGGCTTTCATATTTGCGGCGCCTGAAAGCATTCTGTACCTTGTCTGCTGCACCCTTGGACTTGGACCCTGGCGCACGTGCCCTCCTCTGCCCCCCTTTTGCGATGCTTCTGTTTAGACAATGGAGAATATAAAATAGAACAAAACCGTGTGATTAATAATAATCATACAAATTCTAGTTGCATGACCAAGAACAAGTTACTTAACCTCTCTGAGCCTCAACTTTGTCATCTGTACAATGGCAGTAATAACAGTAACAGATTCAATAGAAGTAATAGGTCTTGACGTTGTGAGGATTAACTAGTTGCCATCCAACTGATTTCATCTCATGGCAAACCCATGTGTGTCAGAGCAGAACTGTACTCTGTAGGGCTTTCAATTGCTGTGACCTTTTGGAGGTAGATAACTAGGTCTTTCTTCTGAGGTGCCTCTGGGCAGATTGAAACCACAAATATTTTGGTTAACAGCAAAGAGCTTAATAATTCGTGCAACTAGGGACTCCCTGTGAAAGTTAAGTGACTTAGTGTAAACAAAATGTGTAGAACACTGCTTGGTATATTGTAGTTGCTACTTAATTGTTATCAATATATCATGAATATTTATGGCATTATCACTGAAACATTTGATAACAAAGAGAACAAAAATATAAAGTTGGACAAGTCTCACTTATGCATATTATTTAACACCATAAATAAAATCCCAGAAAATGTGTGCTATCAGTAGATAAAAAGACACTGTATTTTAAACATATATTTGTAATTACAAAATTCCTAAGATGGTCCTACAATAGGACCAGTACAATCATCCATTCATTAAAAAATATTAAGTAAGTGCATATTGTTTGTCAACTGCTGTTTCAGGTCCCATAGAAATGGAAGTAAACCATCAGACAAATTCTCTACCCATCAGAAACTTACATTCCAATGTAGAAATACACAAAAATGCATATACAAATAGAGATACAGTAAAACTCAAAGTAATGCTAATGCTTACAAAATGAGCAAGGCATTGAAGTAGAATGTTAATTTATAGGTTAAATTAGTTGGTCAGCAAAGTCCTTTCTTAAGAGTGATATCTGAGCAGAGATCTGAATGAAAGGGGAGAGACAACCAACAGGAAAATATGCAAAAAAAAACAAAAAAAAAATACTAGGAGAGAGAACCAACCCCAGTCCAAAGGCCTGGAGGCAATGAAACAAAACAAGGAGGATGCACAGCAGAAATCAAGGGAGAGAGGGGTGCTCTGTAGTGAGGTGAGAGATATGTCCAAAAGATTATCATGGCAGCCTAAAGGACTTGGATTTATTTAAAATCTTTGAAAAGATTTGATCAGAGAGACATGTCACCTGAGTAATGTTTTAAGAACTTCTCCCTGGTTGTTGTCTGATTAGACTCTAGAGGGAAAAATTGAAAGTTGGGAGAGCAGTTAGGAGGCCCTTACAGTGTCTGAGCAAGCTGTAATGGCAGCCAGGCCCAGGGTGTTGGCAAGGGAGTAATTTAGAAGTGGGCAGATATGGAATCTATTCTGAAGATACAACCAACAGAAAGTCTTGTATATAAGATGTTAGAGAAAGAGAGAAGTCAATGAATACTCCAAATTAGAGAAAAACCCCAACATCACATCAGTGGAGGAGAAACATTTTTGGTAAAAAATAATACAAATTCCCATAGAACACTAAATACAAACATACTAATTTTTTTTAATAGTCTAGAAGAGGCAGAAAAAAATCTGTAATATGATAAAATGCATACATATTTTAAATGGAAAATAAAACACTGTTAATGTTTTCCATCAATGTTAGAATCAAACATTAAGGATCCAATACTCAACATTTTTCTTGGAAATCGTAGATCTGGATATCAACACTGGAACCAAAAATATCTTACCTTTGAAAAGCTAGCAAAAACGAATGGTATTTATGTATGATATAATCATCCTGAAACACTATTAGACTCAACTGAAAAATCATATAAACTAAAAAGAATGCTCAGAAAGTATAATTGGCACCCCATTAATATAGATAAAGTATAACCCTGAAGAGTTATAAATTTTATTTTCTTATAAAATCAAAAATGCAACAAAATTTATACATTTCCTAAATATAAATTATCAATTTATATTTAGGAAATGTATTTGGTGATATTTATATAAAACATTTTTGCCTTGAACGCCACTTAAACCAAATGAAACCCATTGTTATTGAGTTGATTCCAACTTACAGCAACCCTATAAGAGAGATGTAACTGCTCAGTAGGACATTCTTGCTGTACTTCTTCCAAGACAGATTTTTTTCTCCTTTTGGCAGTCAACGGTACATTAAATATTCTTCACTAAAACCATTATTCAAAGGCACCAACTCTTCTTTGGTCTTCCTTACTCCTTGTCCAGCTTTCACACACATATAAGGCAGTTGAGAACACCATGGCTTGGATCAGGCACTCCGTAGTCCTTAAAGTGACATCTTTGCTTTTTAACACTTTAAGGAAGTCTTTTGCAGCAGATTTGCCTAAAGTAACACGTCATTTGATTTCTTGAGTGCTGCTTTGATTGTCTCTCCAAGTCAAATGAAATCCTTGACAAGTTCAATATTTTCTCCTTTTATCATGACGTTTCTTAGTGGTCTGGTTGTGAGGATTTCTGTTTTCTTTATGTTGAGGTGTAGTCTATAATGAAGGCTGTGGTTTTTGATCTTTATCACTAAGTGCTTCAAGTCCTCTTCACTTTCAGTAAGCATCGTCTTGTCATCTGCATATCACAGATTGTTAATGAGTCTTCCTCTAATCCTGATGCCAAATTCTTCTATACAGTCTGGCTTCTCAGGTTACTTGGTCAGCGTACAGATTGAATAAGTATGGTGAAAATAGAGAAAACAAAAATCATCAAAACTGAACCAATAAGCAGCATCATGATAAACAGAGAGAAGACTGAAGTTGTAGAGGATTTCATTTTGCTTGGATCCACAATCAACACCCAGGAAAGCAGCTGTCAAAAAAATCAAACGTCTTATTGTATTGGGCAGATTGGCTGCAAAAGAGTTCTTTAAAGTGTTCAAAAGCAAAGATGACACTCTGAGGTCTAAGGTGGGCCTGACCCAAGCCATGGTATTTTCCATCGCCTTATATGCATTTTTTTTTTTTTTTACATGCATGCAAAAGCTGGGACAATAAATAAGGAAGGCCGAAGAAGTACTGACACCTTCGAATTATGGTGTTGGCAAAAAAATATTGAATTCTACCAGAAGTAGAAACAAATCTGTTTTGGAAGAAGTATGACCACAGTGCTCCTTAGAAGCGAGGATGGTAAGGCTCTGTCTCACGTACTTTGGACATGTTATCAGGAGGAACCAGCCCCTGGAGAAAGACATCGTGCTTGATAAAGTAGAAGCTCAGCAAAAAAGAGGAAGTTCCTCAATGAGAAGGATTAACACAGTGACTGCAACAGTGGTCTCCAACATGGTGACAACTGTGAGGATGGGCAGGACTGGGCAGTGTTTCCATCTGTGGTCCATAAGGTCAGTATGAGCTGGAACTGATTAGACCCACCTAACAACAACAACACAACAGCAACAATGTACGGCGAGCAATTTCACATGGGTTTCACTACGTCTTTGATGTGGTGGTTGACAGGTGAAATGGTGCACTGTAGATTAGTGGGAAGGCACAACTGGACCCATGCATAACCTTGCTTATTGGGTCACAGGCTGTGACAGTAATAATTCCTGCTTAGGAGAATTTGAAAGCTGTTCATTGTGGACGTGTGAGGGACTCCGAAATACTTGCAGAAATTTCCAAGTGGGTGGGGTGCTCTAGTGTGAGCATCGGGAGGAATGGACCCCATGTGTGCTTGACATCCTCTGCAGATTATGACACAATCAAACATTCCCTTTTCACTGTCTTGCAAATTGTAAGAGAACAGGGGGAAATTTTAGGCAGGATGCTTTCAAAACACATGGCAAGAAAATTTATTGAAACATTAAATTCAAAATAAAATTTTCCTATATTTTTCTTCCTTCCCTATCTTATTTCAAGGAGGTAGTTGGACTCACAGGGTTGAACCTCTGAAACTTTGAGACCCTGAAGAGCCTGTTGTAAAAGCCTCAGCTCACTGGAGTAATCACACTGTGTGAACTGAAGCCCAGGGGAGGAGTGAGAGTCGGATAGCAGAGTCCTAGAAATAGGAAAGGGGTTGGCCCTGCTTCTTGACAGTGCCCTGGGGTAGACGGCAGCACCTCAAAGGATAATGCAGGCACATAGGTACACAAACCCCATCATGGTGTTCGCAGCCCTGCCAAGGTTCTCCTGCTCCAGCTAGGAATGGAAGAAGCAGAGCCAATACTTCTAGAGAAATCACCCACGTAGGCTGGGGCAATGGGTGTTTTGAAGCCTGTCTCCAAACCTTGGTCCTTCATTAGACCCCAGGAATTATTGCATATCTGGATGAGGAGGAAACCTAAAAATAAGTAAGGTGAAAATCCACCACCCCGTCCCCCCTCCGCCCCCCAATTTTGTAAGCAGGCTGCTCTGAGCTGGAATTCAGTTTATTTAAAGAAATATCATGCTTTTTTCACACAGGATTTTATGCAGATTCACACTTATGATTCATATTATTCATTTATCCATTAAGTCAACAAAGATTTACTGTATACTGACTACTTGTCAGACCCTATGCCATGTACTCTTGATGATAAGATAACTCAGAGAAGGTCCCTCATTGCCTGATCAGAGAAAGAGCCAAGTTAACCGTTGTATCAGTTGTGTATTGCTGTGTAACAAATGACCCCAAAATGTAGCACTTAAAAGAACAACCACTTACTAAGCTCAGAGTTATTCCAGTTGTCAACTTGGGGATCTTCCTATCTGGGCCAAGCACAGTGACTCGCAGCAGGCCTTCCTCATGTGTCTAAAATTCGCTTCCAGGTCAGCTAGGAGCCATTTCATCTAAAATCAACTCAGTGAAACTGCTGGATCCTCTCTCCAATGGTCTCCCATCATCCAGCAGGCTGGCCTGGGTCCGTTCCCATGGGTTCTCAGGGTTTAAGAGCAACAAAAGGGCAAGTCTGAATGCAAAGTCCTTTCAACTCTCACCTTGTATCTGGTTCACTACTATCTTGATGGCCAAAGCAACCGTAAGGTCAGCCTCAACTGAGGGTGCAGAAAGACTCCTGCTGCTGAGGAAAGGCGCTCCAGAGTCTCACAGAAGGCATGGACACAGAGAGAGGGAGAATGTGTAGACCTTTCTAAAATCATCTGTGGCAAGTAAATGTAATTGTGTTTTATGTGGTGGTAAAGGGTATCTTGAATACAAAGGTGTACAGAGCAAGAAGTGGACAAATTTACCAGGAAAAGGGTCAGGGAAGATCTCAACTAGGAAGTGATGCCTGAGCCAAGTTGGGAATATGGTTGGATAGTTAAGGGATGACAAAGGCCCAGAAAGCAGGAAACCCCAAGAATTCTCTAGAGGCTTCAGTACAAGGTGAGGGATGGCTTGATGAGAACATTCTGAGGAGACAGAGTGAAGCCACTGGTGCATTTGTCAACAGGCACAGATCGTCTTTTGTTCTGTTTTCCAACCAGTCCTCCCTCCTATACAGTTGGGAGTCACACAAAACGAGCCCCTAGCATCTTCGTGTTGAAATTTCTATTTTCTACCGAGAAGTCAGCACCTCTCTCATCACCTCCCCAACTTTCCTAATTTCTTCCATAATAGATCTCCCCATTTCCAGGATCTTTTTCTAAATGGCATCCAAAACAAAAATAGAGTCTGGAAGAAGCAGAGGTCATGGGCTTTCCCAAGTCAACTCCTAAACCTCCTATTCTGGCTGCATAAAAGTCCTGAGTCTTAGGGCTTTTTGGTGAGGCCATAAGCCTAACCTGTTCCAACAGGGTCAGTTCTCTTCACCACATACTTCACCAGGGAGAGTAGGCCAGGAGATGAGAAGGGGGACAACATCTTCTAGTCAGAGTGAAGAGCCTGTGTGAAGCCTCAGAGGCTAAGGAGACCTGAAAAGGGTGTAGAGTGGATGTTGTATGACCAGGGCTGGAGAGACGATTCAAACTGAGTTAAATGAGAGGATTTGGTGGAAGCAACTGCCTATCACACTATTTTCATTCCCTGTATGCTCTCTCTCCCTCCCAAGGGATGGTAACCTCTTTGAGTGCAGAGAGAAGTTTTAATTTATTTTTAATATATAATCTCCCTCCTCCCAGCCCCCAAGCCCCTACTTCAACAGTTGCCATATTTTTCTTGCTGCCCAGCTTCGCTTCAAACTGGGCCCATAGAATCGAGCAGTGTCAACAATGATGTCACACAAGGGCTATGGAAGTCTTGGTGCTCGCTCAGATGTCAACTGCTCTTTGGAGAGGGTGCCGATCTGAGGTCTCCTGCAGGATAGTGTCTTTAGATAGCAAATCCAGGAAATTCAGGACTACATCAGAGTCTCCAAGTCATGAAAGATTCAGATATCATCAGTAACTGGGAGGAGGGATAGAGATCCTTCAGAATACCGTTATTTTGGGATGTCTTCACCCAGACAGGATGAATCAGTGATAAACGAAGAAGAGGCCTTTCTCTAAGACTCTAAATAAGGGTGGGAGGAAAAATCTCCCAGATGGATGAGAGCTAGGGAACTAGGGGATCTGATTTCCAGAGAAATCAGAGCTATGACAGGAGAAGATGAAGGATTTGAGGTGAACAGATAGGGTCATAAGGAGGATTGACCTAAGAAAGCATTTCCTGTCATTTAGTAGATAATTAACCAAAGTTTGTAATGTCAATAGGAAATGCAGGAATAAATTAATGATCAAACTTAGGATTCTGAGAAATTTCTGGAATAAGTGCAGAAATAATACTCAATTGTTCTGGCCTTCAAACCTGATGGAAAGGAAGGAAGCCAGTGTACAACTGGGACAGAGAATGTAGGACTGAGGAAAGGGTGGTGAGGGAAAAGTGTATTGCATTATTATATTTTCTAATGAGATGGAATGAACATACTATGTGGAGAACTAAGAAAATTTTCAGGAGGTTCTAGGAGTGGGTGGTGTGAAGAAGAACAGGGCTCACATCATTGTGAACCATGCAGCCCCAGCCTGTTAGGGCAGAAGAAGGTCTTTCAGACTCCTTCCCTAGACCCAGGAACGCGCCTTTTCCTCCTATGTCTCCTCGCCATCTCTCCCCAAGGACCTAAATCCCTCACAGCAAAGATAGCTACAGGATAGAATTTTTTACATTCCTACTTGACTTAACCTGAGCTTCATCTAGGATTACTAATTTCCCACTGTATCACAGGCCAGTTTTGTTGCTCTCCCCACTACCATTATCTCTGATGCCCCCTAGCCTATGCTGCCCTCCCCTGGCCGTGCTTCCTGCTCCTTCCTGGTTTTCTGACACCCTCTTGACAAGTCCCCCATCCCATCTTCTGTCTGTCCCTGGAGCTTTCACTCCCCTCCCAAACTGCTTCCATTCATTTCTTCGTTAACTCACCAATCCTTCCTTCATATTCAGAAATGTGCACAGACCGTTAGGCTGACATTACAGCACACCCAGCCACACTCAGGTGAGGTTCTTGTATGTTGCCCACCTGAGGTTTGTGGCATCAAAACTCTCAGAAATGGACATCTGTTTCTGTGTCACCCTGAAGGAGTGCTTCTCATAGCAACATGGTAAGGGCCTTCTGTTCAGAAAAGGGCAATTTTAACATTCTACCCTGGGTTGGTTAAGGATACAAGGAGAAGCTTTATATATATATAAAATACAAATTATTCTAAGTATGCTTCCTCCTATAAATACCCTTCCCTTAAAAGAAGGCTGAAAAGAGTTTAAAAAGTGATGACAATTTCTCCTGTTTCACTGTTTACACTCTAAATCTGTTATGAAAATCACTTTCATAGAAAATGTCTCTCAGAGAAGTCATGTGTGATTATGAAAGTTCAGGCAAATGAGGTCATTTTCAAGTTCCAAAGGAACAATTTCATTTGGCATTCAACAAATGCCAAAAAAATTAATGTGGAGACCCTCTCTTTGCAATAGAAATTATCAGTGTATTATAGTCCTTTGAAAGACTATAGACTTCTGTTATGAAGTGCTAATATCACAAAAGATTTCCCAGAGGAGACTTGGTCTCCCACAGTGATGTTCCCCAAAGATGGAAGGTCCCCAGGGAAAAAGGAAGAACCCACAGGTCCTGCAGAGGTGGAGGACAGTGATGATGGAGAGGCTCCCAGGGACACCTGAAACCAGGGTCTTGGGTCAGAGTTGAGGACCCAGTGCCCAGAGGGTTCATGTAAGTTAACTCTTTATTATCAGAAGTCTCAACCCAAGAGGAAAGTGCCACTCAAGCTAGAATATCGGAAGCAAAAAACGTAAGCTTCAGGTCCAGGAAGACTCCTTAAGAATCAGAGAGGTCTTCCTCAGCTTCCTCTGAACAGATATCTCACTCATCAAGCTACTCCAGAGAAGCAATGAGTCAAGTATGTGTATTTCACCCAAGTGTGTACAGTTAAGGGGGTAGCCGTGGTCCGGCAGACCAAAACATCCCATGCCTCCGTGGGCAAGATGCCCCCAGTCTTGAGGCCAAGTTCTCAAAGACAGCCCCATCGGCTCTGCTTCCAGTCTACACAATACCTAAGCCTCGGTCAGCATCCTGGAATCCTGGCAAGAAGAGCCGGGCACCTCCAGGAGCATCTAGAGGAGCAGAGACAGGGGCTGGAGAGACTACAGCACCTACTGGTGCTGCTGCAGATGTGGGAGACCTGGCTACAGAGGGTACAGGCATGGCCTCAAAATGTGGGCCCTTCTGGAAAGACGTCCTTTCAGGCTCCTTTCACCCACTGCACCTGTAAAATCCTCACATGTGCCTTCCTCCCCACCCCACTCCATCCCCTTAACTGCATGGAGAGCTCCAGCCGGAGGGGGAACTGGATGGAAGAAGCCTCAGGACAGCTGACCATAGACACCAGGTCTGCTCAGAGGCTCTCTCTTGGAGAGGAAAGAACAGGCCTCATCTGGATGGTGAGCTCTTGAGGCCTTGAGGATGAGCACAGCATTAGTAGGGAAAGTCAAATGGGATTTCAGTGGGACTTGGGAGACTGAGAGGGAGCCTCTGTAAAGACAGCTCTAAGGGAAGTGTGACGGTGAAGGGGGCATTACCACGTTCTTTGTGGCAGAAGGAACCAGAGAGACAGTAGGCTGTGGGGAAACCTGCCTGCAGGTGAGCAGTGGGCATAAATCTCTAAACCAATGACAGTCAATTCCTTTCCCAGCAGTCTTCACACATAATCAATGACACTTGTTTCGTCTTTCTCTTTTCTATGGTCTAGCCTGAACTGCCCCGAGATCAGAGAACTGGAAGAGAAAAGCCTGACTGAGATGAAAGGAGCAAAAGAGAAGGCAAGGCCTCCTAAACCTGGTAAAGACAGCCAGAGTACAGATAACCAAAGGTTGAGGGTAGGAAGGGGCAGCTTGAGGCCCAGGCTCCACAGGCCCAGAAAAGCCCAAGTCCCATCCTCGATATCAAGTTCCAGGGCCTGGGAAGCCCTGGAGGTGCCAGAGGTATGTCCACCCTGGGAAATGAAACCCCAGTTGGCACAGGGAAGCCCTCAGGGGTAAGGAAGAATAGATAGGGCCTCCAGGCCAGGCACCTCCACCTGCAGGCTCTCCTACTTTTATTTCTCAGAGTGGAAGTGAGGGATCCTATAAGGGAATGGTTGGGGTTGATGGCAGCAAGGGTTCTGAAGTGGGTAAATTCTGCAGTCTCCTGATAATGAAACAGAAAGACTGAAATGCTCAGAGATACTGAGTGAGAGGGGTCTTGCATTCCCATCCCATGCAGAGGTTGCCTGGGAGGTCCACCTGTCTAAAGACCTTGTGGACAAAATCTTCTTTATCTTTAAAAGATGTATCTTTCCAGTTAACTTCCTCTATGTTGAGTCCTGAAAAAAGGCCTACAATGTATACCGTGGGTTTTCCAGTAGAGCAACAAGGGGAGGAACGTGGTAGTGGGACATCAGAGAAAGAACGGTCTAATGGTCCACGTGTTACTTAATGAATCACACATGGTGTCCAGCATTCTTCCTTACCCCGTAGACATGTACATGCAGTAGATGTTTGAACAGTGACTGCATTAATCCTGACAGAACTCTTTTTGGCCATTTCCAGGTATAGAGACCAGAAGAGGTCATTAGCTCCAAGAACAAGCAAGAAATTTGCTGAGACTTTTGTTCCATCTCTGAGTTTGCTCTTCACCCAGTGGTGAAAGTCTCTGAATCCGGTATTGATGACAGTGTTTTGCCTATATAAAATAACAGCCAATAAAACTGTTTTAAATATATACATATATATATTTCTATGATTTTTTTTACTTTGAAAACTCTTGTATTCTTATTATAACACATTTAACAAGTCAGATTTTTATAAGAATTATAATAAGAGTCATCCCCACATGTGTAAATTTTACCTGCTTCTCCAAGGTGTCCATGTTCAAAGACACATGTGTACCTCTTCACACATTCCTGCTTGCTGGAACACATATGCATAGTCACAGGTACACACGTAGCTTTATGGTTTGTTTGCTTTTCTGGAGATTAGGTCACACTCTACCCACATGTTTCTCTGCACCATTCTTCACTTGACAATTTATCTTGGTTCCCGTAAGTCAGTAGCCATGGCAGTAACACTATCTTTTTGGTTCTTCTAACTTTTAACTCATATATAAATGGGAACATACCAAAAAAACAAAAAACCCAAACTCACTGCCAGCAAGTTGATTCCGACTCATAGCAACCCTATAGAACAGAGTAGAGCTGCCCATGGGATTTCTAAGGAGCAGCTGGTGGATTTGAACCACCAATCTTTTGGTTAGCAAGCGAGCTTTTAGCCACTGTGCCACCAGGGCAGTACACACTATCAACGGTCACATACAACTCTACAGAAATGAAAAGACATATCATCAATGCTTTTGAAGCATACTGTTTCTATATGTTTTAACTCTCCTCTGCCTGTCTTTACCGACAAGTGAATCTAAGGGAATTCACACTAAGAATCTGTTAAGTTTATCTCATTATCCTTGCTTAAACCATTAAACAGTTATAAAACTCTGCAGATTCCCTATTTAAATTACACGTTCATGAAGAAACGTGCATTTTCTTCCTGAAATAATATGATAAATTCACATTATCAAGGTTGAGCAAATCAGTGTTGTTTCCATGTCCCCGTGGTAGACATTAATTCAGCAGTCAATTAACAAAAAATGTTTTAAGAGAATTATTTAAACTGAATTCCTCTGAGTTTGAAAATATACCAAGTATAAATGCAACACTTTGCACTGAGTTTTTCTCCTGGAAATGAACACATTTTTCTTTCAAGTTTATTTTTCATGTCCTTTGGTACTAAGTACTTCTCTTTAAGACCTCAACTAGAAGCTGGGAAGGCTTATCTCCTGAGAAGGAACCAAAGAGATCTCACTTACTGACAGAAAGATGGGGCCAAACCAGATCTCAGGGATGACAATCCCTTTTGTAATGGGCCCAAAACTCACATGCATTATATTTGATTTCTCTGAGATCCAGGTCAGTCATGGTGCTTCCCAAACTTCATTGTGCACCCAGATCACCTAAGGATCGTGTTAAAATGATGAGTCTGAGTCAGGAGGTCTGGGTTGAGGCCCAAGAGTCTACATTTCCATCAAGGTTCCAGGTGCTACCAGTGCTGCTGGTCCCTGGATCCCAGTCTGAGGAGAGAGGTCCTAGAATATCCAAATGAAGAATTCAGATACGAGAAGATTCAGGGAATAAAGAGGAAACATCTACTTCAATTAAACTGGCCATACCTCTGAGGGGGTGGGGATCAAAGGTACCTAGAGCAACCATCCTTCATTCCCAAACCCAACCGGGATATCAGAGCAGTAGCCAGAGCCATGGCTGGCTTCCCAGAAGATCCTTACTGTGCTCAGCCCACCAAGGTACAAAGGAGAGTAATAGGGATTGATGAAGTCAAAAGTGGCCGAGTCTACTTCTATCATAAGCACGGGTGTGAGTGTTGACCTCAATACATGCAGGCCCAACTTGTGACTCCCTCCTTCTAGACCTGGTGAGGCTCCATGACCTATGATCAGCTCTGAATTCTTCCATAGGAGACACCTCTGAGACAAATTTGATGAGAAGATCTGTGGGCTTGGGATTTTCTGATGGGTTTGATGTCTGTTTTGGGGCACAGATTTGACATGGGGGGGCCTTTCTTTCTTTCCATGGGGCTCTCTGACCCTTGCTGACATCGGAAGATCAGATGCAGCGAGTGCCCAAAAGAGCAAAAAAGAGGGGATGTTGGTTGGGCCTGGGTGAGGGGTGTCAACCTGAATCTCAGTGGTGGGAGGGGGACATGGAGCGTTTCACGTGCATGTCTCCAGCATAAAGAGTAGTTAGGAAATCCCAGTCTACAGCTTTGGCTGCAAATGAGAGGCATGGAAAGCCCTGGAGACACCAGAGATGTGACAGTTGTGCCTCCATTATTGGGAGAAGAGACAGGAGAGAGTTTCCCTGTTCGAGCTGTCTTTCTTTGGATTCATGCACCCATTCCACAAATATTGAACTACCTAAAACATACTACACTAGAAAGTGTTCTATCTATGATTGGGGGATATATCAATGCATAAAGCACACAAAAATTCCTGTCCTCACTAAGCTTATAGTCCAGTGGAGAGACAATAGAAAATAAATGTAATAAACTAGGAAATATTTATTATGTTAAAGGTGATAAGTGCTAGTAATAAAATAGGGCACAATTAGTGAAGGTGACAAAGACTTCCTCCAAAACTGATAGAGAAAGCCTTCCCCTGGAGCTGACATCGTGAATTTGGATCACCAGCCTATTAGACTGTGAGAAAATAAATTTCTCTTTGTTAAAGCCATCCTCTTGTGGTATTTCTGTTGTAGCAGCACTAGATGACTAAGAAAGAATTTGGTACCGAGAGAATGGGGTGCTGCTCTAACAGACACTTAAAATGTGGAAGTGGTTTTGAAACTGTGAATGGACAGACTCAGAAGGAAGTGAGGAGAACTGGTAACACCGGAGAAGGTACCGATGGTGAGAAACAGCAGCAGAGGACCAGCAGCAGCAGGGAGCCAGGAGCAGCACACCCAGGAAACCAGGGCCAGGCAGCGCTGAAGTCAACCCAAGGAGTGAGAGAGCTGAGTGCCTGTGTGCTGGAGGATTCCTGACAGAGTGGGGTGCCTCCAGGCACTTATCGGGGGAGCTACTGAGCTTTGGAACACTTGCCCCAATAGGACAGATGTGGGCATAAGGCCAGAGGGCCAAGAAGCCAAAAAGCAGAGTTTAAAGAGACAAGGAACACCGGAAGTTGAGCTGCCTTAGTCTCAAAAGGTATAGCCTTGACCTTTGGGATTTCGAAGTGGAGCCATGGCTTCTGGTGTTTCTAAGGGTTGAGTAGCCACTCAGATGGACAAGGAGAATGGTATGACTAAAGTCGAGGGAGCAGAGTTGCCATCCCAGTGGGTCAGGAAGGCAGAGCTGAAGCCCAGGGCCCTGGGGCCTCTGCTCAGAATCCGGAGAGTGTGGCCAATACCTAGAGTTCAGAGGGCTGGGCCATTGTGTAAATGGTCTCAGAGAACAGAGGATTATTTGCAAAGCCTTTAGGGATAATGTAATGGGTTCTGTTAACTTGCTTGGTGCTTGTTATCCCTTCTATTCTTCCAGTTTCTCCATTTGTAATGGAAATATACAGCTTGCACTTGTCCTGCCACTGCATTTGAAAACAGAAAACTTATATTCTAGATTTCACAGATGAAGAGGAATGTTTGGATTTTAGACTAGGAGTTGATTTAAGACTTTTGCTGTCATATGATGGGGTAAATGCGTCTTACATGTAGCAAGGACATGCATTTGGTTGGGGGGCAAAGGGTGGAATGTCATGGATCAAACTGTGTCTTCCCAAAATATGAGTCAACTTGGTTAGGCCATAATTCCTAGTATTGTGTGCTTGCCCTTCATTTTGTGATTGTAATTTTATGTTAAAGAGGATTAGGGTGGGATTGTAACCCCCTTACTAAGGTCACATCCCTGATCCAATGTAAAGGGAGTTTCTCCGGGGTATGGCCTACACCACCTTTTATTTTCAAGAGATAAAATGAAAGAGAAGTAAGCAGAGAGTTGGAGATCTCATAACACCAAGAAAGCAGTGCTGGGGTTCCTGCACAGAGAAGCTCCTAGTCCAGGGGTAGATTGGTAACAAGGACCTTCCTCCAGAGATGACAGAGAGAGAAAGACTTCCACTGGAGCTGGTGCTCTGAATTTGGACTTTTAGCCTACTAGGGTATGAGAAAATAAATTTCCCTTTGTTAAAGCCATCAGCTTGTGGTATTCCTGTTACAGAAGCACTAGATGACTAAGACAGTTAAAGGTGATAAGTGCTAGTGATAAAATAGGGCAGGGCTAGGGAGCATGTGAGTGTGAATGGGAGGGAAGAGATTTTCTGGTTGCAATTTTAAAAGGGTGGTCAGGGTAACCCTTAATAAGGAAATGGATTTTGAGCAATGAATTTTAAATGGTGAGCTAATTAGTCACATCTAAATCCTAGATTCTGGGGGCCAGAGGTGGTGCTGGAATGGGCCAGGACATGGGCAGAGCTGTGAGCTCATCTCAGGGAACCATGGAGATTTCCCTCTCAATATGGCCATGCTGTGCCACCTTGAAATGGGCTATAGGATTTCAGGGCTGGCCCCAGGGAAACAGACAGGTCATCTGCCCATCTGCGCACTGCATGGGTTTTCCCTCTGATTTTCTCCTCTTGGGCAGCAGACACCCGTTTTGAGAAGCTGGGCTAAGGGAAATAAACCCCACCCTATAAGGTCACCTGTTTTTTTTATTTAACCAGAAGCAGAACCTAGGTATTCTGGTCAAAGGCATGCAGGATGCCGAGTGGGCCCCAGTGGTGGTATAGACTGATCCTCTTTTCTCAGTGAGAGCTTCATAACACGTTCATTCAGGGGCCTGGCCCTGGAGGCTTCCTGTGTGGGAAGGACTATTCTGTGTGGTCTCTGTGATGATCCCTGATTACTTCTGAGGAGCTCGGGTTTATAGGCCATTTTAGGTGCCTCTGCTATAATCTGCCTTCTAGTGACTCTTCTCCATTGGGTTTTTGCTTTTTCTCTATTCACTGAGAGAGATCTTAACATATTCTGAATGCCTATCCTTACGTAGTTATGTTCATTGCAAATATCCCCGCCCGCCCCCCCCCCCGAGTTTGTGGCATTTTTTTCCCTCCTTTTTCAGTAAGAATGAAGACTTCATTGGTTTGAAAAATACTGAATTTAAAAAGTGCCTTTCTTGCAGGATTTTCTTCTAAGAATTCCCATATTGTCTTAGTCACACTCACAGCAGAGGCCTTGGAAATGAGACATTGGGCAATATCATTTTGGACCCCAAATGAGCAGTGTTAACAGAAAAACGGGACTGAATTCCCACGTGGCCAGGAACCAGCCCTGAAGGCCTTCCCCAGGGAGGCATTTCAAAGACGTCTGGAGCAACGGGTGTGCCTCCCAGGGAATCGTGAATGAACCTCTCCACAGGCCTGCTTTGAGGGGTCCCCACTCCCTTATGTACCAAGCTTAGCACTTAATATGTCCTCATTCTGCTTACAGTCTAGGTAAGAATTAGAATGCTTCCCTGAGGGGAAAATTCTTCATATATGCTCCATAATCAAAGCACCTCAGGACAAAGTTTAAAAGAAAAGCAAGGCACTTCCCAACAGTCCTTAACTGAGAGGGTCTTTGTGAGAATTTTGTGAGACTCAAGGAAAAAAAAAGGACACAGTAAATGCCGCCTTCTTTTCTCCTCAAGAAAAAAAAAAAAACTGGCGCTAAGATGTCAGGCATTCCACAATCTCCTCTTCTCGTCCCTTATCTAACTTTTCTAATAAAACTAGGAACCAGGCGATCAGCTGCTGTGAGAAGAGAACCCAGGAGTATTTCCAGTCTATGTTATGTTTCAGCTTCAGTGAAATCCTGTTTCAAGTCATTAGATCGGTGGAGGAGCTGGAAGGCTGAAACTACTGGCCCTCGGACTTGCGGGAAGGACAGAGTGTGGTGGGCAGGGCCTCCTGGGCCATCCTTTGCCCCAAGAGGCTTTGGAGGCTCCTTCATGTTAAAGCAAAGGCCTTTCAGGCCTAGCCAATAAGAGCAGCGAAAGACTTTGAAAAGGCTTTGAAAGAAGAAACAGACTCAGGAGGGGCAGGTTTGAAGCTTTTTGTCTTCAGTCAGCTTTCTGGCTTCAGGTCACCCTGGCCCCTGGCTGCCTACAGACCGGGCCTAACTCACCCACCTCTCTCTCCCTCCCAGCTTTCCCTCAGCACCATGGGCTGTGGCTTCTGCCAGTTATGATGGTGTCCTTTCAGTAGCTCCTCGCACCTTTCAGAGGGGGCAGGTGCTCAAGGTATAGAGCACAAACCCACAGTGCCCTTAAAAACCCAAGCCTACTGCAATTAAGTCAATTCCAACTCATAGAGACCCTGTACGACACAGTAGAACTGCCCCACATGGTTTCCAAGGCTGTAAATCTTCACAAAAGCAGACTGCCACCTCTTCTCCCGTGGAGTGGCTGGCAGGTTTGAACCACCAAACTTTTGGCTAGCCGCTGAGCACTTTAACCACTGTGCCACCAGTGCTCCTTACAGTACCCTCTGTTGTCCTTTAGCAGAAACACTGCTGAGAGGACATGAGGCCTGACTGATCCCGAGGCTCAGATGGGGAGAACCTGAGGAGTGGGTGGGAGTATTGACTTCAGAAAATCTCAGCTTCCTCAGGGTCAGGTCCCTGGGGTCAAGCCCGAGTGTTGGAAAACTGAAGTGGTTCTGAATCTCGGTGTGTTGAATGTCTAGTACACAGGCCTGGGCAGCCCCTGGAGGATTCTCAGACCTTATTCCAGCCAGCACTCGGGAAACCCTCACGGAGTGACGAAAGCAGCAATATTCCTGGGGATCTTTATTCCAGGATCTGAACTCAGTTTGTACAGTCTTGGGAGGTGGAAGATGAGAAAGTTAGGGACCAGGCAGGGTGTCAAAAGAGGAGGCTCATTTCACGTCCTTTGGATTCTTGTTTCACTCCCCCCCCCCTTTTTTTTTTAGCAACTAGGGCTCCAAGCAGGCATTTATTGTTTCAAGCTCATTTTGTTAACTCTTCTTTAGTCTGAGCAGAGAACGGTCTGCTCACCACTAGTGATGAGAATCGGGGAAACAAATTCCCCAGCCCACACCAGGGCAGGCTTTGCTGCAGGAAATCCTTGCAGCTTAGCTCTGCAATCTTCTTCTGTCTCCCCCTAGACTGAGCAAAGCAGAGGGGTGTGTGGGAAACCTGCCACAGCCATTCTCAGTAGGGGCCTGCTCACAGCTGACCTCTAAAATAAAGCCTTCCATTGCATCAGGACCAGAATTACCTGAAGAGCTTCTTAGAAGTGTAGATCCCTAGATACCCCCTCCCCAAATTGCTGAGCAGCTAGGGGCCCATGAACCACTCTCTAGCACCTTCCATGGGGGTCTTCCAGGGTGGGGTCTACAGTGGCAGAGTCATGGGAGGGTGGGGGCAAAAGAACTGATAGATGTCATAGGAGCCAACAAAATGGAGGTGGGAGGAAAAGAAGAAAGAACTAGATAGGGCTGAGAAGAAAATCTAGGAAAACATGTCATTGGAAAGAAACCATCCAACTAAAATCATGGGACCTCGTCCTGGGAGTGCACAGGCTCAGGACCTCAGTGCAAAGCAGCTTCATGAAGCAACTCTCCCTGCAGCTTCTGTTGCGGAATGCCAGGCTGGTGGAAAAACAGTGCAAGAAATTCAGGCTGACAAAGGGGTCACATGCAAGAGGAACTGCTGCCAGGGCTTGGCCGGTAAGCACCACTTCACCCTCCCCGTGCGGTGCTGCAGCTCTGGGAGCCTGGGGATCCCCAAAGTCTGATCGTGGCCTTCAATCTAGGGGTGAACCCTTGGGAGGACTCTTCCCAGTGCGGTGCAGGCGGTGAGTCCTGATTGGAGAGAGGGTCCACCTGACAGGGTGGCCTCTTTGGCCTGGCCTTTTCCTCCTGGAAGTGCACCCCCCGGGGTTTCCCATGGACGGATTTAGAAGCCCATGTGTGATCACAACTCACTCATCCGTGCCCAGCGTCCTAGGGATACCCCACAGCTGACCGATTCGCAGCGGAAGTGCTGCGGGTCCGGCGGTGCACGTGGAGCTCCTGAAGTCCAGGTTCTGGGCCACCCCCTCCGTGGCATTGGCCTCCCCCTAAATTTTAGTGGTAGCAATGAGGAGACTGGTGGGGGAGACTCAGAGGGATGAGGGCAGGGGCTGGAGCCTGGCTGGCAGGCATGTATGAGGGGAGCTGGCCCTTCGCCAGAGGCACCGGACCCAGGCTCAGGTCCTCTGCCAGCCCTGCTGGGCGCAGGACTCCGTGACGCCCTGGAGTGCTCCTCTCCCCGCGCGCAGCACCCACTGTGGTTGGCCCAACCGCCCCAACTGCCTCTCCCTGCCTTTTAGTTTCACACTGTGCGTGCGTGTGTGTGTGTGAGTGTGTGTGCGTATAACATTTTTGTGCTTTAGGTGAAAATTTACATAGTAAATTAGTTTGCCATTCAGCAATTCATACAAAAATTTTCCCCGACATTGGTTGCAATCCCCGCAATGTGTCAGCACCCTCCCCATCCCCACCCTCCTGAAAAAGGTGTCCTTTTGATGCCCACATGCAACTGGACACCACAACATACCACACACAAAGGGAATCCCAGCTGGGTTTCAGACCCAGACATAAAAACACAACTTTAAAACAATTACTATACGGTATGAAAAAGAAATTAAGTACAGACAAAAATAGAAAATAAAAGAATATTTGAAGACAGTATCCTCCCTATTTTGGACTCAGGAGCCTGTGGGCACGACACTGCTTGGGTGGCACACTGTTCATTTCTTTTCAGAAAATACAAAGTCTGAGAGGAGGGAACTGGTACCAGGAGTGGATGCAGGAAAGGACCTTTGTGGAAATGGGGAGAATCTGGGATTGATTAATGGGTTTGGATAAGGCTGAAAAGAGTGAATATCCACATAATCTTTAAAGATGGCTTTCCAGCAGCCTAGAGCACACATTGGAAACTTCTCTAATAAATTATTGCCAGAAGATTCCATGAAGCAAAATGGATTGTTGTTTTCGCTACTTGCCGTTGAGTCGAAAATGGATTAGAGTTAAAAATCTTCCTGCAAAGAAAATTACAGGCCTGGTTGGCTCTCAGCAGATTTCATGAAACATGCAAAGAACAGTTAATTTTGGCCTTAGACAGGATCCATCAAAGAATAGATGAAGATGAAACTCTCCCCAACTTGCCCACGAAGCTAAATGCAATCATGGTCGGCAAGGTCAATGTGTTTGTTATCTACTGGTGCACAACGAATTATCCCAAAACTTAACAGATGTGGGATAGACTACAAAACAGTCCATTCATTTTGATAAAATTTGCAACTAAACAAAGATAGCTATAATTACTTCTATCCCAGAATATAGTTTTGACGGTGAAAGAATAAGCCAGAAATTTTAAATAACGAGGGTAACTATTAAAAGATTTTAAAACTTTTTTAATGCTGATATAATTGCAAACCTAGAGGACGAATATAAAATTGCTGATAAAGTGGCAGGATATAGGACAAATATACCAAAATCAGTTCTATATTTCTGACCAGAAATAAGCACGCGAAAAAATGGAAATGGGAAGGATAGACCATTCTTTTTTCTCTGCTATTTGATTGTACCAAATAGTGTCAAAAACAATAAGATACTTAGGGAAATGTTTTGATAGAAACGGTAAGGAACCTATATGAAGAAAATAATCTACTGAAGTAAATAAAACAAAACCCGATTGAATGCAAAAAAATGCCTGTTCTCCCAAACGTGAAGACTTGTAAAACAAGTCAAGTGTTTCAAAACTAAGATATATATATAATATGATTCCCATTAGAATACCAAAATAGTTGTCTGTTGAACTGAATACAGAGTAGAACTGCCACTTAGGGTTTTTTCTTTTTTTGAGGGGGAAGGAAGGGGGCTGTAATTTTTCCAGAAGCAGATTCCCAGGTCTTTCTCCTGTAGAGCTGCTGGGTGCGTTCGACCCGCCAACCTCTCGGTTAGCAGCCAAGTGCTTAACCATTGCACCAGCAGGGCTCCTTATACCAAAGAACAGACAATTGAAATATGAAAAAGGATAGTAAGTGCAGCCTTCTTTCATTGAATAATAGAACAAATTAATACATTATACTAAACCAAAAAACCAAACCCATGCTGTCGAGTCGATTCTGACTCATAGTGACCCTATAGGACAGGGTAGAACTGCCCCATAGTTTCCAAGGAGCGCCTGGTGGACTTGAACTGCCAACCTTTTGGTTAGCAGCCATAGCTCTTAACCACTGCGCCACCAGGGTTTATACTAGAAACTGAGAAATACACCAGTGGAACAAAATAGAAAATTCATAATAAATGGTGCTGACTCAACTGATTGTCCTTATAGAAAAGTGTGCCAAAATACTGCATTGATTTACAAATTTAATGTATAAATCAACAACAATCTTAACAGAAAATTAGGAAGTTACATGTAAGATTTTCTTATCTTATATAGGAAATCCAGAAATTATAAGAGAAAAGGTAGATGTAATTGAGCATAAAACATTTCAATTATTGAAGAGAGGAAAATAGCTTGCAAAAAAAAAAAAAAAAAAGAAAGAAAAAAGAAGAGATAAACAAGCAAAAGATTTAAAAATTTGAAACGTAGATGACAAAGGACTAATAACTATTCCTACTTTAGATGAAGGAGACACAAAAATTTGGCACTTGGAAAATGAGCAATGATTTTTTTAAATAATATTTTATTATGTTTTTGGTGAAACCTTACGCAGCAAATTAGGTTCCCATCTGACAATTTCTACAAAAATCATTCAGATCTTTCACAGCGTGTCAACAGTGTCTTTAATTGTGTTCCGGTTGTTCCATTTCCAGTACTCTAGTTTCCCTGCCCCCTTATCATCTCGTCTTTGCTTTAGAGTAATGGTTGACATTTTGGCTGCACATAATGCTTTTTTAATGGAGTGCCATACTGATGGATAATACCCTTTATTTTGTGTGCCAGTCTGCTATTTCGCTAAAAGATGAACTCAGGGAATAGTTTCAGTACAAGGTTTAAAGAGTATCTCAGGGATGGTTTGTATTATAAGTATATATATAGTCTCAACTGGTCCGGTAAGTCTGGACTTTTTAATAATCTGAGCTCTGTTCTTCATTTTTCTCCCACTTTTTCAGCATCTATGTATTGTGACCCTCATCAGAACTGTCGGTAATGAGCAATTACCGACCATTCAGAAAATATCCAAATCCCCAATAAAAATAATCAAAGTTTCAAAAACACTGATAGTTAAGAAAATGTCAGTCAAAATCCCAGTGAAACCGGCACAATTGAAAAATCAACACCACTTATGGCTGGGTGGGCTGTGGGAAGAAGGATGCCCTCAGACATGGCTGGAAAGGTGCTGTCATGGATGGAATTATGTCCCCTCCAAAAGGTATATATCAATTTGTCTGGGCCATGATTCCCAGTATTGTGTAATTGTCCTCCACTTTTGATTGTAATTTTACGTTAAAGAGGATTAGGGTGGGATTTTAACACCCTTACTATGATCCAGTGTAAACGGAGTTTCCCCGGCGTGTGGCCTGCACCACCTTTTACCTTACAAGAGATAAAAGGAAAGGGAAGCAATTGACCTGAGATTCCCACACTGAGAAGCTCCCAGACCAAGGAAAGAGTGATGACAAGGACCTTTCTCCAGAGCTAACAGAGACAGATAGCCACCCTGAATTTGGGCTTGTAGCCTACTAGACAGTGAGAGAATAAATTCTCTTTGTTAAAGCTATCCACTTGTGGTACTTTTGTTATAGCCGCACTAGATGACAAAGACAGGTGCGTTACTACAGACTTTTAGGGGAAAGACATAGACATGGCTCTATACTTTTTAAAACATTCTTTGAACTGGAAATCTCACTCATTAGAATCTACCCCACAGATACAAATCCTGTAGTACATAGTAACCCTGCAGGACACAGTAGAACTGCCTCATACAGTTTTCAGGGAGCAGCTGGTGGATTCGAACTGCCAACCTTTTGGTTAGCAGCTGGGCTCTTAACCACTGTGCCACCAGGGCTCCATGTAGTATATGCAAAGGATGGTTATTGTTAAAGACAAAAAAGGAAAAATAAAATTATTGCCCATTAAGGATGTGATATTATAATAAAATTTTAATGCATAATATTCAAATATTCCAGTAATATTAGAATAATAATATAATAACCATATCATATAATAATATATGGTAGTCATTAGAATGAAACAGAGCTATAGAAGATTAGTAAGTGAAATCACTGTGAAGTATCATTGAAGAAAAAAAACCAAGACAGAGAGAAGTATATATATAAAGTGAGCCCATATGGGTAAAACAATAACAAATAACCAAATGTATTTGAATCCAAGCATATATATATCCATAAATGAGTAGATGTGGTTATTTGCATGTGTGAGTATGATAGTTTAAGCAAGAATAATAAGATAGAACACTTACCTGATTGTTGATATGAACTATCTTAGATTCAGTTATGGGAAGGGACAAGGGGTGGGGAGCTAGAACATACTGAAAAAACTATGCTTAATTGACTCATTGGCAGTGGGTTTTTTTTAAAGATCATAGCTGCTATATGTTTTCATTTCTGTAGAGTTATATGAAAGTGTATAGGTTGCACATTGTCATTGTTCCCATTTATTTACATTCTTTATGTATAAATACGAGTTAAAAAATTAGAAGAACTAAGCAGCATTAGTTCCATATCTACTGACTTACAGGGGAGCCATGATCAAATGTCAAGTGAAAAAAGGGGCAAGGAGCAATGTGGGTAGACTGTGTTGAAGGTTCTGTAACAGCAAACATGCAAATAGATCTACATGGATACGTACGACTGTAACATGTGTCCCAGAAAAGAGAAATGTAAGGAAGAACACACATGTGTCTTTGAACACTGGACACCTTGGGGGAGCAGGAGCATCACACACATGTAGGGATGGCTTGTATTATAACTTCTTTACAAATTTGTACTGTTACGTATGTCATAATAAGATTATAAGATATGTGCAAGTCGTAAAATATGACATGTATGTTTTTAAAACTATTTTTTTATGTTGTTGTTGCTGTTAGGTGCCATCAAGTTGGTTCCGACTCATAATGACCTTATGTACAACAGTAGGAAATACTACCCCATCCTGCGCCATCCTCACAATTGTTGCTGTTTGATCCCATTGTTGCAGCCATTGTGTTAATCCATCTTGTTGAGGGTCTTCCTCTTTTTCTTGCAGGAAAAAAAACCAATCTTTAATGTCAGATCAGAGATTTTAATCCCTGAATAGAGAACACAAACACAGACTGTACAAAAGTCAGACTGCAGATTTCATGTTTGGTATATGAAGCCAGTGACCTCTTCTGATCTCTATCCCTAGAAAGGACCAAAAAGAATTCTGCGAGGTCAATATAGTAACTCTTAATGCATGTACACGTGTACACGCAAAGATGAGGGCTGAACACCATGTGCAATTGAGTAGGTAACACAAGGCACAAAGAAGAGTCTCCTTGTCTGGTATGGTACTACCATCTTCCTCCCCTCATCGCTCTACTGGAAAACCTACCCTTGCGCACTCCAGGCCTTTTATCAGGACTCAATGGCAATGGGTTTGGCTTTGGTTTAAACGTAGAGGAAATTAACTGGGAAATTGCTGCTTTTAGGATAATGAAGACTATGGCCATAAGTCTTTAGACAGGTGGACCTCTCCAGACACCTCTGCCCACCCTGTATACATCAGGCCCCTGGCAGGTCTGTACCCCTGAGAACCACAGGCTTTCGTTTTTCATCCTCTGGTACTGGCAGAATTAACCCTGTCTCAAATTTTTCAAAGCTCTCGCTTCTGTCTGCCTCTGACCCCGTCCCTCGCAGGAGCCATTACTGTCACTGAGAAATATACACAGGGCAGCCTGTGGATGGAGATGCCCATCCTGGAGGCCCTGCCCTCCCTTCCTTGCTCCTGAAGGCTTCCCTGTGCCATTTGGGGTCTTATCTCCCAGGAGGGTCAACATGCCCCTGGCATCTTCCAGGGCGTGGGACATGATGATGTGTCTAAGACTTGGGCTTTTCTGCTCATTATACAGTCTGGGCCTGAATCTGCCCCTTGCTGGCCTCACCTCTAACCATCTGTGTTCTCCCAGGGTTAAGAGGCCTCGTCTGCCTTTGTTCCTATACTTCCAGTCCAGTCTTTTTCTTCCCGTTCTCTGACCCCAGGATTGGCCAAATTATACCACAGAAAAAAAGAAAGAACAAGCTAGTGTCATTGATATGTGCAAAATCAAACAGAAAAAGGTTTTTTAAAAGAAAAAAAAAGTTTCCTTACATCCTAGGAACTCATCCTTTGCATGAGTTACGCAGACACTACTAGATCTACTGTTATGCAGAAAAGGGACACCCAGGAGAGTTTTTCTAAACCATCTCCCACTCCAGTCCAAAGAGGCCCAGTACCCAGTGCCGCCAAGTCAATTCCGACTGATAGTGACCCTACAGGACAGAGTAGAACTGCCCCATAGAGTTTCCAATGAGCACCTGGTGGATTCGAACTGCCGACGCTTTGGTTAGCAGCCGTGGCACTTAACCAATACGCCATGAGGGTTTCCTCCAAAGAGGCAACACTAAATCACAGCAATAAACCCAAATTCCCCCAGTGAGGGCAGTAGACTTGAATGCAGTGAGCTCTTTATTTCACCACCTCCTCCTCTTTGCCCAACCAGGACCTCCTCCTTTCTATGCTTGGAGGATGATGAGAAGTGACCCAGAGTCCTTGGGTAGGGCCTTACGCCCACTGCTCACCTACAGGCAGGTCTCGCCACAGCCTACTCTCTCTCTCTGGTTCCTTCTATGCAAAGAACTCAGTGACACCCCGTTCACCAGCACACTTCCGTTGGAGCTGTCTTTGCAGAGTCCCCCTCAGCCTCCCAAGTCCCACTGAAATCCCATTTCTCCCCCCCTCCTTATGCTGTGCTCATTCTCAGAGTTCTGAGACCTCACCATCCAGATCAGGCCTGTCCTCTCCTCTCCTAGGCTAGGGGAACCTCTGAGCAGACCTGGTGTCTGCAGTCAGGTGTTCTGGGGCTCCTTCTTTCCAGGTCCCCCTATGATTGCAGCTCTCCATGCACTTGGAGTAGTTGGATTGGGGCACAGGCTGGGAGGAGAGGTTCTTACAGGCAGGTGGGTTAAAGGAGCCTGAACAGAGGCCTTAACAGAACAAAAACCTACTGTCTTGTTGATTTCAATGCATGGTGAACCCAGGTGTTTCAGAGTAGAACTGCACTGCACAGAGTTTTCAATGACTGTGATAGTACAGAAGTAGATTGCCAGGCCTTTCTTCCGTGGGCCACATATCTTTTGGGTAGCAGCTGATGAGACGACCCACATTTCCCAGCACAAATGCCCTGCTCCTCCCAGTCCCAAGTTGCTAGCAGGTCTTCAGGCTCTTCCTCCTCTGGCTTCAGTGCTGTGCCCCCACCCTCTGTAGCCTGGCCTCCTGCCTCTGCAACCTCACCAGCTGGTGCCTCAACCTCCTCAGCTGCTCTCTCTGCTTCTCCAGCTGCCCCTCCAGCTCCTGCAGACGGCACTCCTCTCCCACACCTCCCTCTTCTTGGAGGCCATCAAGTGGCCTTGGCCAGCTGGTGGCAGCCTCTGGGCTTGCATGGGGGTGAGGGTGGCAGTTCCTTTTCCAGCAGCTCTTCACAGAGGACCTGGTTGCTGAAGCCCTGGCTCATTCCATGCTCCATGTGAGCCACCAGGGCCTCCTGGGACTTGAACACAAGGCAGCAGGCCAAGCAGTGGAAGCTGCGCTCATGGGTCACTAGCCACTCCAGGGTGACTGCGTGGAGGCTTTCCCCATGCTCCTCTCCTCAGACGCTGGGCTCAGTGGTGCGGGCCTGGGGCCCCTCCTTCCAAGGCCCCAGGGTGCTTACCAGGGACTCAGTGTTGGCCAGACTGGGGGCACAGCGACGGTGCTCTACTCAGAGAGCTCGGCCTCAAAGACTTGGGGCATCTGTTCCACGGGGGCAAAGGAGGTTTTGGTCTGCCAGGACACAGCCACCCCCTTGACCGTGTGCACCTGGGTGAAATATACACACCTTACCCATCGCTTCTCTGGGGTAGCCCCTTAGCTGGATGAATGAGATATCTGCTCAGTGGAAGCTGAGGGAAAAGGCCTCTCTGATGGTAGTGGAGTCTTTCTGGCCCTAGAGCTTGGGTTTTTTGCTTGAGATGTTGTGGATTCTTGGGCATTTTCCTTTTGGATAGAGACCTCTGAGAATAGTTAATTTATATGAGCTCTCATGGCCCTGATCTTCATATAGGAGCCCAAGGCTCTGGTCTCAGGAATCCCTGGAGGCCTCTCCATCACCAGCATCCTCCACCTCTGCAGACCTCGTCCCTTCTCTCTTTCCACCAAAGCTACCATATTTTTGGGGGCATTGCTGTGAGCAATAAAATCTCTGCAAAATGGTACCAATGATAATAGCCATTTCCAAGCAGTGGATTCTGACTCATGGCTATACCATGTGTTACAGAGTAAAGCTGCACTCCATAGAGTATTCTTGGCTGTAATCATTATGAAAGCAGAAGCAAGGCCTCTCTTTCAGGACGCACCTGTGTGAGTTGGAACCACTAACCCTTCGTTTATCTGTAGAGCACAAACGGTTTGTGTCACCAAAGGTCCCATTCTAGTGATAGTAGTGCCTTGTAACAAAAGTTCACGCCCTTTGAAAATAGTATTGTGGGGTTTCATATTTGTAAACAAAGAATCTTGAAGTTAATTTTTTCGTGGCATTGATATGTTGAATGCCAAGTGAATTTCCTCCTTTGGAACATGTAAATGTCCTCATTTCCCTGAACCTTTTTAACAGTCTGAAACTTCTCCTAAAGATTTCTTCTACGCCGGTGATTTTCTTACCATATTTAACAAGTAAACATTCAAACAGGAGAAATGCTCATCTCTTTTAACTCTCTTTGAAGGGAGGACTTTTATAGAGGCGCCGTACCTAAAGAGAAAGAAAAATTTGTATACTTTGTTAAAAACCTTACAGGTATACCTCTTCCTTGTACCCTTCCTAAACAAGCAACAGAGGGTTAAACTTATCTTTCTGTAAACAGAAGTCCCCTCTACAGGTCCATCTTAGATGAACTCTTTCAAGGTCCTCAGGCAGAAAACAGATGACTGTATGTATCTGAGAGTCTTGATTCCACAGACGTCAGTGGTCAAATACAACTACCTCACCTGGGTGTGTCTGGGTGGGTTGTCCATGTCAGCCTAAAGGTCTGTAGGTTTTTCTGTATCTGAGGGAAGGACTGGAGAGCTCAGAGAGAAGAAAGAGATGGAGGTAGGTTGTGTGAGTTGGATGGACAGAAAACTCCAAGGTGAGATACAGGATAGAGAGGAGGGACCTCCCAGGAGTATGTTAGAGAGATACAGAGACCAAGGAGGGAGCAGAAAGCAGGGCTCAGCCACTGTGGGGCAATACAGGAGAAAAGCAGAGAAGAAAAAGGGGTGGGTGGTGGAAGAGGTTATAGTATCAGGGTGTGCCACCAGGATTTACAGCATAAGCTCAGGTTCAGTGTGGTAAAATTTTAAAACTTCAAGTCTAAATAGAACTTTAGAACTTGGAGGAAAAGGGCAAGTCCCTGGAGCTCAGGCAGCAAGTCATGCCCAGACCTTCTGCTGCCTGAGTCCAGGCTGGGAACTGTTGGGGCTCACAGTGACCGGCAACTCTGGGTCAGCGTGGGGTACCGTGTTCTCTCACACCACCCACTCCCAAAACTCCTCAAATACCTTTATTTCTTTTAGTTCATCACATGACTTATCAATTCGATCTCATTAGAACATATTAAAAATAAGTACAAGTCTCCATAACCACCCTTCTTCCTGGTCCTTCACCCACTGCCCTAGGTGACCACTTGCCTCCTTCAATCCCAGAGATAGAAGCATATGCCTAAAATATTGAGTGTCTTCTCCTCCCTACTCTGAAAAACCCTCAGGTTACAGTAGAATTTTATGATTAACGCATTTATTCCTTCACATTACCTACTTTGCTTAATCGTCTACTAAATGGCAGGAAGTACTTTCCCAACAAAAACCTTAGTGAGCCCGGTCATCCCACATCAAAGGCTTCATCTTCTCTCCTTGTGGCCTTCTTTTTCAGGGAAATACAACCCCTCACTGCCAGCTCTAATTGATTGGGAAGAATTTTCCTCCCACCTCAACTCTTAGAGAAAGGCCTCTTCGTTGCATTCCGCTGCTCCATCCCTGGGTGAAGATGAGCCAAAAAGGGTGGTTTTCTGAAGGAGGTTTCTCCCTCCTCCCAGTTAGAGAAGATATCCCAAACTCTCACTAGCTGGACGACTCTGACTTAGGAAACACTCTCTGGCAACTGGTAGCTTAAGTCGCTCTCCCACAGAAGACCTCAGATCAACAACCTCTCCAAAGAGCCGTTGGGATCTGAGTGAACACCATGGCTTCCTGTAACTCTTGTGTGACATCATTGTTGACATATCTCAGTTCCAAGGGCCCATTGTGAATCCATACACGGCAACAAGAAAAATGTGGCAACTCTTCTGGCAGGGGTTAGGAAGTTATTTTAAGGGAAATAATATAGAAAGAATGAATTGAACCTTTCCCCTGCCCTTAAACAGGTTAATATCCACTGGGGTGACTTGAGAGTCCAGGGAATGATAACAGTATAAGGGCTGTTGTTCCCCAAGCCACTCCTCTGACACTGTTTGAACCACTTTGCTCCAGTCCTAGAAACACATGTGCACTCTGAAGCCCTCTCAGGCCTCCTTTGCAGCTGAGGCTTCACATAGGCTGTTCCCTTCGGATGGAAGATGTTCTCTCCCCTCCCTTCTTCTCCGTGGTGAACCATGATGGTGAAGACAGCAGGCCCCAGCCAAACTCCTGGGCTTGAGTCCCAGTGTCTCCATATACCTGCCATATGACCTTGGATGAGGCATTTAACCTCTCTATGCCTCACTTCCATCACCTGTCAGATTAAGAGAACTCTTTTTTTTTTTTTTTTATCCTTCTCATAGGGTTGTTGAGAGGATGCCACCTTTAACAACAGTGACTGCTACAGACTAAGATTGTGTGAATGCTCACTGTTAGAGGAGCCATGGTGGTGCAATTGTTAAGTGTTGGCTACTAAGGAAAAAGGTGTCAGTTCAAACCCACTTAGTGGCTTTTGGGGAGAAAGAGCTGGCTATCTGCTCTCGTAAAGATTACAGCCTTGGAAACCCTATGGGGCTGTTCTACTCTGTCACGTGGGGTCAGTAGGAGTTGGAATAGAGTTGATAGAACATAGCAACAACAACAACATTGTTATACTTCATGTCACAGCTTGCTGAGTCTGCCTAAACTACTTGATATTCCTGCTCTAAGTATATCAGATCACTCTATAATCCCTACATGATAACACTCCCCCTCCCCACCCCACTCAACTGTTCACGTGAGATCCTCATTTAAAAATCTATCTCCTTTAGAAGGATTATAAGCAACTTAGGGGCAAACACAAGGTCTGCCTTATACGTGTAGTCCTAGAAAGTAGGATAGTACCTGACACATAGTAGATACTTGACATATATTAGTTGGATCAATGAATGATGAATAATGAGTCCCCCAAAAGACCCATCCTTTGTAGAAAATCAGCGCAGAATAGAACTCTTCGATGTGGTGCCTAAAAGCACCATCACTCATGGGTAGGCTGTTGACCCAAATTCATTGATCTTCCTGGCTCTGAGCCCCAGAATATGGTACACTTACCCCCTTCCCATGCTTTCTCTTGGGCCTTCTGGAAAAGGGTTAGCATTATGGCCTCACAGAAAAGCAATGAGTATAAGGACCTCCATGGTCAACCCACATGGGAGGCCTAGCAGAGCCCTCAGGAAAAAGCCCACTGTTCTCTGCTTTGCTGCACATTTGATTTTGTTCTAGAGCGCTGTTTAGAAAAGCAACCAGTAAAATTGTTGAAACCATTTGAGAAGGGGTTTTAGAAAGTTTTGTTGGTGAACAGAAGGGAATCTGATAACTTGGAGGAAAACGGAAGGTCTCAGATGAGGAGGAGAGGAGGATTGTTTTGTGTGACTGCAAAGGGTAGAACCGGGACAAGCATCTCTAAACACAAAACGACAAAAGAAGAACTTTCTTGCTCAGAAATGCAGCAAAAATGCCCCAATAGCTTCACCCTGTCTCCTCAGAATTTTTACGTTCATGATACCCATGCACTTGCACTGTGGCCTCAGGAGAATACTTGGGGTTTCCTGAATATATTGGGCCATTTCCTACTTTTTAACCAGCTACTGATATTTCCACATTTGGCTCAGCATCACTTCCTGGTAAACCCTTCTCTGACCCTACTGCTGGTATAACTCGTCACTCCCTGCTGTGTACTCCATTGTGTTTTAGAAACAATTTGCCATAGCTCAGAACACACTTGATTGTATTTGCTTCTTGTGATTGATGGTAAAAGTGGCCACTCATTCTTGCTATCTCTGTACCTGTGCCCTTTTAATGTTTCAAGCATCACTTCTTGGTTGAAGCCTTTCTTGACACTATTCCTGGTAGCACATCCTACTCCCTGTTGCTGTTGTCTTTAGGTGCCATTGAGTCAATTCCGACTCATAGTGACCCTATGTACAACAGAACTATGTCCCACTCCGGGAGATTCTTGTACTCAAGAAATTCCTTACCATAGTTCAGAAAACACTCAAGTGCTTTTATTTATTGTACCTGAATACAGTATGGCCATATATTTTTCCTGTTTGTTTTCCATGCCTTTGGAAAATGACCTGGAAGCTGCTTTCATCAAAAGCAGAAGTCTGTTAACCTCTTGAATTGCGACTGAACTTATGACAGCTTTGGCCATTGGCCAATACCAAACCTGATAGAAGTAGAGAACTGAAAGGACTTGGGCTTTGGGGCTTGCCCTATAGCTGCTCTTCAAACCCTGGAAACTCATGGGTTTGAGCCAAGGCCAGTGTGCTGCATGATTTATGTCTTTCATCAAATTTGGATAGTGTCCGGCTGTTATTTTTGCTTCTGCACCTTTCTCTCTATCCTCTACTTTTGGGATGACCATGATGTGTTGCCGGGAGAAAAATATGGCAGTCTGCTCCCATAAAGATTTACAGCCTTGGAAACCCTATGAGGCTGGTTCTGCTTTGTCCTACAAGGTTGCTATGAGTTGGGATCGACTCAACAGCAATGGGTTTGGTTTTGGTGTGATATGTTTACTGGCGTGTTTGATGTCCCACGGGAAACGCAGGTTCTGTTCGTTTTTCTTATTCTTTTTTCCCCCTTCAGACTGGATAATTCCAAATATCTTGTCTTCAAATTTGCTGACTCTGTGTTCTGCCTGTTCAAATCTGTCATTGAGCCACTCTAGTGAATTTTTATTTCAGCTGTTGTGTTTTCAGCTTCATAATTTCCATTTGGTTCATTTTTATAGTTTCAATTCCTTTATTATAGAAACTCTGTCATCATGAGTGAGACTATATCATAGAAACTATAAAAATGAACCAAATGGAAATCATGAAGATGAAAAGCACAACAGCTGAAAAAAAAAAAGTTTCTGTATCTTTATTAGAGCTCTGCTGGTGCAGTGGTTAAGAGTTTGGCAGCTAGAATCCACCAGCTTCTCCTTGGACACCATATGGGGCAGTTCTCCTCTGTCCTATAGGGTCACAATGAGTCAGGTTCAACTGAATAGCAACCGGTTTGATTTATACCACTGTGGACATTTTCTATTTGTTCATACATTGTTCTTGTGATTTACCTCTTTATTCATGGCTTTCTTTATTTCATTGAGCATATTTAAGATATTTGATTTAATGTCTTTGACTACTACTTCCAATGTCTAGGCTCCCTCAGAGATTGTTTCTGTCAGATATTTTTCTTTACTTTATATGAGCCATATTTTTCTGGTTTTTTGTATGCTCTGGAATTTTTTGTTGAGAAATGGAAATTTTGACTATTAAAATGTGGCAGTTCTGGAAATTATATTCTCTCCCTCATCATGGTTACTGCTGTTGTTTTTTGAGGGCTTCAGCCATCCATTTGCAAAGTGGATTTTTAAATTATGTATGTAATGTCTTTATTTCACCTGTGAGTGGTCAGTCAAGCATCTGTTCCATTATCTCTGTGGTCAGTTTGTGACCTTACAGATATTTCCTTAAATATGGAGATTTTTTTAAAGGTGTGTATATCTCTTTAGAAACCCTGTTAGCACCGTGGTTAAGAGCTCGGCTGCTAATCAAAAGGTTGGCAGTTCAAATCCAACAGCTGCTCCTTGGGAATCCTATGAGGCAGTTTTATTCTGTCCTATAGGGTTGCTGTTGGTTGGAAATGACTCTATGGCAACAAGTTTTTTTTTGTTTGTTTGTATCTCTTTCAGCCACTGGATCCTGAAGGGGCTAAAACAGGGCAAAAATATCCTCAGTGTTCCCTCAAGTAACCACCTGACCCACCAAAATGTACAACTCCAAATATTTGGAGGACAAGGTTCTTATAGTCCATGCTGGCATCAGTTAGCCACTCTAAGAATAAAAGCCACTGCCCGTATGTCTGTGGTCATGCTGAGGAATGGGTGCTGGTAGCTCGTTCCCCCATGTTGCTCTCTTACTAAAGCTCAGCAGCCACTCTCTTCATCAAGTAGTTCTCTGGTTGCCCTAAGTATCTGATTAGGTTGCAGAGCACTGCAATAGATGATTCTGACTTTTTTTTTTCAAGCTTAGTGCTGTTTTGCTGGAGAGACCAATACTTGGTGCTTTCTACTCTGCCATTTTCCATTACATTAAGTTTTTTCAACTATATTGTTTTTCGCATCACATTCACTGTCACTTCAAAAGTAGGATGAGGTGTCATTATTTGCTGAGCCTTTTCGGGTATTTACACTACAAATCAGGTCTCATGCCCTACTGACAGCTCAGGAATCAATGTTCTTGGTTGCCTCTCCCAGTCTGATACTTGCATATTAATTCCTTTAAAAATGATTTTTCTATGGCTATTTTTTATTTTAGTGGACTTTAAGGAATTAAAGGAGGTAAGTATGCGTATTCAATCTTCTGTCTTAAAGTGGAATCATTGACCTTGCCCATTTATTAATTGGGGATTTTATAGTAACCCCTATTGATGTATTGCTTCTGTTTATTTAAGTTTGCCTTTATGAGTGATACATTTTTATTTTGCTTTAGGTGAAAGTTTACAGCACAAATTATTTTCTCATTCAAAAATTTATACACAAATTGTTTTGTTGCCGTTGGTTGCAATCCCCACTATCTATTAGCATGCTCCCACTTTCCCTTTACACCTCAGGTTTCCTGTGTCCATTCCTCCAGTTGTCCTGAACAGATGATGCCCATTTGGTGTCATACACTTCATTGAATTAAGAAGCATGTTCTTCACGTGTGTTATTGTTTGTTTTATAAGCCTGTCTAATCTTTGGCTGAAAGGTAGACTTTGGGAGTGTCTTCAGTTCTGGGTTAGCAGGTGTCTGTGGGCCATAATCTCTAATCTCTGGCTGAAGGGCACACCTCAGGAGTGACTTCATTACTGAGCTAAAAGGATGCCTGGGGACCATACTCTTGCAGTTTCTCCAGTCTCTGTCAGGCCAGTAAGTCTGGTCTTTTTTTGTGAGTTAGAATTTTTTCCTACATTTTTCTCCAGCTCTGTCTGGGGCCCTCTATTGTGATCCTTGTCAGAGCAGTCAG
This sequence comes from Loxodonta africana, assembly GCF_030014295.1. Lineage (NCBI taxonomy): Eukaryota > Metazoa > Chordata > Mammalia > Proboscidea > Elephantidae > Loxodonta > Loxodonta africana. The sequence continues at coordinate 798,161 of NW_026975506.1, forward strand.
TGGTGGTAGCCTGGCACCATCTAGTTGTGCTGGACTCAGTCTGGTGGAGGCCATGGTAGTTGTGATCCATTAGTCCCTTGGACCAATCTTCCCCTCGTGTTTTTGGTTTTCTTCATTCCCCCTTGCTCCTGAGGGGTGAGACCAGTGGAGTATCTTAGATGGCTGTTCACAGGCTTTTAAGACCCCAGACGATACTCGCCAAAGTAGAATGTAGAATATTTTCTTTATAAACTATGTTATGCCAGTTGAGCTGGATGTTCCCTGAGACCATGGTCCCCAGGTCCCTCAGCCCAGTAATTTGGTCCCTCAGCCCAGTAATTTGGTCCCTCAGGGAGTTTGGATGTGTTTATGGAGCTACCATGACCCTGAGTTATACAGTTCTGCTGGTTTCCCCAGTATTGTGTACTCTTTTATCCTTTGCCAAAGTTACTACTTCTCTATTTGGTTATATTTTCTTACACCTAACTTATCACCTTTCTATTTTATGCCTTTGAGTATTTTAGAATGCACTTCCTCCTTATCAGTTAAAAAATTAAGCAAAAATGCCATAGTTTCTTAAAAATTTTTTATTTTTTGTATTTTAAATTTAAATATGTGATCTAACTGGAAATAAGCAGGTGTAAGCAGCAAGTCAATGGATCAAAATATTTATTTTTAGAGGTTATTGTTTAGGTAGTTACCAAATTGCCCAGAAAACTACTTCTTGAATAAACCGTCTCGTTCCTCTGCTCCCCACCATCAAACAAATTGAAAAGCATTTTCAGAAAAAGGAAGCCCACCATTCTCACCATTTCATTTTAAATATATTGCTTTGGTGCAAAATATACCCTTTCTCTTTTTTTTTTTATTTATCCATCTGTGATCTTTTCTCTATTAAACTCACAAAAATTTTGAGGTGTGCGGGATTTTTGCAAAACTAACAAGCAAGGGTGATTTCATAACTGGGTCTATGTGTTCCAGCCTCAAAGCAGGAGAGGTGTAAATAGAAACCACAAGGATGTCTTAAGCCATGAGAACATGATTCTCTGGGATTTGCTATTTTGTTCTACAAAGGGCTCTAGATTTTTTCCATATGAAGATGAATCTGTATATCAACTTTACTATCCACAGGGAATAACACCCTAAGCCATAGGCATTTATAAGGAATATATTCATGCCTTGGAGGATATTTACAAGTATATGTATTCTGGTGAACATATATTTTCATTTTTGATGGGTATTTGTCTAGAAGTAAATTTGCTGAATTATAAATTATAGATAGGTTCAAATAATTGTTTAAAATGGTTATACCAGTTTACACTCTCCCTTGCAGTAGATTAGAGTTCCAGTTCCTCCATTCTACTCAAAATTTGGTATTTAGTATCTTTTTTATTTTACCCATCCTGGTTGGTATGGGGTAGTATAATATTGTTGCTTTATATTTGCATTTGCATGATGACCAAAGATGTCTAGCCCCTTTTCTTGTGTTTATTGCTCACTAGGCAGGCCAAAGTGGGAGGTGAGAGTGAGGGCTGGGGTAAAAAAAGGGGTCAGAAATAATGTGCCATTTTTCCTTGTAGATCATATACTTCTGTCTGCTTTCCTAACTGGTAGCAGCTAAGCCCTGTATTAGAAATACTCCCACCACCATTCTGCTTGACTCTTTTAATGATGTTCTATTTTCTTTTTCCATACATATCTCCTGAGCCCTGGTGGTGCAAAGGTTAAGAGCTCCCTGCTAACTGAAAGGTTGGCAGTTCAAACCTACAAGGCACCTCCATGGGAGAAAGACCTGGCAATCTGCTTCCATAAAGATTACAGCCTAGAAAAACCTATGGAGCAGTTCTGTTCGGTCATATCAGGTCACTATGAGTCAAAAATGACTGGATGGCACCTAACAACAACAACTTCCTCAGTTTCTGACTAAATAATAGAAGTCAATTGATGAGATTTCCCCTTTAAGTATACTTTTCTCTAGTTTCTCGTTTGTTTCAATAAACACTCATTACTGTTAAGTCAGAGAAAATAAAACTTTTGCAATGTTAAAAGTGATAATAATACCTATCTCACACACTGTATCAATCTAAGGGTTAAATGAGGAATGACATGTGAACATAGCAGAGGGCCAAGCCTCCTACGTCACTCAGGGAATGTGTTCTTCTCTCCTCTGGCTCTCTCTCTTTTCCTTATTGCTCTGCTAAGACCTTGAGGGCTACATATGGCTACAGGGTTCATGACTTCGCAATTCTGTTTTCCATACCAGTGCACCGTAATCTTGGGCTCATGGGCAGCCTCTCCACAGATGTAGTGCTTCCATTTCTATTCACTTATTTATTAAGTCAAGGTTCCACCTCCAGCCATTTCAACTCCTCCTGGGTCCAGACTTATACCCAAATGTCAGCATAAATCTCTGTATCGACCTCTTCATGTATAAAATGTGCATTATAATGATACATTCCTCATACAGCTATCATGCAGAACAAATATCGTAAGAAAGAAGAAGCCCTCACAAGGGTCCTGGCACCACCAGTGCATGTACTCAATACGTGTTAGCTGTTAGTATCATTACCTGACATCTCCAGGTGGACGTCTAACAGTTATCACATGTTATCAAGGCCATGAAATAATTCTTGGTCCCAAGCCCTATTCTACTTTTATTAATGCATTTCTCCAGACTTCCATAATGGTAGTATGTGTTTTCTTCCACACAATGGATATGTTTAGGAAAGTTTGGCCGGGTCTTACCTAATGAATTGCTCAGACATTTGAATGGGCAAACTTTGCTATGAGCTTTAGCCAACTAATGTAGCAAACAATTAGAATCATCCTCAGCTGCTCCTGCTAGGACTCTCAATCCAGAATATCTGGTAAGACTATTGTTATGGACTGAATTGTGTCCCACATAAATGTGTGTTGAAATTCTAACTCCCGCAATTGTAAATATGACCCAGCTTGAAAATAGGGGGCTCCCTTTGTTATGTTAATGAGGCCATAACAGTGTATGGTGGGTCCTAAACCTATTCACTTCTGAGCTATGAAAATGTGTGGAATAGACACAGAAATACACACGGGGCAGAGGAAGGCAGATGGTGGAGGGTGGAGACAAATGCCTCTACAGTGCAGGAACTCTAAGGATTGCTGGCAGTTTCTAGAAGCTGAAATAGAGGAGGAAGGACCCTCCCCTGGAGCTATGCTCTGAATTCAGACTTCTGGCCTCCTGAACTGTGAGAAAATGTATTTCTCTTTTAAAGCCACCCAATAGTCACTTTGTTTTTGTTGTTGTTATTGTAACTCCTACAGGTACCAAGATGATAAATTTAGCCCAAAGTAAAGTAATGTTCTTTCCTCCTTGGTATTCGTTGTTGGTGTTCGCTGCTCTTTACTCAGCCCCTGACTAATGGTGATGCTATGCAAAGCGAGATGGGACTGTTTTGATTCGTAGTGTGTTCACTGGCTGATTTTCAAAAATAGATTGCCACCTCTTTCTTCTTCATTCCTCTTAGTCTGGAAGCTCTGCTGAAACCTGTTCAGCCTCACAGCAACAAGCAAGCTTCCTCTGACAGATGGTGGTAACCGTGCGTGCGGTGCACGGGCCGGGAATTGATTGGGGTCCCCTGCATGGAAGGCAAGGATTCAACCACTGAACCACCCTGCCCCCTTCCTCCTCGGTGCGGCCCACCAGAATCCTGCTCTTTCCCTCTCAGTGTCCTCTGCTCTCACCCGAGAGCCTTGGCAGGGTCAGCTTCGTGCTGATGGATAGAAATTTGATTGATTGATTTTTAATTGTGGTGAAAATACATATTCTTATTTTATATTTATGATTACCTACTGCTTTCCAGTCAATTCCAACTCGTAGTCACCCTGTAGGACAGAGTAGAAGTGCTCCATATGGTTTCCAAGGCTGTACATTTTTACGGAAGCCGACTGCCACATCTTCCTCCTGAAGAGCGGCTGGTGGGTTGGAACCGCCCATCCTTCACTGAGCAGCCGAACACAGAACTACTGTGCCACGAGGGTTCCTCATATGTATGATTAATTTTTATTAATTACAATACTTTCTATAGTTTTGAATTTTTTTCTATGGAGACTGCTCTGTAATCTACATATGATAAAAGTTATGCCTTTTCTTTCTTTTTTGTTTTGTGTCTTATTGTATGAGTTTGATCTCCATTTTAAATGTTTAATAAAAATAATACAAAGCATTCTTATTTTACTGCTAATTTTAAAGGAAATGTCCAACATTTCCAGTTAATACCATATTAATTATAGTTTTCCAGGTCAGGCAACTCCTTTCCTGTTTCATGTTTGCTCAGAGTTCTTATCTCTCACAGTGACTGGATTTTATCAACTGCTTTATCCCATCTCTTCAGGTGACCCTGTCTTTTCTTCTTTCACCTATACATGTGGTGAATTAAATTATTAAATCTTTAATGTTCTCTCAAACCTGCGTGCCTACAATAAACCATCTTGATCATGGCATATTATATGTTTTATTCTGTGCCAGATTTCCTTTGCCAGCACTTCACATAGGTTTTTGCATCTCAGTTATTTAGTGTGCTTGTCCTGTAACTCTTCTTCTACCATCCTTCTGTAATTGGTTATCCTTATTAAACTAGCCTTAAGATCCAGTTGGAGGAGTGTCTCATGGTTTTCTATTCTTTGTTGCCTATGTACAAGTTTAAAATTATCTGTTTCTTGCATGTTTGATGGTAACCTGACTGAAAATTATCTAGGCCCATTATTTTCTTTGTACAGAGATCTTGAACTATTGATCCATGTTGTTTAGTGATTAAAGGCCTCTTCTGGTAGTAATTAGAAAAATTTCTGCTGCCTGTTCTAGGCTACTAGAATTCTATCTTAAATATTACCTTGATTTTCATGGTTTTCAGCCTCATTCAGACCAACTAATCAATGCCAAATTTTCCCCCTTTTCCCAAAGTCAGCCTCTGCAACTATTCCTGGCACCAATCCCCATATCTAAGTCTTATTTCCAAAGAAAGATATCACAGTATGCTATCCAAGCAGTTTTGTGTGCACAGGCTCCGTGAATCCATAATGTGAGCATATAATCTTCTAATACTTATTTTTCTAATTGTTCTTTTGCTAAAACTTTTTTTCTTTACTTTCTTTTTTCATCCCTTCCCTCCTCCTCCATCTGGTAGTATTAAAGTTGTGGGTTTTATGTTCAAGTCTTCAACTCAGGTGGGATTGACTCTGTGTGCAGTGCAGTGCCCAGTTGCATCTATGCAGCAAGAGAACACACTTCTAGAACCAGAAGGCGGGGAGGGCGCCGGTTGGGCAGTTGGGGGGGCGGGGCTGCGCGGAGAGGGGCGCGAGGGTGGCGCGAGGCCCGGGGCAGCCCCATCGCAAACCCGTGGGGCTGCTGGACAGAGCCCGGCCTCCTGTGCCTTCTGGGACAGGCCCAGCCAGTCCAGCACCTCAAGGCCCCAGACCCCCGCCAGGCTACAGGTCCCACCAAAACTCGGGGAAGCCTAAGGCCACGGAGGGCAAGGCCCAGGGTCTGGCCCTGAGGACTTTTTCTGCCCCGCTTGATCACAATGCTTATACTGGGAAGGAGGGAAGAAGGCCTATCAGGACATGGGTCCAGAGGAGGACAGGAGGCAGGGCAGTGAGTTGTGGTCACCCATGGAGCCAGGGTCCTGCCATGGGAAGCCCACAGGGTGCCCTTCCAGGAGGAGAAATCAAAGCCACAGAGGCCACACAGCCTGGCCGCAGCCCCAGGCTGGACTCACTGCCTGCCCTGCTGCCCTGGGAAAGGCTCCCCAGGGGCGTCACCTCTAGTACAGGAAACAGCAGAGCCTGCTCTGGCTAAGGAATTTGTTTCCTCCCCTCTCATCACTGGCTGTGAGCAGTCTCTTCTCTGTGCAGACAGAAGAGGAATTATCAAAATGAGCTACATACTCCAGATTTAAGTTAAGGATCATAAGTTAACACAGAGAAATATGATTTTAGCAACAAATGCCTGCTTGGAGTCTGAGATGCATTAAAAAAAAAAAGAAGAGGGAAGAAGCGGGGAGAAAGGGAGGGATGGAGGGAAGGAAGGGACAGAGGGAGGGAGGGAGGAAGGGAAGGGAGGAAAAGCAAGAGAAAGGAAGGAAGGGGGAGGGTGTGAGGAAGGAAGGGAGGAAGGAAGAAAGGACTACTCAAGACCGCAGAGGGAGTGATAGGAGTCTCCTTCTTTTGCCACCCTCCCATGGTCCCAAGCTTTCTCATCTCCCACCTCTTAAGACTATATCAGCTGCTTTGAGAACTTTAGAATAAAGATCCTCAGGAATATCACTGCTCTCCCCCCTTAGGGTTTGCCCAGTGCTGGGTGAAACTAGGACTGAGAATCTTCCACAGGCTTCCGCCACCTGTGTATTGGGCAGTCAACACACTGAAGTTTGGAGCCACTTAAAGGAAGCTGAGACTTCTGGACAATGACCCCCCGCCCAAAGTTCTGCCCATCTGGGTCTAAGGATCAGTCAGGCCATCGTGTACCCTCAGCAATGTTCCTACTGAAGGACACTTAAGGGCACTGTGGGTTTGCTCCCTCAGCGGAGAGCAAGGAGCTACTGAAAGGACACCATTGAAACCCGCAGAAGCCACAGCCCAGGGTGCTGGGGGAATTTGGGAGGGAGAGATGAGGATGAGTTCAAAAGGCAGGTTGTGAAGGTGGCCAGGGGCCAGTGACCTGAAGCCACAAAGCTGACTTAAAGAGAAAAGCCTCACACCTGCCCCTCCTGGGCCCTTTGCTCCTTCAAAGGAGAAAGTCTTTTTCCGCAGTTATGCAACTGGGCAGTAATAGTCCTTGAGTTATGACATGAACGAGTCTCTAAAACCTCTTGAGGAGAATGATGGTCAAGGAGGTTCTGACAACCCCACCCTGTCCTTCTCTCAGGTCAGAGGACCAGAGCTCCTCCACTGGTCTAGTGATTTGAAACAGGATTTCACTGGAAGGCAAACCTGTCACAGACTGGAAATACTCCTTGGGTTCATCTTCTTATAGCTCATTGTCTGGTGCTATTACACAACTTAGATACGGGACCAGGAGAGGAGTTTGGAGCTTGACCCCTGACATCTTAGCACCAGTTCCTGTTTCTTGAGGAGGGAAGAGGTGAAAGAAGACAGAGTTTACTCTGTTCTTTTTTCTGAGCCGCTGGAAATCCTTACAAAGACCCTCTCAGGTAAAGACTGATGGGAAGTGCCTTGGTTTACTATAACTTTGTCTTTGAGGCACTTGTTTATGTCATTTGTATAAAATGCTTTCCTCTCAAGGAGGCATTGTAATTCTTAGCTAGACTGTCTACAGAATGACTATATGTTAACCACTAAGCTTGGTACTTAAGCAAGTGGTTACCCTTCAGAGAAGGCCAGAGGAGAGGTATATAGCCTTCATTCCCTGATGCTGCCATTGCTCCAGATGTATTTGAAATGCCTCCCTGGGGAAGGCCTTCAGAGCCGGCTCATGGGCACATGGGAATTCAGACTCATTTTGTTTGTTTGTTTGCTACCATCTTTCATTTGGTGTCCAAAATGTTATTATCCAGTTTTTCACCAGATGTGGCTACAGACATCTCTCATATTTTCAAAGTAAATTTCATTCTCTAGTACTGATACGCCACCAAGAGTGTATTCCAAAGTGTTTGCACCAAGCTGTAAAGACTTTCCAAAGAGGGCAGTCCTGCGCCATGTTGTGTAGTCACAGCAAGGTTGGCATAGAGTGTTCACCCAGATACTTAGCACTGTGCTGCTTTCTATAATTCCTGAAATTCCGAGTCTGCCACCTGAAGAACTTCCTTTAGTGCTTAAACTAAGTCTGGTGGTTATGAATTCTCTTTAGAGTTCCTTCAGCTGAGAATGTCATTATTTTCCTTTATTCCTGATGGATATTTTCACTGGATATAGAATTCTGAGTTAACGATTCTTTTCTTTCAGCACTGAAAAAATGTTGTTGCAGTCTTTTGACCTCCATGGTTTTGGATGAGAACTGTAGAGTAATTGAAAATTTTCTTCCCCTTTGTGAAATGTGTTGTTTTCTCTCTAACTTCTTCCAAGGCATTTCATTGTCTTTGCTATTCTACAGTTGATTATAACTTATTTGGGCATAAAGTTCTTTGAATTTAATTTGTTGGCATGTCCTGAGCTTCTTAAATTCGTAAGTTTGTCTTTCACCAAAATTGGGAACTGTTCAGCCCAGATTTTTTCAAATACTTTAACACCTACACAGAATACCATCTACATTCTGCTATTGAGCCCATCAAGTGAATTTTTAATTTCTAAAAAAAAATTTTTTTATTAGTGTATTCATACCTAAATTTTTCTCACATCAAAAATTGTCATTTGTAAATACCTTCTTTTTCTTTAGTGATAATATTTACATTGCCATTTGTTAAAAAAAAAAAACAAAACTCTTCCTGTTACTTCTTAGAGCACGGTTACAATACCTTTTTACAGTTTTTCTGTTATGCCAGTGCTGTGAGTCCTGCTTTAACCTTATGGAAATTGTCATTTTTTTGTTTGCTTGTTTTAGCAAGAAATAGACCCAGTTATGTTCAGGCTGCAAGTTCTGTCTCATCTCCTGTATGCTGTGGCTCAAATGTCTTTTGAGTTTTCAAAGCTTAAGAGGACGAAAATATTTTGAGGACTTATCTATGTGAGTGCCACTCAGTCTGGGACCTAGATGGTGTTCTAACCCATAATACAGTGCTCAAAGGTTTACAATGCTTCTTAGGATCAGATCTATGCATGTGCAACTTACCCATTGCCATCGAGTCAACTTAGAGGTGACTTTATGTGCGACTTTATGAAATCCCTGTCTTGAGCTGCTTCCTCTCTATCTCTCTGAGGCTCTCTGCCTTCTGAGGGGCTACCTCCCCGGTCCACTGGCAAGAATGTTGGGGCTTTAATCTCTTCATTCTGCCACGCGGTTAAGTGACTGGGTCTGTCTATGGGGCCAAATAATGGTATGAAAGAGACAGAAAACGTAACAGAGGTTCCTCTACACTCTTTGGACTTAGAGTATTAGGTGTTTGCCCCTCTGCCTGCCTGCCCATCTCTCTCCTTTACAGACCGTCTTCCCCCCGCATGAGAGAAAGAAGGATTGTCTTGGGCCTATTTCTATCCACAACCTGAGTGTAGTTATGAGATTTGGGCTCATTTAATTTCAGCCTCTGGAATATTCATACTTTATGTTCTGGTTTCCTCCCCCAGCCACCTTCAACCACTTCCTTTGCAGAGTCCTGAGATAGCATCCCATGCATTTGTCCAGATACTTAGTTGTCAGATACCAGCATAGCCACCGGGGAAGTGTTGGTTGTGGTTGCGGGGAGGGACTGTACACTGAAGGAGCTGCAAGACCTGGCTGCCTTGTGTGAGCAGGACCGGGGTGTGCTGAGGGACGAGTGCTGAAGGTGCTGAGTCAAGGGGAGTTTAATGTAAAGTTGGGTCAAGAAGAGTTTGTTGATATGGGGGGAACTCTCTCCTAAAAAGGATTTATTGCCATTGTGGGGGTTCTGGAAATGGGTTTAATATGCTACAGGGATTGCGCTTGGAAGCTTGGAAAAGGCAATGGTCCACATTCTATGAAATCAAAATGCCGTTACTGCTGTGTCAGATGTTGAAAAATGGGGGGAAAGTCTCCAATACATGGACATCCAGAGTGAGTTTTCTTAAGACCATTTTTGAGAAGTCCTGAAGGACACTCCTCTCATCAGAACAATAAGGAATGCACGGTGGAGGGGAGCGGCAGCAAAGTGAAACTTAGCGATGTCTGTCCTCTGGAGGCTTAGGTTGTCGGTAGGAGACAGCTGCCTAGTAGCAATGGGAATAATGGGGTCCCAGAGCAGCAGAAGCCAGGTGGAAGCACTTAACTATCAGAAACAAGGTGTATGTCATTACTGTAACGGTCAGCAGGTCAATATATTATCTACTGGGGCATAAAAAATTATCATAAAACATACTAGATATTAGATAAATGGAAAAATACTCCATTCATGCTAATAAAATTTGGAAGTAGACAAATATACTGTTATTACTTTTATGACCCAACATACTTTTCTAGGTGAATTAATGAGCTAGAAAAGTTAAGGAATGAATTAAATATTAAAACAGATTTTCTTCTTTTTATGATGATAATATAATTGCATACCTAGAAAATGAGGATAAAAATTTTGGTAAACTGACAAGCCAAATATACCAAAATCAATGACTTCTCTCCAATCTAGACACAGTGCCCAAAATTGGAAGTTTCAGGGTGGGAGGAATAAAGACAATTTTCTTTACTACATGATTGCATCAAATTGTGTCCAAAACCATAAACTACTTAGGAAAACGTTGTTTTGACTGGAACAGAAAAGAGCCTATTTGAAGTAGAGGAGGAAATAAAATTAAACCTTAATAATGCAAAAAATATGTTTTATCAAATGGGAAGTCTTGTTTAATCAATGACAGTCCCCCAAAATCAACATACAAATGTATTGCAATTCCCATTAGAATATTTACCTAGTTATTTGTTGAATTGTATACAGTAATCTTAAAATGCAAATAGTATAACAGATACGAAAGAACAGACAACAAAAACATGAAAAAGAAGGAGGCTGCTTCATCAACTAACGGAACAAATATTACATAGCATAGGAACTGAAAGCTAGACCAAGGAAACGAAGTAGCGAATCCACAAAGATTATCATAATAACCGTTAATACAGAGGTGGTATTTCAACTCACGAAAATTATGGTTTATCTTATAAATGCTGCTGACTCAACTGATCATTCTGGGCAAAAAAAAAAAAAAAAAAAACTTCTAAGAATGTGATACATCAGCGATGGATTTGGGAAATTATGGGAAATGTCGGTGATAAGGATTAACAACTATTTCCATTTTATACAAGGAAGACAAAAATTGAGGACTTGCAAAATGAGCAATGAATTCAAAAGACCGTTCAGAGCAAATACGAATGGCCAATAAGCATAATCAAAGTTGTTCAAAAACACTGGTAGTGAAGAAAATATCAAAGTCCCAGTGAAACTGGCACAATTTAAAAATCTACACCACCTATGGCTGGGGCCGGGGGGTGCTGTGGGGAGAAGGGTGCCTCAGACATGGCTGGAAAGGGGCGTTATGACAGCCTTTAGGGGAAAGACACGGACATGGCTCTGTAATTTTGAAACATTCTTTGACCTAGAAATCTCACCCTTTGGAATCTATCCCATGGAAGCAAATCCTCTAGTATACAAAGGACGGTTATTGTTAATAACGGCAAAATCGACTGCCATGGATGGTGGAAAGATAGATCATTTATGGTAGAGCTAAATCAATAAAGTTTGAGTCATTAGAATGAAAAAGAACTCTGGTAGTTAAACAGGAGAAATCTCTGTGAAGTATTATTGAAGGAGAAAATGAAGGTGCAGAGAAGTCTGTATAAAATGAGCACATTAGGGTAAAGCAATAGCAATTGTTTGAGTATGCTTGAATACCTGTTTGTGTTTATGTGAGTGTGTAAAGGAGCAGACGAAGATACATTTGTGTCTGTGTGTGCTCGTATAAGCAAGGGCAAGAGAGAGTACTTACCACATTGTTAACCTGAATTACCTGGGATTCACTTCTGGAAAAGGACTGGTGGGGGCGGGGGAGTTAGAACATGCAGGAAGAGCGGACTTAGAAAGCACTGGTGATATGTGTTTCCACTGTAGTAGTGCTATGTATGAGTCTAGATAGTGTATACAGTAATTGTTCTCATCTATTTAAATGCTTTATGTGTAAATATGAGTTCAATCTTAGAAGACCCAAAAAGGCAGTGTTAGTGCCATACCTAATGACCTTCAGGGAATCAGCAATTTACAGAGCACCGTGGGTAGAGTATGACCCAATTTCCATTAGAGCAAACAAACCAGGGGATCTACTTGTGAACCTGTGACTGTGTGTATGGGTCCCAGCTGAGAAACATAGGGAAAGATACACGTGTCTATTAACATTGGACGCCTTGGGGGTGCAGGACCAAATTACATATGAGGGTGGGACCATGACTGTAACTTTTTCATTATACAAATCTGTACCCTTAGAGGTGTTATACAAAAGACTTTCAGAGCTTTGAAAGTTGATAAACATCATCATAGATACATTATTTTAAAAACATTTTGTTGGATTTTTTTTTTTGAACGGGGAAAATATCTTTAACAACAGATACAAAGATTTTAATCACTGGAAGAAGAGCACACCACAGACTGCTCAACAGTCAGACCCAGCAGATTTCATGCTTGTTCTTGGAGACAATGAGCTCTTCTGGTCTCTACACCTGGAAATGACCAGCGAGAATTTTGTAAGGGTCCATGAAGTTACTCCTCAAACATCTCCTGCAAGTACATGTCTACAGATAAAGGAGGAAGGCTGGACACCACATGCAGTTCACTAGGTAACTCATGTGCCTCTAGAAGATTCTCTTTCCCTGATATGCCACTACCACTTCCTTCCACTTGTTGCTCTGCTGGAAAACGTACCCTTTGCATGCTACACCTTTTCCTGGACTGAACATAGAGGAAGTTAACTGGAAAGATGCAGCTTTTAAGGAAAAATATTTTGACCAATAGCTCCAGGGACAGTAGGACCCCCTCAGCCAGCCTATGGCCACTGTGGGAATGCCAGCCCCCTCACTCTCTTGTACCTCTGATCATCCAGGGCTTTCTGTTTGATCATCAGGAGACTTCAGAATTCACCTCGCCTGAAAGCCCTCGCTTCCTCCGTCTCTGACCCTGTCCCTCGCAGGAGAGTCTGTCACTCTGAGAAGTACAAACAGGGCAGCCTGTGGTTGGAAATGCCTGTCCTGGAGGCTCTGCCCTTCCTTCCTTGCCCCTGAGGGCTTCCCTGTGCCACTTGGGGTCTCATCACCGAGGGAAGGACATACCCCTGGCACCTCCAGGGTTTCCCAGTTCCTAATACTTGCTGTTGTGGCTGAAACTTGGCCTTTTCTGCTCATTATCGAGTCTGGGCCTTGGGAAGACTGATCTCTGGGTCTTGGGAAGACTCATCTATGAGCCCAAGGATTTGGTCTTAGGGATCCCTGGGGCCTGTCCATCACCACCATCCTCTCATCAATTCTCCCTCTGTCCTGGGACCCCTCACTCCCCTTGGGGGCGCTGCTGTGGGAGACAGAATCCCCTGGGCACAATGACACTAATGATAGTAGTACCTTATAACAAAAATGTTTACTCTAAAAACACTATAACATGTCTTGGGATTTTATATTTGTAAATAGAAGATCATCCAATGTGCTCCCTCCCCCCTTTATTTGCTGAATGTTCAGTGAATTTGCTCCTTTGGAACATGAGAATGACCTCATTTTCTTGAACTTTTATAATATTTTGTGACTTCTCCAAAAGGAGTTTCCTATGAAAGTGATTTTCTTAGTAAATTTAAACACGCAAATGGGAGAAATTTTCACCTCTTTTTAAGGGAAGTCTTTCATAGAAGGAATTATACTTAAAAGTTAGAGAATAATTTGTATATTTAGTTAAGACCCTGACAGGTATACCTCTTCCTTGTACCCTTCTTAACCAAGCCACAGTAATAGGTTAAAATTGTTTCCTCTTGAAAACAATTGAACAGTAGCCCCTTAAATGTCCTTATTAGATGAGTGACTTCAGAGTGATGCAGAAAACATATGTTTGGCCGAAAGCCTTGACGCCACAAACCTGAGAGGCTAAGACACAACCACCTCACCTGTGTTTGTCTAGGAGGGTTGTACGTGTCAACATAAGGTCTATCTATGTACATTTCTGAACATGAGGGAAGGATTCGAGACCTCAGGATGAAGAGAGAAAACAGACGGAGCCAGGTTGGGTGTGTGAGTGTGGTGTGGGGTGGAAAGTAGTGAAAGCTCTCAGAAGCAAGTTAGCGGCCAGGCAGAGGACCAAGGAGGAAACAGGAAACAGGGCTGGGGCGGTCCAGGGCAGCATGGGCAAGCAGCTGAAAAGATGGAGGAGGGCAGACACTGGCTGATGAAAGGGTGTACAATTAGGAACCACAGAAGGTCAGGTTCAGTTTGTTGTTGTCAGTTGCCATGAAGTCGATTCTGACTTGTGGCGACCCCATGTGTTTCAGAGTAGAACTGCTCCATTGGGTTTTCTTGACTGTAATCTTAAGAGAAGCAGATCGCCAGGACTTTTCCTCCCAGTACTCCTACTTTTAGGTGAGCTGTCGAGCACAAACTGCATCACCTAGGCACCTTTACCTCCTTGACCTATACTTTAAATTAAGTAGAGTAGGAATTTAAAATGCTATCTTGAAGTGAGGCTTTGCTGTGACTGGGTGTTAAGCCTTGGAAGAGGAGAAGGGGATTCCCTGGATCTAGGGGGATGGGGTCTTCCGCCCAAGCCCAGGCTGGGACAGCATAGTTCACAGTGGTACAGACACAGTGCTTCCTCACGCCACCCACTTTCATAAGCTCCTGAGAAATTTTACTTCTTTCGTTATTCCTGACATGACATATTAATTCAATCTTATTTGAAAATATGATACAAATGAATAACTGATCTCCCTAAACACCCTTCACCCCCGTCCCAGTTGCCCAGTGGCTTCCTCAACATAGGAGGTTCCCAAGCCTGAACAATTGAGTAGCTAGTCTGTGCCTGCTCAGAAAGGCCCTTAGAGTTACAGTAGTGTTCTTTGGTTCACTCACTCATTCCTTTATTCATATCACTGTTTTGTTGTCTACTAAATGACAGCAAGTACTTTCTCTGGGAGAGCCACTTCATCTCCTCACTCAAAATCCATATCTTGTCTCCAAATCTTGTCTGGTGAAATCAGACTCTTTGCCACACACCTCCTGTCAATCAGGAAGAATTTTTCTCCCACCCCTACCTCGAGTCTTAGAGGTTTCTCCTTCCCATATTGCCATTTCATCCTGACTGGGTGAAGGTAAACCAAAAAAAAAAAAAAAAGGTCCCCCAAAGGATGTTCACCCCTCTGTTCCAAGCTCTCACGAGTTGGGAACTCCAACTGAGGAATCACTCTCTGTGAACTGGTAGCTTAAGTTGCTCTCCCACAGGAGACCTCAGATCGACAACCTCTCCAAAGAGCAGTTGGATCTGAGTGAGCACCAAGGCTTCCATAACACTTGTGTGACATCATTGCTGACATTGTTCAGTTTCGAGGGCCCAGTTTGAACCTAAACAAGACAAACATGGCAGCTTTTGGAGGTGTTGGGAGGATTGGGGGAAACTTAATAATAAGTATGTAATAAAAATGAATTGAAAGTTTTCCCTGCCTTCAAAGAGGTTACCATTCTATTGGAAAGAGAAATGTGAGTTCAGGGAATGATAACGGAGTGTGATGGGCTGTGGTTTCTCCCAAACCTCTTATCTCTGAATTTTAGATGGCTGTTTACTAGCTTGGATGCCATTCACCAAAACTGGATGCAGAACATTTTCTTAATAAACTTCCTTATGCCAATTACCTACACGTCCCCCGAATCCATGGTCCCCAGACCACCGCCCCTGCTCTCCTGTCCCTCAAAGTATTTGGTTGTGATCAGGAAACTTCTTAGCTTTTAGTTTAGTCCAGTTGTGCTGACTTCCTCTGTATTGTGCGTTGTCCTTCCCTTCACCTAAGATGATATTTGTCTACAGTTACTGTTAAAAAAACTGTCTTTGGAATTGAAATTGGGATTGCATTGTATCTGTAGATGGTTTTGGGTAGAACTGACATTTTCACAATGTTAGTGAATTTTCTTCTCCCTCACTCCCCACACTCTTAACCATCAAAGAATGTTTTCTTCTGCGTTTAAACTTTTTCATGAGTTCTTACAATAGTGGTCTCATACAGTATTTGTCGTTTTGCGACAGACTAATTTCACTCAGCATAATGCCTTCCAGATTCCACCCTCAGTCCCCTGTAGGCCCGAATGCTGCCGCCAGGTGGGCAGACGCTGCCTGATGGCCGCCAAGAAGAGGGAGGTGAGGGAGAGTGTGGTCTGCAGGCACCTGGAGGAGCAGCTGGAGAAGCAGAGAGAGGAGCTAAAGAGGCTGAGGGACCAGCTGGAGAGGCTGCAGAGGCAGAAGTTCAGGCTACAGAGGGTGCAGGTGCAGCACCAAGGCCAGAGCGGGAAGCACCAGAAGACCCTCTAGCACCCCCGGACTAGGAGGAGCAGGGCCTTTGGGCTGGAAGTGTGGGCCCTTCAGGAGAGACCTCCATTCAGTTTTGTTTAACCCAGCTCCCCTGGAAGATCCCCACCCTCCCACCCCGAGTACACAGAGAGCTCCAACCCTAGGAGGATCTGGATGGAGGAAGCCCCAGATGGCTGACCGCAGACACCAGGTCCCCTCAGAGGCTCCCCTGGCCCAGAAGAGGAGAGGACAGGCCTCACCTGGATGATGAGGTCTCAGAACTCTGAGGATGAGCATAGCATAATTAGGGAAAGGGAAATGGGATTTCAGTGGGACTTGGGAGGCTGAGGGGTCCCTGCAAGGACAGCTCTAAGGGAGGTGTGACGGTCATGGGGTGTCACTGAGTTCTTTGCAGGAGAAGGAATCAGAGAAGCCGCAGACTGTGCGGAACCTGCCCGCAGGTGAGCAGTGAACATAAAGCCCTAAACCAAGGCCTCTGGGTCCCTTCCCAGCAGCCTGCAGGCAGAGAAAGAAGCAGGGCTTGGGAGGAGGACAGGAGGGCGGGGTGGAGGAAAAGGAGCTCACCCCAGTCATGTCTTCTGTCCTCACAGGGTGAATTTGGGTTTACGATTAGGATTAGGGGAGTGGAAGGGGGAGCTGGTGTAGCAAAATCCTCCTGGGTGTTTTCCATTTCTGGATAAGAGTTGATCCAGTGCTTGCAGGATATTTTCTGTATTTAGCATGTCCTAAAGTAAGGAGTAGAGCTTTGGAACTTTTTCCTCTCCAATAAATCAAGCTATTCTTTCAGGTTTTCCACATGTTAATGAAACTTGCTAATATTTTTTCTTCTTTCTGTGGTCTAACCTGACATGTCCTGAGGTCAAAGAACTGAAGAAAAAGGTTGACTCAGATGAAAGAAGCAGAGGGCAGGCTTGTAAACCCAGAGAGAACAGCAAGAACACAGGTGATCAGAGGTGAGGGTGGGAAGGGGCAGATTCAGGCCCAGACTAAGTAGTGGACAGAAAAGCCCAAATCTCAGCTGTAGCATCAGGTCCCAGGTCTGAACATGACAGGGGCGTAGCCATCTCCCTGGAAGATGAGACCTCTACTGTCACAGGGAAGCCTTCGGGGACACAGGCAGGGAGGGCAGGACCTCCAGAATGAGCACCTCCGACCGCAGGCTGTCCTGTGTGGATTTCTCAGAGTGACAGAGACAGCTCCTGCTGGAACAGCGTCAGAGGTAGAGGGCAGTGAAGGCTTTCAGGACAGGTGAATTCAGCAGTCTCCTAAGGATCCAAAAGGAAAATCAGAGATTCTCAGAGGTATCAGAGTGGGAGAGGTTGGCATTCCCAGGGTGGGGAGAGGCTGGTTGGGGAGGTACTGTTTTCTGAAATCTTTTCATCAAACTCTCTTCTATTCATCAACTATCTTCTCAGTTGATGTCATCTAAGCTCAGTCCTGAAAAGGGCCTAGAATGCACAAGGGTGGGTTATTCGGTGTGGCAAGGTGGGGAGGAAGTAGTGGCAGCATATCCGGGAAAGAGAATCTTCTAGAGGCACATGAGTTACCTAGTGAATTGCACATGGTGTCCATTCTCCTTCATTTAGCTGTGGACGTGTGTTTGCAAGAGGTGATTGACTTCCCCAAATTATTTTTGGTCATTTCTAGTTACCGACACCAGAAGAGCACATTGGCTCCAAGAACATGCAAGAAATCCACTGATTGTGATTATTACTGTCTGTGGTATGCTCTCCTTTCAGTGATTAAAACCTTTGTCTGTCATAGAGAATTTTCACCTATTTAAAAATATATGTCTATGTCATTTACTAATTTCCAAAGCTATGAAATTCTTTTTTATTACATGTCTAAGAATACAAATTTGTATAATGAAAAAGTTAACATGCAGAGTCCCACCCTCATATTTTGCTCCTGCTCCCCCAAGGTATCCAAAGTTAATAGACACGTGTATCCTTCCCTAGGTTTCTCTGCTGTGACATGTATACACAGTCACAGGTACACAAGTAGATCTGATGGGGTGTTTGCTTTTATGGAAACTTGGTCACACTCTACCCACATTGCTCTTGCCCCTTCTTTCCCTTGACATTCTATCTTGACTCTCTGTAAGTCATTAGATATAGCATTAACTATATTTTTATGTCTTCTAAGTTACACACATAAATTAAATGGATAATAACAATTTTAGTACACTTTATCTAGACTTAGACATGTTGTTAGGTGCTATCGAGTTGGCTCTGACTCACAGCGACCCTATGCACAACACAACAAAACACTGCCTGGTCCTGGGCAACCCTCATAATGGTTGCTATATTTGAACCCACTGTTGTAGCCACTGTGTCAGTCAATCTCACTGAGGGTCTTCCTCTTATTCGCTGGACCTCTGCTTTACCAAGCATGGTGTCCTTCTCCAGGGACTGGTCCCTTCTGATAACATGTCTAAAGCCATCCTTGCTTCTAAGGAACATTCCAGCTTCTTTCAAGACAGATTTGTTTGTCTCATACATAACACTAGTGAAATGGAAACACATTATCACCCATGCTTTTTCAGTCCACTCTTCCTGCATGTTCTAGCTTTCCACCCCCTGTTCTTTCCCACAAGTGAATCCAAGGTAATTCACTTCGACCATATGGTAAGTAGTCTATCTTATCCTTGCTTAAACAAGCACACGCACACATACATGTACCATCATCTGTTCATTTATACACACACATACATGTAAACAGGTATTCAAATATGTTCAATTGTTATTGTTCTACCCAAATGTGCTCATTTTATATATACTTTTCTGCACCTTGATTTTTTCAGTAAACTTCCATAATACTTCACAGAGATTTCTCCTACTTAACTACTACAACTCTTTTTCATTCTAATGACTTCCTATGTTATTGATGATGTAGCTCTACCATATATTCTCTATCATTTCACCACCAATGGACAGTCAATGTTTTGTCAGCATCAATAATAAACATCCTTTGTATAGTACAGGATTCGCTTATGTGGAGTAGACTCCACAGAGTGAGATTTCCAGTTCAAAGAATGTTAAAAGTACAGAGCCATGGCCATGTCTTTCCCCTAGAGGCTGTCCTAATGCACCTCTCCAGCCATGTCTCAGGGTTTCCTTCTCCCCACAGCCCAGCCAGCTATAGATGGTGTTGATTTTTAAATTGTGCCAGTTTCACTGGGACTTTGATATTTTCTTATCTACCAGTGTTTTTGAGCAACTTGGACTATGTTTATTGGGCATGTGGATTTGCTGTGAACGATCTGTTTGAATTCACTGCTCATTTTTCAAGTGCTTAACTTTTATCCTTCTGTGTAAAATATAAACTGTTATTAATCCTGGTCATCTACATTTCACATAATTTTCCAAATCTATGACTTGTGTATCACATTTTTGCAAGCTTTGTCCTCCAGAACAATCAGTTGAGTCAGCACCATTTATTAAATAAATATGATTTTCACACCACCTTTTTTTTTTTTTTATGAATAGTTACTGTGATTTCCTAGTAGGTTTTCTATTTCAGTTGTCTACCTGTCAGTTTGTATGCTATGTAATATTGATTTGTTCTGTTACTTGATGAGGTAGACACCTGTTACTATCCTGTTATTTCAGGTTTTTCTTGTCTATTCTTTGGTAATGCAGCCCTGGTGTTGCAATGGTTAAGTGCTTGACTGCTAATTGAAAGAAAGGCTGCCAGGTCGCACCCACCCAGTGGCTCTGAGGGAGAAAGGCCTGGCGGTCCGCTCCCATAAAGATTACGGCCTATAAAGGCCTACTGGGCAGTCAGACGGGACGGCTGTGAGTCAAACATCTTGTCCAAGGCTCCAGCAACAACATTCTTTGTTATCTATTGTACTACTTGTAGCTTATGATTAATGTATACAATTAAAAAACAACTACCCGAATATTCTAATTGGAAATGCAATCCATTTATGTGTTAGTTTTGGGAACCTCCATTTGATTAACAAGGCTTCCCACTTGGAAATATGGCATATTTTTTTGCACATATTCAGGTTTTGTTTTATTTACGTTAATACATTAGTTTTCTTTATATATGTCCTTCGCTGCTCCGGTCAAAACAATGTTCCCCTAAATATTTTATAGTTTTGGACACAGTTTGCTACAGTCAAGTAATAGGCGAAAGAGAACGACCAGCCTTTCCCACCCTTGCTAATTTTAGTCTCTTATGTCCACATGGGACAGAAACCCTTAATTTTGATGTATTTGTCTTTTATTCGGGTATGCAATTATATCATTATTTTGAAAATCTGTTTTTATACTTATACCAGTTATTTAAATTTTCTAGTTTAACCCTTCACCTTAAAAGTATGTTGAGTCTTACCAAAATCTTTGTCTAGTTCCAAATTTATCAGCATGAATTGAATATTTTTCCATTTATCTCTCATCTGCTAAGTTTGGGGATAATCTATTATGCCCCAATAGGTAACTAATACTCTGACCTGCTGACCGTTGTTGTAATCACACACAACTTGTTTCTGACAGTTAAGTACTTCTACCTGGCCTCTGTTGGGCTGGGATCCCATTACTTATATTGGTATGAGGTAGCCCAGCTCCCATGAACAATCTCAGCCAATAGAGAATTGTTGTCGTTTGTTGTTGTCGTTTGTTGCTGTCAAGTCATTTCCAACTGATGACAACCCCATGTGTGCAGCGTACAACTGCTTAATAGGGTTTCCAAGGCTGTGACCCTTTAGAAGGAGATCACCAGGCCTGTCTTCTGAGGCACCCCTTGGTGGGTTCAAACTGCCAACCTTTCAGCTGGTAGTTGAGCACTGAACTGTTTGTGGCACCCAGGGACCCCCTGGAGAAGACAGATATCAGTAAGTTCAGTGTTGTTGCTGCTCCCCTCATCTCTGCATTCCTTATTATTTTGATGAAATGGGTGTCCTTCAGGACCGCCAAGAAATGGTCTTATAGAAACTAACTCTGCCACGGCCACATATTGGAGACTTTTGCCTCATCTTCCCACATCTGACACAGCAGGTCTGGCATTTCTATTTCGTAGATAGTGGGCCATTGCCTTTTCCAAGCATCGAAGAACAATGCCACAGCTTACGAGACCCATTTCTAGAGCCCTTGCTATGGCGATAAATCCTTGTTAGGAGAGAGTTCCCCCATATCAACAAACTGTCCTTGACCCAACTTTATATTAAACTCCCCTTGACTCAGCACCTTCAGCACCCATCCTCAGCACACCCCCGTCCTGCTCACACAAGGCAGCCAGATCTTGCAGCTCCTTCAGTGTACAGTCCCTCCCCCCCTTACCACAACCAACACTTCCCCCAGCGGCTATACTGGTATGTGACAACTAAGTATCTGGACAAATGCATGGGCCGCTATCTCAGGACTCTGCAAAGGAAGTGGTTGGCAGTGGTAGGAAACCAGAACATAAAGTATAAACATTCCAGAGGCTGAAATTAAATGAGTCCAAATCATGTAACTGCATACCAGCTGTGCACAGAAACAGCTCCAAGAGAAGCCCTCTCTCATATCAAATGGGATAGAGGGTCCATAAAGGAGAGAGGTGGGCAAGTCGGCAGGTGGGAAGAAACTTAAAACTCTGGAAGAACAGATTCCTTCTCTCTGACCAGAGTATGTAAGGGCCCAAGAGTGTGGAGGAAGCTCCATTACGTTTTCTCTCTCCCTGTCTGCTGTTGGCATTTAGTCAGTTCTGCCTCAAAGGGTGTGACTTTTCGAAAGCAGATCACCAGGCTAGTCTTCTGAGACGCTTCTTGACAGACTCATGCTGCCAGCCTTTGGGCCGGTTGTGGAGTATTTTGGCCCCATAGGCAGAATCAGTCGCTTATGTGCACGACAGAATGAGGAGATTAAAGCCACAGGATTCCTACCAGTGGGCCAAGAAAGCACTCCTTCAGAGCTCAGAGAGCATCAGAGAAATAGAGAGGAAGCGGCACAAGAAAGAGATTCTTCAAACTTGCTATGAACTCCTGGTTCACCACCCATCCCCCCAGATGCATATGCCTTGCCCTGACCCTAAGAAGCACTATCAAATCCTTTAAGAGCCTCACTAGGGGTTACAACGCCATCAAGATTCCAGTCTGGGTGGCACTCATGTAGATTAGACCCGAGTATCACCGCAAAGGCTTCAAAAATTGAACGAAGATGTGAGCCACAGAATACAAAAACAGGACAGAACTTGCAGCATGAACATATCTGGGTCAATTGAATGCTAAAAAAAACAAAATTAACATTTTGTTTTTCCATAACATTTAAGCAAGACTTACAGTTTTGAAATCTTAAGACACGTATTTTAAAATGCTATTCTAATCATGCTCCAAGAAATAACAGGGACATTTTTTAAATACGTGGAAAGATAGTGGCTATTTGCAAAGGAAAATTTTACATGCTAAAAATGCAATGCTAGAAATGAAAAATTCATTTGATAGTTTCAAAAGCAGAATGGTGATGACAGAGAAAAAAACTGAGTTGGAAGTAGATCAATAGAAAATATTTATTCTGAAAACAGAGAAAAAATACAGAAAAAGATGAGCAGAGCCTCAAAAACTAGACCAAAACCCTATTTCTTTATTGGAACTCCAGAAGACATGGAGAAAATGTGTGATGCAGAAAAAAGTATTAGGAGAAATACTAACACTTTCCAAATTTCGTGAAAGACATGAACTTACAGATTCAAGAAGCTCAGCAAACCCCAACGAGTTAAATTTAAGGAATTATATACCGCAATAACATATTATTATGAAAATATTTTAAGCACACTATATGAATTCTTTTACAGTGACATGTAAAAAAGAAAACGGCGTACTGTGCTTATGACAATACCTGGGAGGGGGAAATGCAGTTGACAAAAAAAGAAAAAATATACATAAAACATGCATTATTTGCATAAAAATACGATATATCATAATCAATGGCAGAATAACAAAGACCAAGAAAATACTCAGGAAGAAGTTAGACAGAAAACAACACATTTCAAATGGGAAAAATAATTCAAATAACTCTATAGTCATTATCAGAAGCCATGGAAGCCAAAAGATTGTGAAACAACATTTTTTCAACACAAAGAGGGAAATATTAATCTACATAGATATATAATTCTATACCCAGTCATACCTTCGGGAGTAAAGCAAAAGTAATGCCATTCTTAGGGGACGGAAAACTGAGAGAATTCATCACCACCAGACTTCTGC
The DNA here is from genome assembly GCF_030014295.1 of Loxodonta africana. Classification (NCBI taxonomy): domain Eukaryota; kingdom Metazoa; phylum Chordata; class Mammalia; order Proboscidea; family Elephantidae; genus Loxodonta; species Loxodonta africana. The sequence goes on from NW_026975506.1 coordinate 821,450, forward strand.
TAAATGAAACACTGAGAAAAGTGGTTCAGGTGGTAGACTTGGAATTTCATTCATATTTCAGGAAAGCAGAAAACGTGGGAACTATGTGGATAAATATACTATGTCAACACTGTAGTCACTGCACAACATGGCGCTGGACGTGCCTCTTTGGAAAGGTTTTCCAGTCTCTTGACTGGAATACACTCTTGGTGGCAAATCATTATTAGAGAAAGGAATTAATTTTGACAATATCTGAGAGCTGGCTGTATTCAAGTCTGGTGAATAAACTGGAAAATAAATTTTTGGACCCAAAATAAGTCGTGGAAACAAAAAAATGAGTCTCAATTCCCATGTGGCCATGAGCCAGCTCTGAAGGCCTTCCCCAGAGAGGCATTTCAAGCACATCGGGAGCAATGTCTTCCTGTTGTTTTTGCTAGGTGCCATCGAGGGGATTTCTGAGTCACCGTGGCCCGGTGTGAAAGGAGAATTGTCCCCATAGGGTTTACTGGTGTGTAATCTTAACGGGAGCAGGCTGCCAGATCTTTATTCCTTAGAGCCTCTGGGTAGGTTCAAACAATTAACATTTCGGTTAGCAGCCGAGCACTTAACTTTTGTACCACCAGGGCTCCTTGGAGCAATATCAGTACCACAGAAGTTGGTATGAACCTTCCCATGGACCTTCTCTGAGAGATAATCCCTTGCTTAAGAACCAACTTTAGTTTTCATATATACTCATTCTGCATCAAGTCTAGGTAAGAATTAGAGTGCATCCTTGAGAGGACAATATTTTATATGTGGTCATCAACAAAATATGCCTCAAGGGCAAAGTTTAAGAATAAACCAAGGGATTTCCCATCAGTCCTTGGGACCTGAGAGGGTCTTCAGGAGGATTTTCTGAGACTCATGGAAAAGGAAGTAGTAGATGCTGCCTTCTTTTTACCACTTCCCTCCCAAACAAACAGGAACCACTGCTAAGATGTCAGGTGTCAAACCCAAACTCCTCTTCGCATCCTCTATGAAACTTGTATAGTAAGACCAGGAACCAGGTGTTCAGCTGTGTGAAGAGAAAAAAAAAATTTTTTTTTTTTTTTAGTATTTCGCATCTTCCAAAGTTTCGAGTTCCAGTGGAATCCTGTTATAAGTCACTAGATCAGCCCAGGACCTGGAAGACTGAAATTCCTGGTGCTCTGACAAGTGGGAGGGGTGGGGGGGCGGGCACTGGGCAGAGCCTCCTTGACATCACTTGCCCCAAGAGGCTCTGGAGGCTGCTTCATGTTAAAAGTCAAAGGCCCTTCCGGCCCAGCAGAGTAAGAGCAGGGAAAGACTTTCTCCATTGAAAGAAGAGATGGGCTCAGGAGCTGCAGGTGTGAGACCATTCAGCTTTTTGGCTTCAGGGCATCCCGGCCCCAGTTCACCTTTACAACTGGGCCTTTATAGCCTCTCCACTTCTCTCTCCCTCCCAGCTTTCTCCCAGCACCATGGGCTGTGGCTTCTGCTAGTTTCAATGTTTCAGTAGCACCTCACCCCACTCAGAGGAGGCAGGTTTGCAGGGTGGGGGGCACAAACCCATAGTGCCGCTTAGGTGTCCTTCAACAGAAACTCTCTGGAGGGGACAAGTTGGCCTGACTGATCCTGAGACCCAGACAGAGGGAAACCCAGGGGGAGGGTCATTGGTTGAGGAAGTGTCAGCACCCTCAGGGTCATGTCCCTGGGGTCATGCCCAATTGCAGGAAAAAGGAATTAGCTCTGCAGCTTGGTGTGTTGACCGTCCAGTATGAAGGCCCCGGAAGCCTCTGGAGAATTCTCAGAATTTAGTCTAATCCAGCACTGGGGAAATCCTTACTGAATGAGAGCAGCCATATTCCTGGGGATCTTTATTCTAAAACTCTCAAAGCAGTTGATACAGTCTTAGGAGGTGGGAGATAAGAAAGCTTGGGGCCACAGAGGGACTGTGGCAAAAGAGGGAGGTTCCTATCACTCCCTCTGGGGTCTTGTTCAGGATTTTTTTTTTTTTTAATGCAACTTGGGCTCCAAACAGGCATTTATCGCTGAAGTTGTATTTATGATCCTTAACTCAAATCTGGAGTTTTGAGCTTATTTTGATGATTTCTTCTTTAGTCTATGGAGAAAGGAGTCTACTATAAGCCAGTGGTGAAAGTGCAGAAAATAAAGTCCCTAGTCCTGACCGGGGTCGGCTCTGCTGCACCCCAAACTAGGGGTGACCTCCCTGGGGAGCCCTTCTGAGGGAGAAAGGGGGTGCAGTGTGTGTACCTACAGTGTGGCCTCTGGGGCTTTGCCTTCTCCTCCCAGAAGTGCAACCTCGGGCCTCCACGTGCGGACCCAGAGTTAGAGGGTGACCTCAACTCTCCCACCTTCCCTGGGTCATCCTCTGGACCCAAGTCCCCATATGCCTCCTCTGCCCTCCTATCCCAGCATAAGCGCTGTGATCAGGCTCAGGTGCGTGCACTGGGTCTCGCTCTCTGTGGCCTCAGGCTTCCCCTATTCTGGTGCGACCTGTGAGCCTGGTGGGTCTGAGTTCAGGGCAGGGCTGGGTGGGCTGGGACTGTCGCAAAAGGCTCCTGAAGCGAGCTTCATCCTGCTGCCCGCGAGCTTGCGGTGGGGCAGCCCTGGGCATCGCGCATCCCCCAGGGCGCCCCTCTCTGTGCAGCCCTGCCCCGCCCCCACCCCCCAACCACCCACCCTCCGCCTCAGGCCTCCTAGTTCTAGAGGCGCCTTTTCTTGATGCCCAGATGCAACTGGGCACTGCACCGCCCCGCAGAGTCAATCCAGCTAATGACCTCAACCTGAAATGCACAACTTTAAAACTGCTAGATAGGTGGGAAATGAAAAAAAAAAAAGTAAATGTGAAACACTTAAAAAGAACAATTACAAAGATGTCACATTATGTGGGACTGACTGTATTCTCACATCATAGACTCAAAGGAGGCTTGGTTGTATGTTTCTTTGCAAATAAGTCTTAGATAAGGGAACTGGTACCAGGAGTAGATACGCAGCGTGACTTCCGGAAAATGGAAAATCTGGGATTGATTAATTGGCCTGGATGAGGCTGAAAACAGTGATAACCGCGTAATATTTAATGATGACATCCTAGCAGTCTACAACATGCAGTGAAAATTTTTCTAAGTAAATTGGCACCAGAAATGGCCTTTAATCACTATACAAAATGGGTCAGTAGTTCAAGATCTCCCTAAGAAGAAGGAATCAACTCGATGGCCAAATGGTTTCAGGTTTGGGAGACCACTTTCAGGCAGGTTCCAGCAAACATGCAAAAAACAGATCATCTTAATCTTGTACATAGTCACCAAAGAAGAGAAAAATATGAGATGCTCTCCAACTTGATCCTTAAGGCTACTTTAATATTGATACCGAATTAGAAAAGAAAGGTATAAGTAATTGAGATGCAAAACCCTACATAAAATGCTGGCAAGGAACTCCAGACAAGTGTAAACCATGTAATACGCCACGATCAAGGGGGTTTATTGTCAGCATGCAATCGAGTGAACATTAAACATTTAATAACTTAATTCACCACATGTGTAGGTTAAGGAAGAAAAGACAAGGCTCACGTAAAGAGATGGCGAAAAGTAGTGATAAAATCCAATCACACTGAGACATAAGAACTCTGAGCAAACTAGGAACAAAAAAAGGAGTTCCCAAACTTGGAAAACTACAACTAGCATGATAGTTCATGGCGAAATGTGGGACATTCTCTTTAAAATTAATTAGCAATAAAACAAGGATGCTTTCTCTTATTATTTCTATGAAATATTTAACAATGGAGGTCGAAGCTAGAACGAAATGACAAGAAAAAGTATAACTGTTATTATTCATAGATTATACGAATGTCTTCACAGGAAATTTTAAAAGCCATAGAAAACATTAGAATTAATACTAATCATAAATACAAAGTAAAAAATAGAGTGAATTTCTATGCATCAGCATCAAGCCGGCTCTTTTGTAGCTTAGTGAAAGCAGAGGACACTGATAGGGAAACAGCAGGATCCAGGTGGGCTAGACAAGGAGGGGAGAGCACTATTTTACCCTAGGCTGGATTTATAAGCACAGGTATGTGTGTTAGTTACCTAGTGCCGCCATAAGAAAAAAATAACACAACTGAGTGGCTTTAAAGAACAGAAATTTATTTTCTTACAGTTCAGGAGAGGCTCGAAGTCTGAATTCAGGGCATGGCTCATGTCTACTTCAGCTTCTGGCAGCTTCCAGCCACCCTTTGTCTTCCTGGCCTTGTAGATGCATCTGCTCCTGTCTGTGTCTATTCTGCTGTTTTTATAACTCAGAAGGGACTAGGTCTAGGACCCACCCTACACTGGTATGGCCTTATTAACATAATTTTAAAAATCCCCTATTTCTAAATTAGGTCACATTTACAGGTACAGTGGTTAGGATTTCAACATACCTTTTGGGGTTATACAATTCAGTCCATAATAGTGCCCTCACCAGATATTCTGGACTGAGAGTCCAAGCATGAGCTGCTGAGAGTGGTTCTGTTTTTTTTTCTATATTAGTTGACTGTAACTTGTATCAATGGTCACCCATATGAACTTTGGAGCAACTTATTATGAAGGACCTGGTCAACCTTTTTAACCATGTCCATTATGTGGAAAAACACACAGACTCCCATCACTGTAGCCTTGAGAAATTGATACGGGTGGAATGGGTTTGGGACCAAGACTTGCTTCATGGCCTTGATAACATGGCATAGCTGTCAGACGTCCACGTGGAGATGTCAGGTAATAATACTAACAGCTAACACTTACTGAGCACATGCACTGGTGTCAGGGGCTCTTGTAAAAGCTTCTCCTTAAGAGTTTTGCTCTGCATGATAGTCCTATGAGGAATGTGCCATTATAATGCCCATTTTACAAAAGAGGTCGATACAGAGAGTTAGGCTGACATTTGAATATACGAGTCTGCACCCAGGAGGAATTTGACTAGAGCTACAAAGCTGGCATCTGTAGCTACAGATAGACAGCAGTGGACTCACTGAGTCATCCTAGACAGAGGGTGTCAATAGAGAGAACTAAGCACCGAGCCCTAGGGCACCCTGACGCCTACAAGCTGGCCAGGTGAACCACAGCCAACAAAGCTCTCTGAAGGCCAGTGTGGTTCCTGGAAGGTGGCCTGTCCTTTCTCTAGGCCGAATTTCCCCACTGCCCCTCCCACCCGCACTGGCTTGTCCCCTTCCTAATGGCAGGGACAGTGTGTAACTTTCACCACTGCCCAAGATCCCAAGGTTACAATAACATTGGTATGGAAAGCAGAATGATGGAGTCAGGAAGCCTGGTGGTCACATGCAGCCAGCTGGAAAGAGAAAAGAGCAAATAAACAAGGGGAGAAGACCGTGAGCCAGAGGAGAGGGAGAAACGAAATATTTCCCGAGTGCCAAGTAAGGCTGGGCGACTGCTAGTGGCATGTAGTTCCTCATTTAAGCTTCAGAGGGACACAATGGGTGGGATAGACATTGTTACCACTTTCATCATGCAAACGCTTTATTATCTTTGATTTTAACAGTCACATGTTAACAAACCAGAAAACGGAGAAAAGTATAATAAAAGAATACATCTCCTCAACTGCAGACTATAGTGTTGCCTCAGAAGCTGCTCGTTTTTGTTGCTGCTGTAAATATTGCACAACCTTTGCCAAGTGAACAAGTGGTACAGGTGTACAAGCTATTGACAGCAATTACATTAATCAGCTGTGCAAACTTACCCTTATCAATGGGATTTTTCCATCACCATAAACTGAAACTCTGTGCTCTGTATGCAATAACTGCTTTATTTCCTCCCTCCTGCCCGTTAACCCCTAATAAACTTTCGTTACTATACATTTGCCTGTTCTTATAAAAGGCAGGTTTCTGAATCTGAAAGCTCTTGACAAGCCACAAGGGTGAATTCGTATGGTAGCAGAAGTTATTTGCAATACCTATGTCCTACTATGGACTTGGTTCTAGAATATATAAAGAACCGTTTATAAAGCAAAAACAAAAGTCCAATAGATGAGGAAATACTTGAAAAGATTTCTATATGGCCAACATACATTCATTAGTTATCAGAGAAACTCTTAACAAAATGTCACAATGTGATACTATCCCCCACACACCAGAATGGCTAAAATGAAAAAGATGGAAAATACCAACTACTAGGTAGAGCATGGAGCAAAGGGATCTCTAATTTACTGCTAGTGAAAGTGTAATTTGGTACAACCACTTTAAAAATGCTTTGGCCATATCTACTAAAGCTGTGAGCACACATGTATCCTACGACCCAGCAATTCTACTTCTAGATACATACCCAATAGAAATGGGTAGATATGTTCAGCAAAGCACATAATTCTAAGGAATGAACACTCTCATTCTGAAAGCCTAACTTTTTAAATTTTTCTTTAGATGAAGGTTTACAGAACAAACTAGCTTCTTACTAAACAGCTAGTACATATATTGTTTTATAACAACGGTTACCAACCCCATGACATGTCGACACTCTCTCTTCTTCAACTTAGGTTCCCTATTACCAGCTTTCCTGTCCTCTTCTACCTTCTAGTCCTTGTTCCTGGGCTAGTATGCTGCTGGAGCCTCATTTCGTTTTATGGGCCTGTCTAACCTTTGGCTGAAGGGTGAACCTCATGAGCGACTTCATTATTGACCTCAAAGGATATCTGGGGTCCATACACTCAGGGTTTCTCCAATCCCTGTCAAGTCAGTAAGTCTGGTGTTTTTTTTTGTGAGTTAGAAGATTGTTCTACATTTTTCTCCAGTTCTGTCCTGAATGCTTCACATTCAAAGCATTATTCTCTGTCTGTTCTAAGGTGATGGCCATATATAATATGTTTATATAGAAAAGTCTAGAGCTTTCTCTGAAATTCAAGAGCAAATCTCTAGAGGCTCATGTGCTTATAGCTTCTGTTCCCTCTGGAGCTACTGCTTCTGTCTGTCCTTCTGCTGGGCTGCACCACATGGAACCAGTTATAAAATTCAACCTCATCTTATAAATTCACAGGAGTCCTACTCACACAAAATTTTTATTGGCTATGAGAACAGGTGTATAGATAAGGTATAGAAGGGATTTCTATTGCAGCAAAGCAAAACCTTAAAATGAAATGGCTGGGAATGGCGGGCCTCCTTCTGTAAAAATGCTTTTCTATATGGAATATGGGAAAATGCAGTTAAGATATGGCTTATGCAAAAAGGCAAAAAGGAATGTTTGCAGCAATTTGGTAATCATTTAGATCACCTGTAAAAATATTTTCATCCTTTTTCTCATAGCTTGCAGGAAAAAAAATTCCAAAAGGATCATATATTTAAAAGTAAAATATGCCACCATAAAAATTTCAGAAGAAACTATGAGAGATTTTGTTTTGCTTTTTATTGGTAAAAGAGAAAGATTTTCTAAAAATCCCAAAGCTGTGAAGGCTAAAACTGGTAAGATATAGATACAGATCTTTGGCATAGCAAAAACTATATGAAGAAAGCAAAAATATAGGCAAAAAGCTGAAAAAAAAAATTGCAGGCTAAGGATTTGACTAGACATTTCTCCAAAGAAGATATAGAAATGGTCAATAATCACATGAAAAGAAGCTCAACCTCATTAGTCATTAGGGAAATGCGAATCAAAACCAAAACGCACTATTATTTCAAAACCACTAAGATGGCTCAAATCAATAGGATGGACAACATATGTGGTGAGGATGTGGAGAAACTGGAACCCTCATACATTGCTGGTGGACATGTGACACGATCCAATCAGTTTGGAAAACAGTTAAGTACTTGCTCAGAAAGTTAAACATAGAGTTACCATGCATAGCAATTCCACTCCTAGGTATGTACCCAGGAGAGCTGAAGCATGTTCACATAACAACTTACAAAAGAATTTTCATAGCAGCATTATTCATAAATACCCAAAATATGGAGAGAATCCAAATGTCATGAACTGATAGACAAGCTGTGGTATATTCGTAGACTGGAATATTAGTCATTAAAATACATGCAACAATATGGACAAACTTTGAGAACGTTACGCTAAGTGAAAGAAGCCAAACAGAAATGACCACATGGTGCGTGACTCCATTTATATGAGATGTCCAGAACAGACAAACCAACACAGACAGAAAGTAGATTAGTGGTTGCTACGTCTTGGACGAAAGGAATAATGAGGATGACTACTAATATGTAGGGCATTTATTTACAGGGCACTGAAAATATCCTGAAGCTAGACAGTGGTGATTGTTGCACAACTCTGTCCATATACTAACAACCACAGAATTGTGCACATTTCAAAGGGCAATGTTATGGCGGGTGAATTATCTCTCAATAGAAATATTTCTGACTCCTAAAAGACTAACTTTTCAATTCAATATATAGAACTTATAAATCAGTAGGGGAAAAACAACCCAACTTTACCATGTCTCTTTCCAACCAAAGTGAAGGGGGTACATTCAGTTAGTACACTTTATTTTTGTCTCTCTCTTCATTATAGAAGTTCTGTTCTCATTTTATATAACTTTAAGTTATACAAGTACTAGTCTCCATTTCCTTATCCCTGTTTTCACTATTGTAACTACATAAAGAGAGCAGTACCATGGTTTTTATAAAAACCCACCCACTCATTCGTTCACTCAAATCAGTTTTGAGTGCTTCTTAGGTGCTAGGAACCAGGATACTCTTGCAACACAGCAGAGAAGCTCCTGCCTGCACGGGCCTTCTATTTGTGTGGAGCAGTCAGATGATAAACCAGCCAAATAGCATGGAATGTTACCTAACATCAGGGAGGAGGCGTGTGATTTTGGAGGTGTCCCGAGCTGTGTCTCTCTCATGAAGAGTTCTCTCTTCCCTCTAAACCCAGTGAAAAGTACACACTTCGAAGGAACTGTGGGGTCGATAAGTGTGAAAAAGAGATTTCATTTCAGTTTCATTGTGTTGGTTTCACCTGCTACGCTGTCAGCATTTTTTTAAACATTATTCTGCAGCTAATATCAACCCCTCTCCAAAAAAAACACTCTTGCCATGCAGTTGATTCCGACTCACAGCGACCCTATAGGACAGGGTAGGGCTTCCAAGGAGTGGTTCATCTTAGGACACAAATAACTCCTGCTTATGAGAATCCGAAAGCTGTTCAGTGTGGATGTGTGAGGGACTCAGCAACACTTACGGTGATTTCCCAGTAGGTGGGGTGCAATAGTGTGAGCATCAAGAGTAACGAACCCCATGTGCACTTTGCATCCTTCCACAGATTATGACACAACAAACATTCCCTCCTCATCGTCCTGCATCTTGTAAGAGAACAGAGGGAATTGTCAGGCAGGACCCTTTGAAAACGCATGGCAAGAAATTTTATTGAAACATTAAATTCAACATAAAATCTTTCTGCATTTTCCTTCCTTCCCTACCTCATTTCAGAGAGGTAATTGGACTCACAGAGTTGAATCCCTGAAGCCTGGAGACTCTGAAGAGTCTGTGGTAAAAGCCTCAGCTCACTGGGTTAATCACACTGAGTGAACTGGAACCCAAGGGAAGAGTGGGAGTCAGACAGCAGAGTCCTAGACATTAGGAAGGGGTGAGGTCTGCTTCTTGATAAAGCCCTGGGGTAAGTGGCAGCACCTCAAAGGGTGATGCAGGCACGTAAGTAGACAGACTCCCTTATGGTGTTCTCAGCCCTGCCAACGTTCTCATGCTCCAGCTGGGAAAGGAAGCTGCAGAGGCAATGCTTCTAGAGAGATCACCCACATAGACTGGGGCAATGACTGTGTTAAAGCTCTTCTCCAAACCTTGGTCCTTCATTAGACTCCAGGAATTACTGCATATCTGGGTGAGGGGCACCTTAAAAATAAACCAACACGGAAAAAAAAACAAAGCCCTAAAAATAAGTAAGGTTAAAATTTCACCCCAATTTTGTAAGCCAAGAGCTCTGAGTTGGAATTCAGTTGATTGAAAGAAATATCATGTTTTCTTGCACACATGAATTTGTGCAGATTCACAGTTACGGTTCATATTATTCATTCATCCATGAAGCCACCAAAGATTTACTATACAATAGCTACATGTGAGACCCTATGGCAGTTGCTCTTGATGATGAAATGACTCAGAGAATTTCCCTCAATGCCTGGTGAGAGAAACAGCCAAGTTAACAGGTCTATCAGTCATGTATTGCTGTGTAACAAATGACCCCAAATTGTAGTGTCTTAAAACAACAACAATTTACCAGCTCACAATTTTTCAAGTTGTCAGTTTGGAGCTCTTCTGATCTGGGTCAGCCTCAGTGGCTCACAACACGGCTTCCTCATGTGTCTACAATTTGCTTCCAGGTAGCTGGGAGCCAGTTCATAACATCAAGTCAGTGAAACCGCTAGATCCTCCCTCCATTGGTCTTCCATCATCTAGCAGGCTGGCCTGAGGATGTTCCCATGAGTTCTCAGGGTTTAAGAGCAACAAAAGGGAAGTCTCAATGTAAAGTCTTCCAACTCTCTCATTTTATCAGGTTTTCTACCATCCCAATGTCCAAAACAATAATGTCAGCCCCAACTGAGGGATGGAGAAAGACTCCTACTGCTAATGAAAGGCGCTCCAGAGTCTCATAGAAGGCATGGGCACAGAGAGAGGATCAATGTGTAGACATTTCTTACATCAACCACAACAGGTAAATGCAATTGTGTTTTATGCTGTGGTAAAGGGTTTTGCAGGTACAATGGAGTAGGGAGCAAGAAGTGAACAAATCTACCAGGAGGATATTTAGGGAAGAGCACAACCAGGAACTGATGCCTCAACCAAGTTGGGAATATGATTGGATAGTTAAGGGGTGAAAAAAGGCCCGGGTCCAGGAAGCCCCATGTCTTCTCCAGAGAGAAGTCTGAGGAGACAGGCTGAAGCCACTGAGGTATTTGGTACATTTGTGACCAGATGCAGATCATCTTTTGTTCTACTGTTTTCCAACCACTCGTCCCTATTTATAGTTTGGAGTCATACAAGAGTAGACCCTAGCATTTCCCTGTTGAAACTTTTATTTTCCTCTGAGAAGTCATCACCACCCCAACGTTCTTAATTCCTTCCTCAAATGCTGTCTCCATTTACCAGCTCCTTTTCTATATGGGCTCCGGAGTGAAAGCAGAGCCTGGAAGATGCAGAGGTCATGGACTTTCCCCAAGTCAACTCCTAAACCTCCCATTCTGGCTGACCACAAATTCCTGAGTCTTAGCATTTTATGGTGAGCTCATAAGCCCAATCTGTTCCAATGGGGTCAGTTCTCTTAACCACCATGCTTCACCAGAGAGTAGGCCATCAGATGGGATGGGAGAGAAAATCTTCTAGTCACGGGGAAGAGCCTGTGTGAAGCCTCAGAGGCTAAGGAGATCTGAGAGGTGTTCAGAGTGGACATTGTATGACCAGAGCTGGAGAGACATGATTCCAAGAGAGTCAAATGAGAAGTTTTGGGCAAATCAACTCCTGATCACACTGTAACGATTCCCTGTACTCTCTCTCTCCCCACCAAGGGATAGTAACGACATGGAGTGCAGAGAAAAGTTGCAATTCCTTTTTTATATCTAAGCCCCCTTTTCCCAGTCTGGGACTGGCAGTATTCAAGCTCCTACTTGAACTGTTTCATATTTTTCTTTTTGCTGTGTTTCTATTTAAAGTGGGCCCATGGAACTGAGCAATGTCAGGAATGATGTCACACAGGGTTATGGAAGTTCACGCTGATCTCACCTACTCTTTTGGAGAGGGTGTCGAACTGAGATCCTGTGCGAGAGCACCTGGAACTACTCTATCACGGAAATTCCGGACTAAACCGGGGTCCCCAAGTCACCAAACGGTCATGCATCGTGAAGAACTGGGAAAAGGGATAAAGATCCTTCAGAACATCATTATGATTGAACTTCTTCACCCAGAGAGGAGGAAACAGTGATACACAAGGAAGAGGCCTTTCTCTAAGACTCTAGATAAGGGTGAGAGGAAAAATTGTCCCAGACTGATGTGTGTTACGGAACAAAGGGTCTGGTTTCCACCAGAAAAGAGAGCCATGATAGGACAAGATGAAGGAATTGGGAATGGATAAGGTCATAAGAAGGAGCGTCCTGAGAAAGCATTTCCTGTCATTTGGTGGGCAATTAACCAAATTCTTATATCAATAAGAAATGTAGGAATAAGTGAGGGATCAAGCTACAGAATTCATTGGGAGTTCGAGAGCTTTCCAGGCACTCTGTTGTTTAGGATCTGTACCTGGTGGAAAGGAAGGAAGCCAGTGCATAACTAGGGCAGAGAGTATAGGATGGGGGAAAGGGTGGTTAGAGAGAAGCGTACTTATTATATTTTCTAATGACATGATATTAATGTACTATGTGAAGAATTAAGAAAATATTTCAGGAGGTTCTGGGAGTGAGAAGTTGAAGGAGCCCAGAGCCCACATCACTGAGGGCAGAAGATGGCTTGCAGACTCCTCCCCTAGATTCAGGAACTCCCCTTCTCCTCCTATGTCTTCTCCCCACATCTCCCGAAGGGCCTAAAAAACTCTCACAGCAAAGAGAGCTATAGGATAGAATTTTTTTACATTCCTACTTTTCTTAACCTGAATTTTGTCTAGGATCTTTAATTTGCCACTCCTTTCAGGGCAGTTTTGTTGCCCTCTCCACTACCATTATTTTTGCTACCCCCCACCACTACTGTAGTGCTGCCCTCCACTGGCCCTATTTCCTTTTGCTTCCTAGGTTTCTAACCGGCCTCTAAAACCCTCTTGAGAGATCCCCTGCTGCAACTTCTGTCACGGAGTTTGCACTCCACTCCCAAGATGCTTCCATCTCTTTCTTCCTTAACTCGCCAATCCTACCTTCATACTCAGGAAAATACAGACCCTTATGTTGACATATACAACCCACCCACACACACAGTTGATGTGGTTGTGTCTTGGCTACTGAGATTTGTACCATCGGACTCTCAAATATGGACATCTCTTTCTGCCTCACACTGAAAGAGTATTTCTCATAATGACATGGTGAGAGCTTTCTGTTCAGGGAAAGGCAATCTTAAAGGAGAAGCTTTAAATTATACATAAATATACAAATTTTGCTCTAAGTATAATTCCTTGAATAACAGGTCTTCCCTTAATGGCCACATAAACCAGGGACTCCATCAGCCTGAAACCAGAAGAACTAGGTGGTGTGCAGCTACAGTCAATAACTGCCCTGACAGAGGATACTTGCAAGTTATAAAAATGATGGTACCCTCTAATACAGCCCTTATACTGAAAGAAAAGACCAATATGAATGTCAGAGATACTCTGAAACTTGCTCTTGAACGTAAAGTAGCTAAAGGAAATGAAAGAAATGAGGAAGTAGAAGAGCTGAAGAGAAGATTTCAAAGGGCGGCTTGAGAAGACAAAGTATGATAATGACATGTGCAAAGACTTGGCGTTAGAAAAACAAAAGGGAAGAACATGCTTGGCATCTCTCAAGCTAAAGGAACTGAAGAAAAAATCCAAGCCTCGAGATACAATAGTGAAGGATTATACAGGCAAAATATTGAACAACACAGGAAGCATCAAAATAAGATGGAAAGAATACACAGGGTCACTGCACAGACACAGACACAGACACACACACACACACAAAAGCATGGGTCGATGTTCAACCATTTCAGGAGGCAGCATGTCATCAAGAACTGATGGTATTGAAGGAAGAAGTCCACACTTCACTGAAGGCATTGGCAAAAAACAAGACTCCAAGAACTGACAGGTACCAATTGAGATGTTTCAACAAACAGATGCAGCACTGGCTGAATAATCTAGCCATCCGATTGGAAGAGATCCATGTTTGTGCACATTCCAAAGAAAGTGATTCAACAAAATTCAGAAACTATCAAACAATATCATTAATATCAAAACCCAGTACAATTTTGCTGAAGATCATTAAAAAGAAGTTGCAACAGAAATTCAAGTCAGATTCAGAAGAGGATATGGAATGAGGAATATCATTACTGATGTCTGATGGATCTGGGCTGAAAGCAGAGAATACCAGAATACCAGAAAGATGTTTCCATCCGTTTTATTGACTATGAAATGGCATTATACTGTGTGAATCATAACAAATTATGGATAACACTTCAAAGAACGGAAATTCTAGAACACTTAATATTGCTCATTTGAAACCTGTACATAGACCACGAGGCAGTTTTTCAGAGAGAACAAAGGGCACTATGTGGTTTAAAATCAGGAATAGTTTGTGTCAGGGTTCTATCCTTTCATCACATTTATTCAATCTGTATGCTGAGCAAATAATCCAAAAAGCTGCACTCTATGAAGAAGAATGTGGCATTAGGTTTAGAGGAAGATTCATTAACAACCTACGATATGCAGATAACACAAACTTGGTGAAAGTGAAGAGGACCTGAAGCACTTAGTGGTGAATATCAAAGACTACAACCTTCAGTATGCACCTCAACATAAAGAAAACAAAAATCTTCACAACTGGACCAATAAGCAACATCATGATAAACAGAGAAAAGATTGAAGTTATCAAGCATCTCATTTTATTCAGTTCCCCAGTCCACGCTCATGGAAGCAGCAATCAAGGAATCAAATGACGTATTGCAAATCTGCTGCAGAAGAACTCTTTAAGCTGGTGACAAGCACAGATGTCACTCTGAAGGCTAAGGTGTGCCTGACACAAGCCATGACATTTTCAAACGCCTCATACGCATGTGAAAGCTGGACAATGAATAAGGGAAACTGATGAAGAAAGGCTGCCTTTGAATTATGGTGTTGGTGAACAATATTGAATATACCACAGACTGCCAGAAGAACAAACAAATCTGTCTTGGAAGAAGTACAGCCAGAATATTCCTTACAAGCACAGATGGTGAGTGTTTGTCTCACATACTTTGGACATGTTATCAGGGGAGACCAGGCCCTGGAGAAGGACATTATGCTTGGTAAAGTAGAAAGTGAAAAAGAGGAAGACGCGCAGTGAGATGGATTGACACAGTGGCTGCAACAATGGGCTCTAGCATAATAACAAGTGTGAGGATGGCACAAGACTGGCCAGTGTTTTGTTCTGCTGTATATAGGGTCACGATAAATTAGAACTGACCTGATGACACCTAACAACAACAATACCCTGTTTGGCTCACTGCCTGTCTCTTAGTTTGCTGTACTGTGGTGGTTTGGATGTTGCTATGATGCTGGAAGCTAGGCCACCAGTATTTTAAATACCAACAGGGTTATCCATGGTGGACAGGTTTCAGTGGAGCTTCAAGACTAAGACACACTAGGAAGAAAGACCTGGAGATTTACTTCTGAAAATTAGACAATTAAACCCTTACAGATCACAAGAGAATACTGTCCAATTCACTTGCTTTGGACATGTCATCAGGAGAGATTAATCAGTCCTAGAGGAGAATATCATGGTTGGTGAAGAAGAAGGCCAACAAGGCTGTAGGAGACCCTTGGTGACATGGACTGGCACATTAGCCATAATGATGGAATCTAAATTGCTGGCACTTGTGAGGATGACACAGGACCTGGCAACCTTTAGTTCTGTGGTACCTAAGTTCACCATTAGTCGGAGTCACCTCAATGGCAGCTAGCAAAAAATTACTGTTTGAGAGGAGAACTGAGATATGAACTTGATACAATATACCAAATATTAAAATGTTCAAAGATCTCATGTTTGCCATGAATGAATAGGAATTGAAAAAAACGACTTTCAAATAGCTAGAAGGAAAAAGAAAGTAAGAGAAATTTCATCATTCCAATAAAAAAAGAAACAGGAAAGGCAGAATAAAAAAAAAAAAAAAAAGAACAGTGAATATGAAGTATAATATTGGAATTATGTCTAAATGTATGAGTAATAGCAAGAAAAAGGGATTAATACCTAAGGAAAAAACATGTACACTCAGCTTAGACTTGCAAATCCAGCCATATCTTATTTATAAAAGAAAGTTAAAACATAATGATAGAAACTTTTAAATTATGGAAATGAAGAAATTTCTACTGTCTAATGACTACATGAACAACCCTCTGCCAGATAGTTGATACAGAAATGATTAAGATTCCTTGCAGTCTGATGAGAGAAACAGCCCAGTTAATGAATCAGTTATCAATTGCTATATAACAAATGACCCAAAAATGAAGTGCCTTAAAAGAACAAGCAGTTACTTCGCTCACAGGTTTCCGGGTTGGCAGTTTGGGGTTCTTCTGGTCTGGGGCAGACTCAGCCGCTCTCGGCTGGGCTCCCTCATGTATCTGGAATCAGCCACCATGTCAGCTGGCGGGCAGAGGGCCTGAAATCTTCTCAGCTGGATTCTCTCTCTAATGGTCTCTTGTCATTTATTAGGGTGGCCTGGGCTGTTCCCATGGGTTCTCAGTGTTTGAAGAGCAGCAAGAAGGCAAGGAGGTGCCCTGGTGGTGCAGTGGTTAAGGGCTCAGTTGCTAAAGGAAAGGTAATCAGTTTGTACCCACCAGCTGCTCTGTGGAAGAAAGACATGGCACTCTCCTTCTGTAAAGATGACAGCCTTGGAAATCCTATGGGGCAGTTCTACTCTGTCCTTCAGGGTCACTATGAGTTAGAATATACTTGAGAGTGATGGGTTTCGTTTTTGGTAAGAGAGCAAGTCACGATGTGTCTAATTATATTCGGTCTCTGCTTCTATTGGTCTTTGTACTGTCCCAAAGGCCAAAGCAATCATAGATCAGTCCAAATTCAAGGAGTGGAGGAAGAATCTTGCTCTTGAGAAAGGGAGCTGTAAGTCATATAATATGTATGGATACATACATATTAGAACATGTGGCCATTTTTGCTATCCATCACAACATGTAAATACAACCAAGTTTGTCCCTAGTTGTGGCAGAAGCGTTTCTTAAATACAATAGAGTGTGGAGCAGGGTGGGAAATTCTACCAGGTGCAGGGTCGGAAAGGCTTCCACCAGGAAGTGATGCTTGACCTAAATTTTGAAATACAAGTGGATGGTTAGGAGATTTTCTTTTTTTATATATTTCCAACCACTTGCCCACATTCTACCATCTGTCGTCACACAAAGCGAGCCCTCTGCTCCCATGTTGACATCTTTATTTTTTTCCTTCAAATCCTCAGGCTCTCCTCTACCTACCAAGCACAACTTCCCAAACCCTGCCTTAAAATGTTTCAACAATTTGCTTGTTCCTTTTCTAATTGCCCCCTGGACAAACAAGGAGATCAAGCAGAGGACAGTGGACCTTTCCCCGAGGGCTCTCCTAAGCCTCCCAGGCAGGTTAACCATAGACGTCCGGAGTCTCAGTGCTTTTCTGTGTTGATGTAATCCTACCCTTTTTAGTGGCTCCATGGGAGAAGCGTGTGGACAGGCCAAGAGGCTTCACAGGGTTTAGAGTCAGGAGGTCAAGAGGGAGTGGCCTAGACACCACCACTGAGTGATGGTACCTCCAGGCAACAGACCAAAAACTCCATTCTGCACGGATAGCTACGAAGGGTGAGTCTTTTGGAAGAGTTTTCTTTTATTTAATCAATAGATATATATTGGGTATCTCCTATGGGTGGGGTTCTGTCTCACTTTCTGGGACTACCAAATATGAGGCAGACCTCGTCTTTGTCCCCAAGTTATTTACAACACATTTGGAAGACACAAATTGGAAATTGAGCATCTCCTATGACTCAGTGCTATGATGGAGGATTACTAAAAGATTACTAGGTCCTCTGAATACATAAAGCAGGAGCACAGACTGGGTACCTTGGAGGAGGAACCAGTCAACAGGAAGGGAGAGAATGTCTACTAGTCAGAGGGAACAGCCTGTGTGAAGCCTAAGTGGCAAAGGAGGCCTGAGAGGTGTTCAGAGTGGACATTGTGTTTCTAGGGCTGGAGAGATTTGATTCAGGGCCAGAGAAGAGGTTTGGGAGAAATAGCGACTCATTATACTCTTCTATTTCCTCAACTCACAGTTTCCTTCCTCTTAGATGTTGACTTCTTTAAGTGAACATTTCAATTCATTTTTAAGATATAATTTCCCTCCTCCCAGCCTCCTAGCCTCTCCCACAACAGTTGCCATATTTTTTCCTAGTGCGCTGTTTAGATTCAAACTGGGCCCTTGGAACTGAGCGATGTCAGCGATGATGTCACACAAGAGTTACTGGAAACCTTGGTGCTCACTCAGATCCCAACTGCTCTTTGGAGAGGTTGTGGCTCTGAGGTCTCCTGTGGGAGAGCGACTTTGGATACCAAATTACAAACGGTTCTGCCTAAATCAAGGTCCCCAACTTGTGAGAGTTTGGGACATCATCTCTACGTGGGAGGAGGAGAAACATCTTGCTGGTGACCATCCTTCGTGGTTCATCTTCACCCAGCCAGGATGGAGCGGCAATACGTGAGGAAGAGGCCTTTCTCTAAGGCCCGAGGTAAGGGTGGGAGGAAAATTCAGTCTGTGCGATGGGTGCTGGGCAGCAAGGGGTTTGATTCACCCTGGAAACAAGGAACACAAGGGATCACCGAGGCTTTCACCTGAAAAAACTTCCTGTCAATTAGTAAACAGTAAGAAATTATAGTGTGAATAAATAAACGAAGGAATAAATATGTAAGTGAAGTATAGAATTCTACTGTCATCTGAGGGGCTTTCCATAACAGTAGCAGACAAGTCAGATTGGTGAACTCTCCTGCTTTGTTAGTGGAAAGAACGCAGGTGGGCAACTGGGGCAGTGGGTATAGAACCAGGGAGAAGGGTGGTTACAGAGACTTGTACTTAATTTTTTCATGAGAATGAATTAATATATCATGCGAATTAAAAAAATATATCAAATTTATCAGGAGGTTTTGGGAGTGGGTGGTGTGATGGAGCACAGTACGACACATTCATTCAGAGTTCCCAGTCAATGTAAGCTGCCACAGTCCTCAGCCTGGACTCAAGCAGAAGAAGGTCCAGGAAGGCCCTGCCCCTCTAGCTCTAGGGATTTCCCTTCTCCTCCAAGGTCTCCTGACCATCTTTACCTAAGGGTTTAACATTTCTTCTAGGTAAAGACAGCTATAGTATAGATCGTTTTTTTTTCTTTTGTAATTGCAAAGTTTTATTTTTTTTAATTGTGTTCAAAATATACATAAAACATAACTGAATAATTGCTAATGTATGAGTCAGTGATACTCATTACATTCTTCAAGTCATATAACCATTCTCAATATCCTTCTCCAAACTTTTCTACAACCATTAACATAACCTCAATGCCCCAGTGGAAAAACTTCCCCTTCCCCCTGCCCACAACTGGCAACCACCAATAATCCTTGCTTTCTATATATTTGCTTATTTCATATAAGTCAGATCGTACAGTATTTGCCCTATACTTAGGGCAAATACTAACTTATTCCATTTAGCATGATGTTTTCAAAGTCTAGCAGGAAAGAATTTTAAAATTCCAACTATAGCTAACCTCAGCTTCTGCTATCATTCTTAGTTATCCATTCTTTTCCGACTAGTCTGCCCCCCCTTTGTCTTCTTTGTTGCTGTCCCATTCTGCCCTTCAGTGGCTGAGCCCTGCTTTCTGCTCCCTCCTTGATCTCTGTATCCTTCTAACCAACTGCTGGCATGTTCCATCTCTGAATCTTGTCTCTCTCTCAAGCTTTCCCTCCATCCAACGCACCTGACCTAGCTCCATCTCTTTCTGCATCCTGAACTCTGCAGTCGTTCCCAAAGATTCAGAAACATACAGAGGCCTTTAGGTTGACATAGACAACCCACTGAGACATACACAGGAGAGGAGGCTGTGTGTTCTCCATCTGAAGTTCTCGCATCAAGGTTCTCAGATACGGCCATCTCTTTCTGCCTCACTTCATCTACTAAGGACTGGGCTTCTATTCCAAGAAAAACAATTTTCATCTTCTACTGTGGCTGGGTTAAGAAGGGTGCAAGGAAGAGGTATACATGTAAGAATCATAACTAAATATACACATTCTTCTCTTTACGTATAACTCCTCTATAAAAAGCCTTTCAGTAAAAAGAGGATGAAAAGAGGTGACCATTGCTCTGGAGTGTTTACCCTCCAAATTTACTAAAAATATCACCCGCATACAAAACATCAAGTCACACATTTATTATGAAGCTTCATGGGAATGAGGTCATTTCTAAGTTCCAAAGGAACAAATTCATTGGAATTCAATAAATGTGGAATTAAAGAAAAATAACTTCTTAAAAAATGAACTACCATAAACAGTGCCACTTTACAATGGAGACTTTGTCTTCCACAGCAGTGCCCCCAAAGGGTGGTGGGTCTCTGGGGAAGAAGAAAGAAACCATGGGGTCTACAGAGGTGGAGGATGTGGTGATGGAGAGGCCTCCAGGGGTCCCTATGACCAAAGCTTTGGGGTCACAGGTGAGAATAAGGACCCTGAAAGCTCAACTAAATTAACTCTCTATTCTCAGAGGTCTCTATCCAAGAGGAAAATGTGCAACAGTCAACAACGTCCCATGAAAAAAGTCGAAGCTCCAGGCCCAGGAAGATTCCAAAACAATCCGAGAACCCTTCTCCTTCATCTTCCACCGAGCAGACCTCTCACTCCTCCAGTTACCGGGCTGCCCCAGGAAAGCAATGGGTCAGGTGCGCATATTTCACCAAGGTGCGCACTGTCAGGGGGGTGGCGGTCTCCTGGCAGACCAAAACCTCCTTTGCCCCCGTGGGCAAGATGCCACAGGTCTTTGAAGCCGAGCTCTCTGAGGAGAGCACCATCGGCTCTGCCCCCAGTCTGGCCAACACTGAGTCCCTGGTCAGCACCCTGGAGCCCTGGCAGGAGGGGCCCCAGACCTGTACCCAGGAGCCCACTGACCAATGGGAGGAGCATGCTGAGAGACCCCGCGCAACCACCCCGGAGTGGCTGGTGACCCGTGAGCGCGGCTTCCGCTGCGTGGCCTGCTGCCGCGTGTTCGAGTCCCGGGAGGCCCTCGTGGCCCATGCGGAGCATGGTGTGAGCCAGGGCTTCAGCTGCCGGCTCTTCTTTGAAGAGCTGCTGGAGAGGCGGCTGCCACGCTCAGTCCAGCGAAGGCCCAGACGCTGCCACCAGCTGGCCAGGCGTTGCCTGAATGCCGCCAAGAAGAGGGAGGTGAGGGAGAAGAGAGCGGTCTGCAGACGCCTGGAGCAGCAGCTGGAGAAGCAGAGAGAAGAACTGAAGAGGCTGAGGCACCAGCTGGACAGGCTGAAGAGGCAGGAGACCAGGCTGCAGAAGGAGCAGGCACACCACCGAGGCCAGAGGGGGAAGCGCCTGAAGACGTGCTAGAACCCCGGGACTAGGAGGAGCAGGGCCTTTGGGCTGGAAACGTGGGCCCTTCAGGAGAGACCTCCATTCAGGTTCGTTTCACCCAGCTCCCCTGGAAGATCCTACCCTCCTTCCCCTGTGACCCCAACCCTCCCAACCCAAGTGCACAGAGAACTCCAGCCCTAAGGGGATCTGGATGGAAGAAGCCCCAGATAGCTGACCGCAGACACCAGGTCCCCTCAGAGGCTCCCCTGGCCCAGGAGAGGACAGGACAGGCCTCATCTGGATGGTGAGATCTTGGGACCCTAAGGATGAGTGCAGCATAAATAGGGAAAGGGAAATGGGATTTCAGTGGGACTTGGGAGGATTGGGGGGGGGCCCTGCTGAGGTGTGATGGTGAAGGGGGTGTCACTGAGTTCTTTGGAGGAAAAGGAATCAGAGAGATGGCAGGCTGTTGGGAAACATGTCTGCAGGTGAGCAGTGGACATAAAGCCCTAAACAAACAACTCTGGGTCCCTTCCCAGCAGTATAGAGGCAGAGAAAGAGGCAGGGCTTGGTAGGAGGAGAGGAGGGCAGGTTGAAGGAAAATGAACTCACCCAAGCCATGTCTTCTGGGCTCCTAGGGTGAATTTGGGATGATTGGGATGCATCCTTTTTGCCACATTAGGGGAATGTAAGTGGGAGATGGTATAGAAAAATCCCCCTGGGTGTTAACCATTTGTGGATAAGAGTTGATCCAGGGCTTGCAGGATATTTCCTGTAGAGCATGTCCTAGGGTAAGGGGTAGAGCTTTGGAACTTTTTCTTCTCCTTAAAATCAAGCTGTACATTTCGGTTCTTGACATGTCAAACAAACTTGCTAATTTTTTTTTGTTTTCCTGTGGTCAAATCTGACCTGTTGCGAGGTCAAAGAACTGGAAGAAAAAGGCCCTCTGAGGTGAAAAAACCAAAAGAGAGGAAAGGCTTCAAACCCAGGGAGAACAGCGAGAACACAGGTGATCAGAGGTAATGGTGGGAAGGGGCAGATTCAGGCCCAGACTCAACAGTGGACAACAAAGCCCCAGTCTCAGTCGTGACATCAAATCCCAAGTCTGGGGAAGCCCTGGACATGACAGGGGTGTATCCATCTCTCTAGGAAATGAGACCACAAGTATCACAGGGAACCCCCCAGGGGCAGAGAAATGGAGGGCAGGGCCTCTAGGATGGGAACCTCCGTCCACAGTCTGTCCTGTGTGTATTCCTCAGAGTGACAGGGACGGCTCCTGCGAGGCAGAGG
Organism: Loxodonta africana; assembly: GCF_030014295.1. NCBI lineage: Eukaryota > Metazoa > Chordata > Mammalia > Proboscidea > Elephantidae > Loxodonta > Loxodonta africana. The sequence goes on from NW_026975506.1 coordinate 843,940, forward strand.
GTCACAGGCAGAAAAGAACCAAGGTGTTCAGACCAGGTAAATTCTGCAGTCTCCTAAGGATCCAAACCGAAAACTCAGAGATTCTCAGAGGTATCAGGGTGGGAGGGGTTGGCATTCCCAGGCTGGGGAGAGGCTGGCTGGGGAGGTGCTGGTTTCTGAAATCTTTTCATCAACATCTTTCTTCTTAAAAGCTACCTTCCCAGTTGATGTCCTCTATGATCTATGCTCAGACCTGAATGGGGCCTACAACGCACAAAGGTGGGTTATCCAGTGGGGCTAGGCAGGGAGGAGGTGGAAGCAGCATATTCAGGAAAGAGAATCTTCTAGAGGCGCATGAGTTACCTAGTGGATTGCACGTGGTGTCCAGCCTTCTACATTTAGCTGTAGACGTGTACTTGCAGGACGTATTTGAGGGGTAACTCTACTGACTTCCCAAAGTTATTTTTGGTCATTTCCAGTTATAGAGACCAGAAGAACTCACTGGCTCCAAGAACAAGAAGAAATCCACTGGATCTGATTATTACTTTCTGCGGTGTGCTCTCCTGCCAGTGATTCAAATCTTTTGTCTGTCATTCTGGAGAATTTTCACCTATTTTAAATATCTAACAAAACACGTTAAAATATACATATATCTATGATGTTTATGAATTTCCAAAGCTCTGAAATTGTTTTTTATCACATTTGCAAGGTCACAGATTTGTATGACAAAAAAATTTATGTCAGGGTCCCACCCTCATATGTAATTTGGTCCTGCTCCCCCAAGGTATCCAATGTTAATAGACACACGTGTATCCTTCCCTACACCTCTCTGCAGGGACACATATACACAGTCACAGGTACACAAGTACATCTGCTGGGGTGTTTACTTTTATGAAAGCCTGGTCACACTCCACCCACATTGCTCTCGCCCCTTATTTCACTTGATATTCTACCTTGAATCTCTGTAAGTCATTAGATATGGCACTGCCACTATATTTTTTGATCTTTTAACTTACATGAATAATTTAAATAGATGATATCAATTCAGTACACTTTATCTGGACTTCTACATGTTCTTGTCAGAAGCTATCAAGTCAGTTCTGACTCACAGTGGCCCTTTGCACCACAGAACAAAACACCACCCGGTCACGTGCAATCCTAATAATCTTTGCTCTATTTGAGCACACTGTTGCAGCCACTGTATCAATCTCATTGAGGGTCTTCCTCTTTTTCACTGGACCTCTGCTTTACCAAGCATGATGTCCTTTTCCAGGGACTGGTCCCTCCCTCTTGATAACATGGCCAAAGCCATCCTTGCTTCTAAGGAATATTCTGGCTTTCTCCCTTTAAGACAGATTTCTTCGTCCATACGTAACACTACTAAAATGGAAACATTATCATCCATGCTTTTTAAGTCCACTCTTCCTGCGTGTTCTAGCTCTCCTCTCCCTGTTCTTTCCTGCAAGTGAATCCAAGATAATTCAGGTTAACAATGTGGTAAGTAGTCTCTCTTATCCTTGCTTAAACAAGCACACAGACTTATACACACTCATAAACATAAACAGGTACCCAAGCATATTCAAACAATTGATATTGTTTAACCCAGATGTGCTCATTTTATATACACTTCTCTGCACCTAGATTTTTTCAGTAATACTTCAATAATACTTCACAGATATTTTTCCCACTTAACTACTACAACTCATTTATTGATGATGTAGCTTTACCGTAAGTTATCTATCATTCAACTATCAATGTACAGTCAATGTTTGGTCAACACTAATAATAACTATCCGTTGTGTACTACAGGATCTGTTTCTCTGGAATAGACTCCATAGAGTGAGATTTCCAGCTCAAAGTATGTTTTAAAAGTACAGAGCCATGGCCATGTCTTTCCCCTAGAGGCTGTCCTAAAGCACCTTTCCAGCCATGTCTCAAGGTATCCTTCTCCCCACAGCCCAGCCAGCCATAGATGGTGTTGATTTTTAAATTGTGCCAGTTTCACTGGGACTTTGATATTTTCTTAACTACCAGTGTTTTTGAGCAACTTGGACTATGTTTACTGGGCATGTGGATTTCCTGTGAACGATCTGTTTGAATTCACTGCTCATTTTTCAAGTGCTTAACTTTTATCCTTCTGTGTAAAATGGAAATTGTTATTAAGTCTTGTCATCTCCATTTCACATGATTTTCCAAATCTATCATTTGTGTATCACATTTTTGCAAGCTTTGTCCCCCAGAACGATCACTTGAGTCAGCACCGTTTATTAAATAAATATAATTTTCTCAAAATAGCGCCTTTGTATCAATGGTTATCGTGACTTCTTAGCAGATTTTTTTTCATTGGTCGACTTGTCAGTTTCTATGCTATGTAATATCAATTTGTTCGGTTACCTGAAGAGGTAGACACCTGTCAGTATCCTGCTTTTTCATGTTTTTCTTCTCTATACCTTTTAAAGCAGCCGTAGTGTTGCAGTGATTAAGTGCTCATCTGCTAATCCAAAGAAGGTTTGGCAGGTCGAACCCACCAGGGGGCACTGAGGGGAAAGACCTGTTGTTCTGCTCCCATAATGATCACAGCCTAGAAAACCCTATGGGGCAGTGAAATGGGATCGCTATGAGTCAGAAATGGACTCCAAGTCTCCTAACACCAGCAACATCCTGTGTTATCTACTGTACTATTTGTAGCATACGATTACTGTATACAATTCAAAAACAACTATCTTAATATTCCGACTGGAAATACATTCCACTTATATATTAGTTTTAGGGACCTCCATTTGATTGACAAGACTTCTCATTTGAAAATATGGCATATTTCTTGCATATATTCGGGTTTCATTTTATGTATTTCAGTACATTAGTTTTTGTCACAGAAGTCCTTTGCTGCTCTGGTCAGAACAATGTTTTCCTAAATATTTTACAGTTTTGAATACAGTTTGATCCAGTCAAGTCGTAGGGGAAAGAGAACGGTCTGCCCTTCTCACCCTTGCCAATTTGAGACCCTCATGTCTATACTGGAGACAAACCATTGATTTTGATGTATTTGTCTTTTATTCAGGTATGCAATTATATCATCATTATTTGAAAAATCTCTTATTATACTTATACTAGTTATTTAAATTTTCTAGTTTATTCTTTCACCTTAAAACTATGTTGAGTGATACCAAAATTTTTGTCTAGTTCCAAATTTATCAGAATGAGTTGAATATTAATTTTCCATTTGTCTCACACCTGCTAAGTTTGGGGAGAATCTATTATGCCCCAATAGATAACTACTACTCTGACCTGCTGACCATTATTGGAATCACACACAACTTGTTTCTGACAGTTAAGTACTTCCACCTGGCCTCTGTGGAGCTGGGATCCCATGATTTGCATTGCTACTAGGCAGCCCAGCTCCCACTAACAACCTGAGCCTATAGACAATTGTTGCTGTTAGTTGTCATCAAGTCATTTCTGACTCATGACCACCCCATGTGGGCATAGTAGAACTAACTGTTCAACAGTGTTTTTAAGGCTTTCATCCTTTAGTAGTTGATGGCCAGGACTGTCTTCCAAGGACCCTCTGAGTACGTTCAAACTGCCAAACTGCCAGACTTTCGGATAATAGTCAAGCACTTAACTGTTTGTGGCGCCCAGGGACTCCCTACAAAGTATACATATTGGTAAGCTCTGTGTTGCTGGTGCTCCCCTCATCTCTGCATTCCTTATTCTTCTGATGAAATGGGTATCCTTCAGGACCTCCAAGAAATGGTCTTATAGAAGACTAACTCAGACATGCCCACATATTGGAGGCTTTTAATCCCTCTTCCAACATCTGACCTAGCAGGTCTGGCATTTCCATTTCAGAGAATGTTGGCCATTGCCTTTTCTAAGCTTCCAAAAGCAATCCCACAGCATATTAAACCCATTTCCAGAATCCTTGCTACGGCAATAAATCCTTGTCAACAAACTATCCTTGACCCAACTTTATATTAAACTCCCCTTGACTCAGCACCTTCAGCACCCACTCCTCAGCACACCCCCGTCCTGCTCACACAAGGCAGCCAGGTCTTGCAGCTCCTTCAGTGTACAGTCCCTCCCCCCTCAACCACAACAGCACTTCCCGGTGGCTATGCTGGTATCTGACAACTAAGTATCTGGACAAATGCATGGGACACTATCTCAGGACTCTGCAAAGGAAAGTGTTGAAGGTGGGTGGGGGCAGGGCGGAGCCAGAACATAAAGTATGAACATTCTAGAGGCTGAAATTTAATGACCCCAAATCTCACAGCTGCACACCCGTTGTGGACAGAAACAGCCCAGAGAGAAGCCCTCTCTCATATAAATGGGATAGAAGGTCCACAAAGGAGAGAGACAGGCAGCTGGGCAGGTGGGCAGACACCTGAAACTCTGGCAGAGGAGAATCCTTCTCTCTGACCAGAGTATGGAAGAACCAAATATTGTAGAGAAAGCTCCATTACATTTTCTCTCTCTCTGCTGTTAACTGACACCTAGTCAATTCTACCTCAAAGGGTGAGACTTTTCAAAAGCTGATCGCCAGGCTTGTCTTCTGAGGCGCTTCTTGACAGGTTCAAACTGCCAGCCTTTTGGCTGGTTGTCCAGTGCTTTGGCCCCATAGGCAGAACCAGTCACTGATGTGCACAACAGAATGAGGAGATTAAAGCCCCAGCATTCCCACCAGTGGGCCAGGAAAGCACTCCTTCTGAACTCAGAGAGCAGAAGAGAAAGAGAAAGAGGAGGCTGTGCAAGAAAGAGATTCTGCAGACTTGCTATGAACTCCTGGTTCACCCCTCAGGTGCGTATCCATTGCCCTGACCCAAAGAAGCATTATCAAATCCTTTAAGACCCGCACTATGGGTTAGAATGCCATCAAGGTTCCATACTGAGTGGCGCTCACATAGATTAGACTTTAATACAGCTGCAAAGCCTTCAAAAATTGAACTCACATTTGAACCATAGAATACAGAAGATGGGACAGAACTTGGAGCCTGAACATAACTGGGTCAATCAACTGCTAAAAACAAAAAAATTCTCCATAAAATTTAAGCAGGACTTGTACTCTCAAAATCATAAGAAACAGATTTTAAAATGCTATTCTAATCCAAGAAATAACAGGGACACTTTTTAAATAAATGGAAAGATAATAGGTGCTATTTGCAAATGAAAATTTTACATGTTAAAAGTACAATCGTAGAAATCAAAAATTCAGTTGATAATTTCACAACAGCAGAATGGTGATGACAGAGAAAAAAACTAAATACTTGAAATAGATCAGTAGAAAATATCCATTCTGCAAACTGAGAGGAAAATATGGAAAAAAATGGACAGTGCCTCAAGAACTAGACAAAAAGCTTATTTATTGGAACTCCAGAAGAAGTGGACAAAATGTGTGGTGAAGAAAATAGTATTTGAAAAAATACTGGCTGAACACTTTCCAAATGTGGTGAAAGACATAAACTTACAGATTCAAGAAGTTCAGCAAACCACAGCAAGTTAAAGAATTCCATGCCCCAATACCGAATTTGCACAAAAATATTCTGCGGGTTATGGGTTTTTTGCCAACCCAGTGGGCCTTACGCCACATCCCAAGTATATTTGTAAGTACATTACTAATATATATATATATATTTTTTAACAGCAGCATGTAAAAAGAAAAAAACAGTGTACTGAACTTACAGACATACCCGGGAGGGGAAAAACAGTTGACACACACATATATATATAAATCAACTGCAGAATAACAAAGGTCAAGAAAATACTCAGGAAGGAGGTAGAGAGAAAACAACACATTTCACCTGAGAAAAATAATTTGAATGACTCTGTATTCACTATCAGAAGCCATGGAAGCCAAAAAAAAAAAAGATTGTGAAACAACAGTTTTTCAACCCTGAAAGATGGAAATATTAACCCAGAATTCTATGTATCATGTATCTATGTATCATTACCTTCAGGAGTAAAGCTCAAATAATGCCATTCTTAGGGGAAGGAAAACTGAGAGAATTCATCACCACCAGACTTCTAAGTGAAACACTACGGGAAGTACTTCAGGTGGTAGACTTGGAATTTCAGTTGTTATTTAAGGAAAGCAGAAAACGTGGAAACTATGTGGTTAATATACTACGTCAACACTGTAGTTACTGCACAACATGGCGCTGGACAAGCCTCTTTGGAAAGTTTTTCCAGTCTCTTGGAAATGCTTGGAAATACATCCTGGCAAATCATTAGTAGAGAATGGAATTAATTTTGACAATACCTGAGAGATGTCTGTAGTCAAGTCTCGTCAATAAACTGGAAAATAAATTTACTGACTGAAACTAAGGTGTGGTAACAAAACATGAGCCTCAGTTCCCGTGTGGCCATGAGCTGGCTCTGAAGGCCAGCCTTCCCCAGAGAGGCACTTCAAGCACATTGGGGGCAACGGCTTCCTGTTGTTATTGCTAGGTGCCATCGAGTGGGTTTCTGAGTCATTGTGGCCCAGTGTAAAAGGAGAACTGCCCCGATAGGGTTTCCTGGTTTGTAATCTTAATGGAAGCAGTTCGCCAGGTCTTTACTCCTTAGAGCCTTTTGGTGGGTTCAAAAAACTAACCTTCAGTTAACAGCCGAGTGCTCAAACTTGGCACCACCTGGGCTCCTTGGAGCAATGGCAGCACCACAGAATTTGGCAGAAACCTTCCCATAGGCCTTCTCTGAGAGGTAACCCCTTGCTTAAGGACCAAGTTTAGGTTTTATATATACTCATTCTACATAAAGTCTAGATAAGAATTACAGTGCTTCCTTGAGCGGACAATATTGTATATGCCCTCCATAAACAAAATGTGTCAAGGGCAAAGTTTAATATTAAATCAAGGCATTTCCCGTCAGTCCTTACCTGAGAGGGTCTTCGTGAGAATTTCCTGAGACTCTTGGAAAAGGACTTAGTAGACACTGCTTTCTTTTTACCTCTTCGCTCCTGAACAGAAACCGCTGCTAAGAGGTCATGCGTAAAGCTCCAAACGCCTCTTCTTATCCTGAATGTAAGCCGTGTAATAAGACCAGGAACTAGGCATTCAGCTGGGTGAAGAAACCCAGGAGTACTTCCTGTCTTCAACACCTTCCAGTTCCAGTGAAATCCTGTTACGAGTCACTAGATCAGTCCAGGAGCTGGAAGACTGAAATTCCTGGTCCTCTGACAAGTGGGAAGGGCAGGGTGGGGTTAGGCAGAGCCTCCTTGACCATCACTTGCCCCAAGAGGCTCTGGAGGCTGCTTCATGTTCTAAGTCAAAGGCCCTTCCAGCCCAGGCACATAAGAGCAGGGGAAGACTTTGTCCATTGAAAGAAAAGATGGGCACAAGAGTGGCAGCTTTTAGGGCACTCAGCATTGGTCAGCTTTGCGACTTCAGGACATCCTGGCCCATGGTCGCCTTCACACCTGGGCCTTTATAGCCTCTTCACCTCTCCGTCCTTCCCAGTTTTCTCCCAGCACCATGGGCTGTGGCTTCTGCTAGTTTTAATGATTTCAATGTTTCAGTATTCCAGTAGCTCCTCACCCTACTCAGGGGAGGCAGTTTTGCAGACTGCAGAACACAAATCCACAGTGCTGTTTACGTGTCCTTCAGCAGAAACACTTCCGAGGGTACAAGTTGGCCTCAGAGATTCTGAGACCCAGGCAGAGAGAAGCCCAGGGGGAGGGTCACTGGCTTCAGGAAGTGTCAGCACTCTCAGGGTCATGTCCCTGGGGTCATGCCCAACTGCAGGAAAAATGAAGTGGGCTCTGAGGCTCTGTGTGTTGACCGTCCAGTACACTGGCCCTGGAAGCCTTGGAAGGATTCTGTCTTAGTCTAACCCAGCACTGGGGAAATCCTCACAGGGTAACAGCAGTGATATGCCTGGGGATCTTTATTCTAAAAGTCTCAAAGCAGTTGATACAGTCTTGTGAGGTGGGAGATGAGAAAGCTTGGGACCACCAAGAGAGGATGGCAAAAGAAGGAAGCCTTTATCACTCCCTCTGTTCAAGTTTTTTTTTTTAATTCCAACTGGGGCTCCAAACAGGTCTTTGTTGTTAAAGTTGTATTTCTCTGTGTTAATTTATGATCCTTAACTCAAATCTAGAGTTTCGAGCTCATTTTGATAATTCCTCTTTAGTCTGTGGAGACAGGAGTCTGCCTTCAGCCAGTGGTGAGAGTGGAAGAAATAAAGTCCCTAGTCCAGACTGGGGCAGGCTCTGCTGCTCCACAAACTAGGGGTGCGGTCCCTGAAGAGCCCTTCTGAGGACAGCACAGGAGGGGCGTCCCGCCTGGAGAAAGGGCAGAGGGGGGTGGGGGATTGTTTGTGTGAGCAGTGTGGCCTCTGTGGCTTTGCCTTCTCCTGGAAGTGCAACCTGGGGCCCTTCACGTGCGGAGCCAGAGTCCTAGGGTGACCACAACTCTCCCACCCTTTCTGGGTCACCCTCTGGACCCAAGTCCCCATACGCCTCCTCTGCCCTCCTATCCCAGCATAAGCACTGTGACTGGGCTCAGGGGTGTACCCTGGGACTTGACCTCGGTAGACTCAGGCTTCCCCTAGTTCTGGTGGGACCTGTGAGCCTAGCGGGTCTGAGTTCAGGGAAAGCCTGGCGAAAGGTCCTGCAGCCAGCTCCTTCCCGATGCACGTGAGATTGTGGTGGGGCAGCCTCCGACCTGGCACCTCCCCTGGGCGCCCCTCTCCACACAGCCCTGCCCAGTTCTCTCCCCCGCCCCCGCAACCACCCAACCACATCCTCCTGCCTCTTAGTTCTAGAGGAGTGCTCTTTGGATGCCCATTTGCAACTGGCACCCCATGGCCCTGCACGGAGTCAATCCAGCTAATGACCTCAACCTGAAGTGCACAACTTTGAAACTGCTAGATAGGTGGGAAATGAACAAAAAAAAAAAAAAAAGAGGAGAAACACTTAACAAGAAAAACAGTTACAAAAAAAGTTATATGGGACTGTATTCTCACATCATGGACTCAAAGAGGCTGGGTTGTATTTTTGTTTGCAAACAAGTCTTAGATAAGGGAATTGGTACCAGGAATAGATGTAGAGTTTGACTTTGGAAAAATGAGGGAAAATCTGGGATTGATTAATTGACGTGGATGAGACTGAAAATAGTGATAACAACATAACATTTAAAGAGGAAATCCTAGCAGCCTAGAACATGCAGTGGAAATTTTTCTAAGTAGCACCAGAAAAGACCTTTAATCACTACACAAAATGGGTCAGTAGTTCAAGATCTCCCTAAGAAAACAGGAGGCCGAGACCACTTTCATTCAGGTTGCAGCAAACAGGCAAGAAACAGAGCATTTTAATCTTGTGCAAAGTCAGAGAAGAAGAGAAAAAGATGAGATGCTCCTCTACTTCATCCCTAAGGCTAGTTTAATATTGACACCAAATTAGACAGGGATCGTAGAAGAAGAGTTATCGGGCAAGCACACTAAGTAACTGAGATGCAAAAACCTACATAAAATACTGGCAAAGGAAATCCAGCAAAGTATAAACCAGGTAATACGCCATCATCAAGGGGGTTTATCGTCAGCATGCAAGCTTGAGTGAACATTAAAGATTTAATAATTTAATTCACCATAAGCATAGATGGAAGAAGAAAAGACATGCTCACCTCAAGAGATGGGGACAAAGCAGTTGATAAAATCCAATCACACTGAGAGATAAGGACGCTGAGCAATCATGGACCAGAAAAGGAGTTCCTTAAGTTGGAAAAACACAACTGGCATGATAGTTCATGGTGAAATGTGGGACATTCTCTTTAAAATTAATTAGCATTAAAATAAGGATGCTTTCCCAATTTGAAGACTGGCGTCTGGCGTCTTAAACATTAGAAAGCAGCCATCTAAGGTTCATCCATTGGTCTCAACCCACCTGGATCAAAGGAGAATGAAGAACACCAAGGACACGAGGTGATTACGAGCCCAAGAGACAGAAAGGGCCATGTGAATCAGTTACTACATCATCCTGAGACCAGAAGAACTAGATGGTGCCCGGCTACAACCAATGACTGCCCTGACAGGGAACACAACAGAGAAACCCTGAGGGAGCAGGAGAACAGTGGGATGCAGACCCCAAATTCTCATAAGATCATACTTAATGGTCTTACTGAGACTGGAAGGATCCCAGTGGTCATGACCCCCAGACCTTCCGTTGCCCCAGGACAGGAACCATTCTCGAAGCCAACTCTTCAGACATGGATTGGACTGGACAATGGGTTGGAGAGGGATGCTGGTGAGGAGTGAGCTTCTTGAATCAGGTGGACACTTGAGACTATGTTGGCATCTCCTGCCTGGAAGGGAGATGAGAGGGTGGAGGGGGTTTAGAAGCTGGCGAAAAGGACACGAAAAGAGAGAGTGGAGGGAGAGAGCAGGCTGTCTCATTAGGGGGAGAGTAATTGGGAGTGTGTAGCAAGGTGCATACGCGTTTTTGTGTGAGAGACTGACTTTATTTGAAAACTTTCACTTAAAGCACACAAAAAAATTCTTTAAAAAAATAAGGATGCTTTCTATCATTATTTATATTAAATATTTAACACTGGAGGCCCAAGCTAGAACAAAGCGACAACAAAAAGAAGGAAAAGCTGCAACTGCTATTACTCATAGATTACAGAAATGCCTCCACAGAAAAATTAACAAACCATTGAAATTAATGCTAGTCACTCATAAATATAAACTAAATAATAAACTGAATTTCTATGCATCAGCATCAAGCCAACTCTGTTGTAGGTCTTAGTGAAAGCAGAGGACACTGATAAGGAAATAGCAGGATTCAGGTGGGCTAGACAAGGAGGGGAGAACACTATTTTACACCAGGCTTCATGGATAACCATGGGTATGTGTTAGTCATCTAGGGCTGCCATAAGAAAAAAATAACACAATTGGGTGGCTTTAAAGAACAGATATTTATTTTCTCACAGTTCGGGAGGCTAGAAGTAGGAATTCAGGGCATGGCTCATGTCTACTTCAGCTTCTAGCAGCTTCCAGCCACCCTTTGCGTTCCTGGCCTTGTAGATTATCTTCCCCTTTGTCTGTCTCCCTCTTCCCCTGTTTGTGTCTGTGTCTATTCTGTTCTTTTTGTAACTCAGAAGGGATTAGGTTTAGGACCCACCCTACACTGGTATGGCCTCATTAAAATAATTTTAAAAATCCCCTATTTCCAAATCAGGTCACATTTATAGGTACAGTAGTTAGGATTTCAACGTACCTTTGGGGTTACACAATTCAGTCCATATAGTACCCTCACCAGATATTCTAGGCTGAGAGTACAAATATGAGCAGCTGAGAGTTCTATTTTTTGTCTATATTAGTTGGCTATCACTTGTCTGAGTCCACCCATATAAACTTTGGAGCAACTTATTATGAAGGACCAGGCCAACCTTTATTAGCCATGTCCATTATGTGGGAAAACGCACACATTCCCATCACTGAAGCCCTGAGAAATTCATCGATAAGGGTGGAATGGGGTTGGGACCAAGAATTGTTTCATGGCGTTGATAACATGGCATAGCTGTTAGACATCTACGTGGAGATGTCAGGTAATAATACTGACAGCTAACACTTACTGGTGCCAGGACTCTTGTGAGGGTTTCTCCTTTCTTAAGATACTTGCTCTGCATGATACCCATGTGAGGAATGTATCATTATAAGGCACATTTTACAGATGAAGAACTCGGTACAGAGAGCTACGCTGACATTTGAATAAAAGTCATGAACCAGGAGGAGTTGAAATGGATGGAGGTGTAAACATCACATCCTCAGCTACAGACAGCCACCGACTCCCTGAGACATCCTAGAGAGAGGGTGTCTATATAGAGAGAGAGGACTAAGCACTGAGCCTGAGGGCACTGTGACATCTAGAAGCCGGACAGATGAACGGCAGCCAACAAAGCTCTCTGAAGTCCAGTGTGGTTCCTGGAGCATGGTCTGTCCTTTCTCTGGACTGCATTTTACCAGTCCCCCTCCCACCCGCACTGGGTGTCCCCTTCACAATGGCAGGGACAATGTGTACCTTTCACCACTGCGTCCACATGATGTAGACTATTCCTGGCACATGGAATCTTTCTAAATATTGATTGAATGAAAAAATGAAAATGATGAATGAAATCATAGTTTGCTACCCCCACGTGTCTGACAGTTTGTCATATTGTGGGGGCTTGTGTGTTGCTGTGATGCTGGAAGCTATGCCACTGGTATTCAGATACCAGCAGGGTAACCCATGGAGGACAGGTTTCAGCTGAGCTTCCAGACAAGAGAGCCTAGGAAGAAGGACCCGGAAATCTACTTCTGGAAAGCATTAGCCAGTGAAAACCTTATGAACAGCAACGGAACACTGTCTGATATATGGCCGGAAGATGACCCCCCCAGGTTGGAAGGCACTCAAAACATGACTGGGGAAGAGCTGCCTCTTCAAAGTAGAGTCAACCTTAATGACATGGATGGAGTAAAGCTTTCAGGACCTTCATCTGCTGATATGGCACTTCTCAAAATGAGAAGAAACAGCTGCAAACATCCATTAATAATTGGAACCTGGAATGTACGAATTATGAATCTTGGAAAATTGGAAATCATCAAAAATGAAATGGAATGCACAAACATCAATATCCTAGGCATTCGTGAGCTGAAATGGGCTGGTACTGGCCATTTTGAATCAGACAATCATATAGTCTTCTACGCTGGGAATGACAACTCGAGGAGGAATGATGTTGCATTCATCGTCAAAAAGAACATTTCAAGATCTATCGTGAAATACAACGCTGTCAATGATAGGATAATATCCACACTCCTACAAGAAAGACCAGTTAACACAACTATTATTCAAATTTACACACCAACCACCAGGGCCAAAGATGAAGAAATAGGAGATTTTTTTCAGCTGCTGCAGTCCGAAATTGATCGAACATGCTATCAAGATGCATTGATAATTACTGGCTATTGGAATGCAAAAGCTGGAAATAAAGAAGGATCAGTAGTTGGAAAATACGGCCTTGGTGATAGAAACAATGCCGGAGATCAAATGATAGAATTTTGCAAGACCAACGACTTCTTCATTGCAAATACCTTCTTTCACCAGCATAAACGGTGACTATACACATGGACCTCGCCAGATGGAACACACAGAAATCAAATTGACTACATCTGTGGAAAGAGACGGTGGAAAAGCTCAATATCATCAGTCACAAAACGGCCAGGGGCTGACTGTGGAACAGACCATCAATTGCTCATATTCAAGTTCAAGCTGAAATTGAGGAAAATCAGAGCAAGTCCATGAGAGCAAAAATATCCCACCTGAATTTAGAGACCATCTCAAGAATAAATTTGACACATTGAACACTAGTGACCGAAGACAAGACAAGTTTTTGAATGACATCAAGGACATCATCCATGAAGAAAGCAAGAGGTCACTGAAAAGATAGGAAAGAAAGAAAAGACCAAGATGGGTGTCAGAGGAGACTCTGAAACTTGCTCTCGAACCTCGAGCAGCTAAAGCAAAAGGAAGAATTGATGAAATAAAAGAACTGAAGATTTCAAAGAGCCTCTCAAGAAGACAAAGTAAAGTATTATAATGACATGTGCAAAGAGCTGGAGATGGAAAACCAAAGGGGAAGAACATGCTCGGTGTTTCTCAAGCTAAAAGAACTGAAGAAAAAATTCAAGCCTCGAGTTGCGAAAGTGAAGGATTCCATGGGGAAAATATTAAACGACGCAGGAAGCATCAAAAGAAGATGGAAGGAATACACAGAATTATTATACCAAAAAGAATTGGTCACTATTCAACCATTTCAAGAGGTGGCCTATGATCAGGACACAAGGCTCCAGGAATTGATGGAATATCAATAGAGATGTTTCAGCAAACAGATGTAGCACTGGAGATGCTCACTCGTCTATGCCAGGAAATATGGAAGACAGCGTCCTGGCCAACTGACTGGAAAAAAAAAAAAAAGAAATATATATATATATATATATTTTTTGGAAGAGATCCATATTTATGCCTATTCCCAAGAAAGGTGACCCAAACGAATGTGGAAATTACAGAACCATATGATTAATATCACACACAAGCAAAATTTTGCTGTAGATCTTTCAAAAACGGCTGCAGCAGTATATCGACAGGGTACTGCCAGAAATTCAGGCCAGTTTCAGAAGAGGACGTGGAACCAGGGATATCCTTGCTGATGTTGGATGGATCCTGGCTGAAAGCAGAGACTACCAGAAGGATGTTTACCTGTGTTTTATTGACTATGCAAAGGCATTCAACTGTGTGGATCATAACAAACTATGGATAACACTGGGAAGAATGGGAATTCCAGAATACTTAATTGTGCTCATGAGGAACCTTTACATAGATTAAGAGGCAGTTGTTCAGACAGAACAAGGGGATACTGATTGGTTTAAAGTCAGGAAAGGTGTGTGTCAGGGTTGTATTCTTTCACCGTACCTACTTAATCTGTATGCTGAACAAATAATACGAGAATCTGGACTATATGAAGAAGAACGGGGCATCAGGATTGAAGGAAGACTCATTAACAACCTTCATTATGCAGATGACACAACCCTGCTTGCTGAAAGTGAAGAGGACTTGAAGCACTTTTAATGAAGATCAAAGACCACAGCCTCCAGTATGGATTACACCTCAACATAAAGAAAACAAAAATCCTCACAACTGGACCAATGTGCAACAAAAGGAGAAATGGAGAAAAGATTGAAGTTGTCAAGGATTTCATTTTACTTGGATCCACAATCAACAGCCATGGAAGCAGCAGTCAAGAAATCAAAAGACACATTGCATTGGGCAAATCTGCTGCAAAGGACCTCTTCAAAGTGTTGAAGAGCAAAGATGTCACCCTGAAGACTAAGGTGTGCCTGACGCAAGCCATGCTATTTTCAATCACATCATATACATGTGAAAGCTGGAAAATGAATAAGGAAGACCGAAGAAGAGTTGACGCCTTTGAATTGTGGTGTTGGTGAAGAATATTGAATATACCATGGACTGCCAAAAGAACGAACAAATCTGTTTGGGAAAAAGTGCAGCCAGAATGCTCCTTAGAGGCAAGGATGGCGAGACTGCGTCTTATATACTTTGGATATGTTGTCAGGAGGGATCAGTCCCTGGAGAAGGACGTCATGCTTGGCAGAGTACAGGGTCAGCGGAAAAGAGGGTGACCCTCAATGAGGGGGATTGACACAGTGGCTGCAACAATGAGCTCAAGCATAACAATGATTGTAAGGATGGCGCAGGACCAGGCAGTGTTCCGTTCTGTTGTGCATAGGGTCCCTATGAGTCAGAACCGACCCGACGGCACCTAACAACAACAACGACAATCTTTGAATACTTTAAGGGCCTTCGTGTGTAAGAGGGAGAAAATATGATCTGAGTTGATCCTGAGACTATCTCCTAGTGTTAAAGAATGCTGAATAACAAATAAAAAAAAAGGTTCAATAGCAAAGATTTTTGTTAAAAGATTTAAGTATAGGTTGAAGATTACTAGAAACATGCACATTTAATATTTCAACTATACTCAAATTGCTAAAATTATATACTCCTTGCACACAGCAGAATATAATAAAACAATTTGATGTTGTCTGTAAAATAAACAAAACTTTATCATGGAAATATAATATTGAGTGAAAGGAGCAGGATATAATATTTAAGCGAATATACATAAATGTGTGCGACACACATATAAAACCCATCGCCGTGGAGTCTATTCTTACTCATGGTGTTCCCATGTGTGTTGGGGTAGTCTCCAAATTTTCAATGACTAGAATATACTTCTACAAGCAGGACAAAATTAAACGAATATATTTAAACAATAAATGAACAGAAGTGAAAGAATTAAACCTGCGGAGAGGCTGCCCAGGAACCCAAGACTACAATAACATTGGTATGGAAAGCAGAATGATAGTGTCGGGAAATCTGGTGGTCACATGCTTCCAGCTCAAAAGAGAAGAGCAAATAAACCAGGGGAGAAGACAGTGAGCCAGAAGAGTGGGAGAAATCAAGTATTTATCGAGTGCCAACCAAGGCTGAGCCTCTGCTGACGGCATGTAGTCCCTCATTTAAACCTTAGAAGGATGTAATGGGTGGGATAGACCTTGTTATCCACTTTCATCATGCAAACATTTTATAAATTTGAACAGTAGCATGTTATAAAAACAAATTAGAAAATAGAGAAAAGTATAATAAAAGAATACGCCTCATCCGTTGAGTACTATTATGTTGCCCCAGCAGCTGCTCATCGTTGTTGTTGTAAACATACCACACAACCTTTGGTGACTGAACAACTGACAGTAATTACCATTAATTGGCTGTGCAACCCTGCCCTTAATCAATGTGACTTTCCTACCACTGTTAACCAGAACTCAGTCTCCATATGCAGGAACACCACTTTGTTTCCTCCCTCCTGCCCCTGGTAACCCCTAATAAACTTTTATGTCTACACCATTTGCTTGTTTTTGTAAAAGACGGGTGTTTGCATCTGAAAGTTCACGACAAGCCACAAGGGTGAATTCATGTGGTAGCAGAAGTTATTTGCAATACATATATCCTAATACTGACTTGGTTCTGGAATACATAAAGAACAATCCAAAAAGGAAAAAGGAAGCGGACAGTTCAATAGAAAAATGAGCGAATACTTGTACACTGTATAAAAGATTTCTATATGGCCAAGAAACATATGAAAAGTGACAAAACTTCACTGGTTATCAGAGAAATTCTAATAAAAAGCCATAATGTGATACTATCCCCTACACGCCAGAATGGCTAAAATGGAAAGGATGGAAAATACCAACTATTGGGTATAACGTGGAGTAACTGGAGCTCTAATCTACCGCTACTGGAAGTGTAATTTGATACAACCAGTTTAAAAATGTTTTGTCTGTATTTACAAGAGCTGTGAACATACATATATCCTAGGACCCAGCAATGCTACTTCTAGATACATACCCAGTAGAAATGGGTACATATCTTCACCAAAACACATACACTTCTCAGCATCTGCTAAGGAATGAACACCTTCCTTAGGAATGTCTAACTTTTAAAGCATTATTCTCTGTCTGTTCTAAGGTGATGTCCATATATGATGATAAGTTTACACAGAAAAGTCTAGAGCTTTATGTGAAATTCCACAGCAAATCTCTAGAGGCTCCTGTTCTCATAGCTTCTGTCGCCTCTGCAGCCCCTGCTTCTGTCTGTCCGTCTGCTGGGCTGCACCACACGGAACCAGTTACGAAATTCAAGCCCATCTTACACTCGACAAGGTCCTACTCACACAAAATTTGTATTAGCTTAAAAGAAAAGGTGTGTAGATAAGATACACAAGGGATTTAATTGCAGAAAACAAACCTTAAAATGAAATGGCTGGGAATGGTGGCCTCCCTTTGTAAAAAGGCGTCTCTGTACGGACTACGGGAAAATGCAGTTAAGATATGGGTCATGGGAAAAGGAGCGTTTGTAGCAATTTGGTAATCACTCAGACCACCTGTAAAAATGTTTTCATCCTTTTTCTCATACCTTACACAAAACAACCTTACACAAAACAAAATTCCAGATGGATCGAATATTTAAAATTAAAATATTCAACCATAAAAATTTTAGAAGTTTTTATTTTCTTTTTATTGATAAAAGAGAAAGACTTTTTAAAAATCCCAAAATATGAAGGCTAAAACTGTTAAGATCTATAGATCTTTGGCATATCAAAAAGTATATGAAGAGAGTAAAAATACAGGCAAAAAGCTGAAAAAAAGTTTGCAGGCTAAGGATTTGAATAGAGATTTCTCAAAAGCAGATACAGAAACTGTCAACAAGCACAGGAAAAGAAGCGTAACCTCATTAGTCATCAGGGAAATGCAAATCTAAACTAAAGTGCACTATTATTTCAAAACCACTAAGATGGCTAAACTCAACAGGATGGACAAGTGTCGGCGACCATGTGGAGAAGCTGGAATACCGCTGGTGGAAATGTAAAATGATCCAATTGTTTTGGAAAACGGTTTGGCAATTCTGCAGAAAGTTAAACACAGAATTACCACCATACAACACTGCAATTGCACTCCTAGGTCTGTACCCGGAGAATCAAAAGCATGTTCACATACAACTTACACAGAGGATTCCTAGTAGTGTTATTCATAACAGCCAAAATGTGGAGAGAACCCAAATGTCATGACCTGATAGACAGGATGTGGTATATTCATAGACTGGAATATTACTCAGCCACAAAAAGGCACCAAGTACTGATACATGCCACAACACGGACGAACCTTGAGAACATTACGCTAAATGAAAGAAGCCAAACACAAATGACCGCATCGTGCATGATTCCATTTACATGAAATGTCCAGAACAAACCAACACAGACAGAAGTAGATTAGTGGTTGCTACGGCGTGGAGTAAAGGAGTAATGAGGATGACTGTTAATACGCCTTTATTAACAAGGGCCTTTATTTACGGGGCACTGAAAATATTCTGAAGCTAGACAGTGGTGACTGTTGTGCCAAGTCTGCCCATATACTAAAAGCCAAGGTATTGTGCATATTTTCAAAGGCAGTGTTACGGCAGGTGAATTGTATCTCAATAGAAATATTTGTGATTCCTAAAAGACTACCTTTCAATTAACATATAGAACCTATAAATCAGTAGGGAAAAAACAATCCAATTTTAAAATGTCTCCCTCCAAAGCAAAGGGAAGGGGGTACATTCCATCCGTACAGCTTATTTTTTTATCTCTTCATTATTCAAGTTCTATTCTCATCTTATGTAACTCTAAATTATACAAATAATTGTCTCCATTTTCCTTATCCCTGTTTTCACTATTTAACTAAATAAAGACAGCAACACAGTGTTTTTTATAAAAACCCATCCACATTCACTCAAATCATTTTTTAGCACTTCTTAGGCACCAGGTACCAGGATACTCGGACAAACACAACAGACAAGTTCCTGCCTGCATGGGCCTTCTATTTTTGTGAAGCAGGCAGATGATAAACCAGCCAACCAGCTCTTAATGTAACCTAACATTAAGGAGGGAAACGTAATTTTGGAGCTATCTCAAGCTGTTGTCTCTCTCACAAACATTTCTCCGAATCTAGTGAAAAGGAAACACCTCGAAGGAACTCTGTGGGGCCAATAAATGTGAAAAAGCCATTACATTTCAGTTTTGTTTCGTTGCTTTCACCTGCTACCCTGTCATTATTTTTTAATAACATGATTATGGAGCTGACATCAAACTCTCACCACTCGGCTGAAAGAAAAAGCCAAACCTGTAGCCATCTAGTCAATTCTGACTCAGAGACCCTATAGGACAGAGTAGAACTGCCCCATTGGGTTTCCAAGGAGCAGGTGGTGTTAGGACACAATTCCCTCTTACAAGAATCTGAAAGCTGTTCACTGTGGATGTGGGAGGGACTCAGTAACACTTGCAGAGATTTCCACATGGGTGGGGTGCTCTAGTGTGAGCATCGGGGGAATGGACCCCATGTGCACTTTGCAGCCTTCTGCAGATTATGACACAACAAACATTCACTCTTCATTGTCCTACATCTTGGAAGAGAACAGAGGGAATTGTTAGGCAGGACCCTTCGAAAATGCAGGGCAAGAAATTTTATTGCAACATTAAATGGAAAATAAAGTCTTCCTACATTTTTCCTCCTTCCCTACCTCATTTCAAGGAGATAGCTGGACTCACAGTGTTGAAGCCCTGAAACTTCAAGACTCTGAAGAGTCTGTGGTAAAAGCCTCAGCTCACTGAGGTGATCAGACTGAGTGAACTGGAGCCCAGGGGAAGAGTGACAGTCAGATAGTAGGGTCCTAGACATTGGGAAGGGGTAGGACCTCCTTCTTGATAGTGCCCTGGAGTAGGTTACAGAACCTCAAAGGCTGATGCAGGCACATAAGTAGACAAAACCTGTTATGCTGTTGACAGCCCCACCAAGGCTCTCATGCTCCAGCTGAGAATGGAAACAGCAGAACGAATGCTTCTAGAGAGATCACCCACATAGGCTGAGGCAATGGGTGTGTTGAAGGTCTTCTCCAAGCACTGGTCCTTCATTAGACCCTGGGAATTATTGCATATCTGGATGAGGGAGTACCCTAAAAGTAAGTGAGGTTAAAAACTCCCCTCAATTTTGTAAGCAAGTAGTTCTGAGCCTCAATTCATTTTATTTTTTAAAAAATCATGCTTTTTTTCATAATGATTTTCTGCAGACTCGCACATACAATTTGTATTACTCATTCATGCGTTAAGTCAACAAAGATTTCCTGTATAAACAGCTACATGTCAGACCCTAGGCCAGATGCTCTTGGTGATGAAATGACTTAGAGAAGTTGCCTCACTGCCTGGTAAGAGAAACGGCCAAGTTAACAGGTGTATCAGTCACCTATTGCTGTGTAACAAATGACTCCAATAGGTAGTGTCTTAAAAAAACAACCATTTACTAAGCTCACAATTTTTCAGGTTGTCACTCTGGGGTTCTTCTGATCTGGGCCAGCCACAGTGGCTCGCAGCAGGGCTTACTCATGTGTCTACAATTTGATTCCAGGTCACCTGCGAGCCAGTTTCATAAAATCAACTCAGGGAAACCGCTGGATCCTCTTTCCAATGGTCCCTCATCATTCGGCAGGCTGGCCTGGGGTCACTCCCACAGGTTCTCAGGATTTAAGAGCAACAAAAGGGCAAGACTCAATGTAAAATCTTTTCAATTCTCTCCTTGTATCATCTCTGCGACTATCTCAAAGGCTGAAGCAACCGTAAGGTCGGCCTTCAACAGGTAGAAGAAGACTCCTCCTGCTAATGAAAGGTGCTCCGGAGTCTCATAGAAGGCATGGGCACAGAGAGAGGAAGAATGTGTAGTAAATGCAATTGTGTTTTATGCTGTGGTAAAGGGTTTCCTGGGTACAATGGAGTACAGAGCAAGAAGTGGACTCATCTACCAGGAGAAGATTCAGGGAAGACTACCACCAGGAAGTGATACCTGAACCAAGTTGGGAATATGACTGAAGAATTAAGGGGTGAAAAAAGGCCAAGCATCCAGGAAGCCCCAGGTATTTTCCAGAGGCTTCAGTAAAAGGGGAGGGATGGCTTGATAAGAAAAGTCTGAGGAAACAGGCTGAAAACACTGGGGCATTTGTTACATTTGTGAAGAGGCACGGATTATCTTTTGTTCTATTGTTTCCCTACCATTCCTGCCTCTTCTGTCCTTTGGGGTCACACAACACAAGCCCCTACCATCCCCATGTTGAAACTTTTATTTTCCTTGGAGAAGTCTGCTCCTTCCTCATCACCACCCCAACCTTCTTAATTTCTTCCTCAAATGGTCTCCCCATTTGCTGGTTTCTCTTCTAAATGGCCTCCTAAACAAAAGCAGAGTCTGTCATGGGCTTTCCCCAAGTCAACTCCCAAACTTCCCATTCTGGCTGACCACAAAACTCCTGAGTCTTAGGGCTTTTTGGTGAAGTCATAAGCCTAATCTGTTCCAGTGGGGTCAGTTTTCTTCACCTTCACGCTTCACCAGGGAGAGTAGACCAGCAGACGGGAAGGGAGAGAACATTTCCTAGTCAGAGAGCAGAGCCTGTGTGAAGACTCAGAGGCTAAGGAGACCTAAGAGGGGCACAGAGTGGACATTTTATAACCAGAGCTGGAGAGACATGATTCCAACAGAGTCAAATGAGAGGACTGGGAGAAAGCAGCTACCCGTGATACTGTTATCATTCCCTGTGCTCTCTTTACCCACCAAGGGATAGTAACCCCTTACACGGCACGGAAAAGTTTCAATTCATTTTTAGTATCTAATCTCCTTCTTCCCACATTGGCACTAGCACTTCTCAAGCGCCTACCTGACAGTTTCATGTTTTTCTGGTTGCCGTGTTTAGCTTCAAACTGGGCCCATGGAACTCAGCACTGTCAGCAATGATGTCACACAGGATTACGGAAGCCTTGGTGCTAACTCAGATCTCAGCTGCTTTTTGAAAAGGGTGCCAACCTCAGGTCTTGTGGGAGAGAAACCGTAGCTACTGAATCAAGGAAATTCAGGAGCAAGCCAGAGTCCCCAGGTTATCAAAGCTTCATGCTGGGAGAAGGGATAAAGGTCCTTCAGAAGACCATTATGTTTGGACATCTTCACCCAAGCAGGATGAAACAGTGACACACGAGGAAAAGGCCTTTCTCTAAGACTCTAGATAAAGGTGAGGAAAAGTTGTCCCCGATTGATGAGTGCTACAGAACAAAAGGTCTGACGTCCACCAGAAAAGAGAGCCATGGTAGGACAAGATGAAGGATTTGGAACGAATGGATAAGGTCATAAGGAAGATTCTTCAGAGAAAGCGCTTTCTGTCATTTAGTAGATAATTAACCAAAGTTTATTTTGTCAATAAGAAATGTAGGAATAAATGAGCGATGAAACGAAACAATTCAACTGTAAGTTTGAGAGCTTTCCAGAATAGCTGCAGACAAGGCACTCTTTTGTTCTGGATCTGAACATGGTGGAAAGGAAGGAAGTCAGTGGGCAACTGGGGCAGAGAGTATAGGATGGTGGAAAGGGTGGGCAGCAAGAAGTGTACTTAATTATTATATTTTCTAATGAGATGGAATTAATATACCATGTGAAGAACTAAGGAAATTTCTCAGGAGGTTCTGGGAGTGGTAGGTTGACGAGCCCAGAACCCACATCATTGAGGGCAGAAGAAGGGCTGTAGACTCCTCCCTAGATCCAGAAACTCCCCTTCCCCCCCTGTGTCTCCTGCCCACCTCCCTCAAGAGCCTAACAACCCCTAACCACAAAGATGGCTACAGGATAGAATTTTTTATTTTCCTACTTTTCTTAACCTGAGCTTCATCTAGGATCAGTCATCTATCACTCTTTTCAGGCCAGTTTTGTTGCCCTTCCCACTACTATTACCTCTGCTGTCCTCCTCCACCCAGTGCTGCCCTCCACTGGCCCTGCTGCTTCCTGCTGCTTCCTGCTTTTCTGACTGGCCTCTAATACCCTTTGAGAGATCCCCCACCCCATCTTCTGTCTGTCACTGGAGCTTACACTCCCCTCCCAAACTCCTTCTCTTTCTTCCTTAACTCGCCAATCTTTCCCTCAAACTCAGAAAAATACTGACCCTTATGCTGACATATACAAGCCCCGCTCGCCCACACAGGAGGCATGGTTGTGATTCAGCTACTAAGGTTTGTGCCATCAGACTCTCAAATGTGGACATCTGTTTCTGCCTCACCCTGAAGGACATGGTAATGGGCTTCTGTTCAGAGAAAGGCAATTTTAATCTCCTGGTGTAGGCTAGGTAAGGGTACGAGAAGAAGTTTTAAATTACACAGAAAAGTACAAATTACGCTGTCTCCTTAAGTATAATTCCTTCTATGAAAATCCTTCCCTTAAAAGGAGGAAGAAAACAAGTTACAAAGAGGAGATCAATTCTCCTGTTTCAATGTTTACACTCTAAATTTACTAAAAAAAATAACTTTCATAGAAAACAGCTTTTAGAGAAACCATGTATTATCATGAAGGTGCACAGGATGAGGTAATTTCCATACTCCACAGGAGCAAATTCACTTCCATGCAACAAATGCAAAAAAAAAAAATTTTTTTTAATGTGGCGATCCTCTGTTTATATTATAAACTATCACTGGATAAACGTTTGGCTGCGAACTAAAAGGTTTGGCAGTTGGAATCCACGAGCTGCTCCTTGGAAACCCTATGGGGAGTTCTACTCTGTCCTACAGGGTTGCTATGAATTGGAATCTACTAAAAGAAAACTGGGAGTTTTTTTTTTTTAAATCAACGTATTATAATTTTTTGAAAAACGATAGACTTTTGCTATAAGGTAGCACCATCACTGAAATTTTCTGGAGGAGACTTTATTGCCCAGAGTAAATTCCCTAAAGTATGGTCGGTGCCTGGGGAAGAAGAAAGAAACCATGGGGACTGTGGAAGTGGAGGATGGTGGTGATGCAGAGGCCTCCAGGGATCCCTGAGACCAGAGACTTAGGTCACAGTTGAGACACCAGAGCCCAGACGGCTCATGTAAATTAACTCTCCACTATTGCAAGTCTCAACCCAAGAGGAAAGTGTCACTCAGGGTAGAACATGAGAACAAAAAGCCCAAGTTCCAACCCCAGGAAGATTCCCCAAGTATCAGCAAGGCCTTTTTCATCAGCTTCCACTAGGCAGAATTCTCACTCATCAAATTACTCCAGAGATCAATAGGTCAAGTATGGGTATCTACCCAAGTGTGTAAGGTCAAGGGGTTAGCCATGGTCTGGCAGACCAGACCAAAACATCTCACACCCCTGTTGGCAAAAGGCCCCTGGTCTTGAGGCTGAGTTTTTGAAGAAAGTGAGTGCCATCAGGTCTGCCCTCAGTCTAACCAACACTGAGTTCCTGGTCAGCATCCCGGAGTCCTGGCAACAAGAGCCAGGCACCTCCAGGAGCATCTGGAGGAGGAGACAGGGGCCGAACAGGCTACCACACCTACTGCTGATGCTACACATGTGGGAGACCTGGCTGCAGACTGTGTAGGCATGGCCTCAAGGTCAAAGGAGAAAGCACCTGAAGACGTGCTAGGACTCTTAGACTGAGAGAAGCAGGATGTCTGGACTGCAAAATATGCACCCTTCAGGGAAGAACTTCATTCAGGCTTCTTAAACCCACTTCACCTGGAAGATCCACTCTTTTAGCCTTGTGCCCCTTCCACGCCCCCTCTACTACATGGAGAGATCCAGCCCTAGAGCACCAGAGTGGAAGAAGCCCTAGGATATCTGTCCAAAGACATGAGGTCCACTCAAAAGCTCCCCCCGCCAAGGAGAGAAGAGGACAAGACTCACCTGCAGATGAGGTCTCAGGGCCCTGAGAATGAGCACAATGTTTGTAAGGAAAGAGAAATGGGATTTCAGTGGGACATGGAAGTCTGAGAAAGAGCCTCTGCAAAGATAGCTCTAAGGGAGGTGTGATTGTGAAGGTGGGCTGGTCACTGAGTTCTTTGTAGTACAAGGTACCAGACAGAAGCCAGACTCTGGAGGGAACCTGCCTGCCGGTGAGCAGCGGGCTTAAAACCCTAAACCAATGAGAATCGAATCCCTTCCCAGCAGCTTCTGCACAGATCAGTGATGTTTGCTTGGTCTTTCTCTTTTCTGTGGTCTAACCTGATCTGTTCTGAGATCAGAGAATTGGAATAGAAAAGCCTGACTGAGATGAAACGAGCAAAGAGAAGACAAGGCCTTCTAAATCTGGTGAAGACAGAACACAGATAACCAAAGGTGAGGATGGGAAGAAACAGATTGAGTTCCAAGTCCCATCCACAGTATCCCAGGGCCTGGGAATCCCTGGAAGTGCCAGAGGTGTGTACTCCCTGGGAGATGTGACCCCAAGTGTCAGAGGAAGCCCTATGGAGCAAGGAAGGGAGGGCAGGGTCTCTAGGATGGGCACTTCCATACAGGCTGCCCATGTGAATTTCTCAGAGTGACCGTGACAGATCCTGAGAGGGACAGTTTGAGGCAAAGGAAAGTAAGTTTTCTGAAGACGGGTGAATTCCACCTTCTCCTGACAATGAAACAGAAATCCCGTCCTGCTCAGAGGTACTGTGTAGGAGGGATTGTGAATTCCCATCCTGCACAGAGGTTGGCTGGGAAGTTCGACTGTCTAAAGACAATGTGGCCAAAGTCTTCTTTATCTTTCAAAGATATATCTTTAACTTCCTGCAAATTCAATCCTGGAAAAAAGCCTAGAATATACAAGCGTGGGTTTTTCAGGAGAGCAACAAGGGGAGAAGGTGATAGTGGCATATCAGAGAAGGAGAACAATAGTCTAATGGTCCCCGTGTTACTTAATGAATCACACACGGTGTCCAGCATTCTTCCTTACCTGTAGACATGTACATGCAGTAGATGTTTGAGCAGTGACTGAATTAATCCTCACAGAATTGTTTTTGGCCATTTCCAGGCATAGAAGCCAGAAGAAGTCATTAGTTACAAGAGCAAGCAATAATTCGCTGGTCTGAATTTTGTTCAGTTTCTGTGTTTGCCCTTCATAGATGGATAAAAGTCTCTGAATCTGGCATTGAAGACAGTGTTTTCTCTATTGTTATGGATTGAATAGTGTCCCCCAAAATGTTTGTCAACCTGGCCAGACCCTGATTCCCAGTATTGTGTGGTTGTCCTGCATTTTGTGATCTGATGTGATTACTTATGGGTTGTAAATTCTAACCTCTGTGATGTTAATGAGGCGGGATTAGAGGCAGTTAGGTTAATGAGGGAGGACACAATCTACAGGATTAGGGTGAGTCTTGAGTCAGTCTCTTTTGAGATACAAAGAGAAGAGTGAGCAGAAATGAGAGGGACCTCATACCACCAAGGAAGAAGTGCCTGGAGTGGAGCACGTCTTTTTGACCCAGCATCCACGCGCTGAGAATTTCCTAGGCCAGGGGAAGATAGATGACAAGGACCTTCCCCCAGAGCCACAAAGACAGAAAGCTTTCTCCTAGAGCTGGTGCCCTGACTTCAAACTTCTTGCTTCTTAAACTGTGAGAGAATAAGTTTCTGTTTGTTAAAGCCATCCACTTGTGGTATCTTTGCTATAGCCACACTAGATAACTAAAAAACACATTTATAAAATAGTCAAAAAAAAAAAGTTTCAAATACACACACATACACGTATGATGTTACTAAACTTTAAAAGGTTTTACATTCTTATAACACATTTAACAATAGAGATTTGTATACAGAAGTTATAATAAGAGCCATCCCCACATAGGTATATTGTACCTGCTCCCCCAAAGTGTCCAGTGTCCAAAGATACATATGTACCCTTTTACACACTGCTTTTTGCCAGGACACACGTAAGGACATTCATTTGTTTGTTTTTATGGAAATTAGGTCACACTCTACCCATGTTTTTCTCTGAATCACTCTTCACTTGACAATTTCTCATGGTTCCTCTAAATCAGCAGACATGGAAGAAGCACTCTTTTTGGTTCTTCTCATTTTTAACTCCCACCACTCTTCTGTCAGTTTGTTGTACTGTGGTGGCTTGCATGTTGCTGTGATGTTGGAAGCTATGCCACCGGTATTTCAAATACCACCAGGTTCACCCATGGTAGACAGCTTTGAGTGGAGCTCTGGTTTTAGACAGACTAGGAAAAAGGACCTAGTGATCTATTTCTAAAAAAAACTGGCCAGTGAAATCTTACGAATAGTACTGGAACACTGTCTGGCTGAATGACAGAGGATAACCCCTTAGGTTGGAAGGCACTCAAAATACGAGTGGGGAAGAGCTACCTCCTCAAAGTAGATCCCACTTTAATGACATTTGCTGATGGGGCACAACTCAAAATGAGAAGAAATTGACGCAAAAATCCATTAATACTCAGAGTGTGCAATGAAGGAATTATGAATCTGGGGAAATTGGAAGTCATCAAAAATGAAATGGAATGCATAAAAGGTCAATAATCCTAGGCATTAGTGAGCTGAAATAGCTTGGTTTTGGACATTTTAAACTAGACAATGGTATGTTCTACTATGCCAGGATTGAGATACTGTAGAGAACGGCATCATATTCATCGCTACAAAGAACATTTCAAGATCTGTTCTGAAGTACAACACTACGAGCAATAGGATAATATCCACAGGCCTACCGGGACGACCAGTTAATAAGACTATTATTCAAATTTACACACAAATCATGAATGTGAAAGATGAAGAAGTTGAAGGTTTTTACCAAGTTCTGCAGTTTGAAACTGATCAAACATGATGCATTGATCAATCAAGATGTACTGATAATTACGTAATTGGAATGCGAAGTTGAAAACAAAGCAGACAAATCAGCAGGTGGAAAATAAGGTATTGATGATAGAAATGACAATGAAGCTTACATGACAGAATTTGGCAAGACCAATGACTTATTCATTGCACATACCTTTCATGAGGAGCATAAACGGTGACTATACTCGTGAACCATTCCAGGCAGAATAGACAGGAATCAAATTTGTGGAAGGTGATGATGGAGAAGGTCAATATCATGAGTCAGAATCTGGCCAGGGGCTGACTGCAGAACAGATGATCAGCTGCTCATATTCACGTTCAAGTTGAAGCTGAAGAAAATTCAAACAAGTCCATGAGTCAAAGTATGCCCTTGAGTATATCAAACCTGAATTTAGAGACCATCTCAAGAATAGATTTGATGCACTGCACACTAATGATCGAAGACCAGATTAGTTGTGGGATGATAGCAAGGACATCATATATGAAAAAAAACAAAAAGTCATTAGAAAGACAGGAAAGAAAGAGAAGACCAAAGAGGATGTCACAAGAGACTCTGAATCTTGCTCTTGAATGTACAGTAGCTAAAGAGAATGGAAGGAAAAATAAAGTAAAAGAGCTCAACAGAATACCTGAAAGGGAAGCTGGAGAAGACAAAGTATGATAATAATAATGTGAACAGATCTGGAGTTAGAAAACCAAAAGGGAAGAAAACACCTGGCATTTCTCAAGCTGAAAGAACTGAAGGAAATATTCAAGCCTCTAGGTGCAATACTCAAGGATTCTATGGGCAAAATATCGAACAACACAGGAAACATCAAAAGAAGACGGAAGGAATACACAGACTCAATACACCAAAAAGAATTGGTCAACGTTCAACCATTTCAGGAGGTAGCAGATGATCAAGAGCTGATGGTACAGAAGGAAGAACTCCAAGCTGCACTGAAGGCACTGGCAAAAAACACGGCTCCAGGAATTGACGGAGTACCAAATGAGATGTTTCAACACAGGGACGCAGTGCTGGAGGCGCTCACTTGTCTATTCCAATATATTTGGAAGACAGCTACCTGACCAAATGACTGGAAGAGAGGTGCTCCAACGCAATGCGGAAATTATCGAGCAATGCCATTAACATCACATGCAAGAAAAATTTTGCTGAATATAATTAAAAACAGTTGCAGAAGTACACAGACAGGGAACTACCAAAAATTCAAGTTGGATTCAGAGGAAGACATGGAACATGGGATATCATTTCTGATGTCTGATGGATCTTGGCTGAAAGGAGAGAATATCAGTAAGATGTTTACCTATTTTTGTTTACTATACAAGCACACTCAATGTGTGGCTCATGACAAATTATGGATAGCTTAGCAAAGAATGGGAATTCCAGAACACTTAACTGTATTCATGCGGAATATGTACTTTTTTTTTTTATGTACATAGACCAAGAGGCAGTCATTTGAGTAGAACAAGGGGATGCTGTGTGGTTTAAAATCAGGAAGTTGTGTGTCATGGTGGTATCCTTTCACCATACTTACTCAATCTGTATGCTGAGCAAACATTCTGAGAAGCTGGTCTCGAAGAACAAGAACATGGCATCAGTTTTGGAGAAAGATTCACTAACAACCTATGATATGCAGCTGATACGACCTTGCTTGCTGAAAGTAAAGAGGACTTGAAGCAGTTACTGATGAAGAGCAACCACTACAGCCTTCAGTATGGATTACACCCCAACATAAAGAAAACAAAAATTCTCACAACTGGACCAGTAAGGAACACCATGATAAAAAGAGAAAATACTGAAGTCATCAAGCATTTCATTTAACTTGAATCCATAATCAATGCCCACAGAAGCAGCAGTCAAGAATTCAAACAATGTATTGCATTGGGCAAATCTATTGCAAAAGACCTCCTTGAAGTGTTGTGAAGGAAAGATGTCACTTTGAGGACTAAGGTGTGCCTGAGCAAAGCCATGATATTTTCTATCACCTCACATGCTTGAGAAAGTTAGACAATGAATATGGAAAACCAAAGAACTGATTCATTTAAAATATGGTGTTGGCAAAGAATACTGAATATACCATGGACTGCCAGAAGAATAAACAAAACCATCTTGAAAGAAGTACACCAAGAATGCACCTTAGAAGCACGGATGGCGAGCTTCGTCTCATGTGCCTTGGACATATTTTCAGGAGGGACCTGTCCCGGGAGAGGCTCATCATGCTTGGAAAAGCTGAAGGTCAGAAAAAAAGAGGAAGGCGCTCAACAACACGAACTGACACAATGGCTGCAAGAATGGGCTCAAACATAGCAATGATTGTGAGGATGGTTCAGGATCAGGCAGTGTTTCATTCTGTTTTACACAGGATCGATGGCCTCTAACAGCCACAACAACTAACATATGTATGTATGCATATGTGTGTGTGTGTGTGTATATACGCATTGCCGTCAAGTCGGTTCCAACTCATAGTGACCCTACAGGACAGAGTAGAACTGCCCCACAGAGTTCCCAAGGAGCGCCTGGTGGATTCGAACTGCTAACCTTTTGGTTAGCAGCTATAGCTATTAACCATTATGCGACTAGGGTTTCCATATATATGTATATATATACACACATACACACACATATATATACACACACTCATATATATGTGTGTATATATATATATATGTTCCCTTCACTAGTTTTGCACCTCTAGAGATCCCAGGCTAAGACATTTGGTAACTACAGTGATTGTAGAGGAACCAAATCTTAAGGATGAGTTTTCTGAATTGATTCTCAAGTCTAGCTAGTCTTAAAGGCACTGATGACTGTCTCCAGAAGTAAACAGGCTATTGCTAATCCATGGTGGGAGGTGACAATAGAAATACGCAAAATACTACTACCACTGGGCCAAATATTTGTGAGAGACAAGGTTCTGCCTGATTACATATTTGATACTTTTCTATAATTTTGTCAGAATAAGAATAATAAGGAAGCTGCTTGGTTGGTCCTGCTTTTGGAGCCACACTGGTGAATGAAAGAAATGGGCTCAAAGCTCAAGCACCACATACAAGATCTGAAAGCTGCCACTTGTGCCCAGAAAGAAAACCATATTTCTTATAGTAACAAGGCTAATGCTGCCAAAAATAAACTCAGATTCTTATCATAAGAGTGACTGAATTAAAGCGCCAGTTGAATATCCAGCCTCAAATGGTGTCTGAAGTTAAAGTGAGGGCACTGATTGGGAAGAAATGGGATCCTGAAACTTGGGATGAGGACATATGGGCAGACAGTCAGGAAGTGGGGGACAATGAACCTCCAATTTCTGTTGAATCGCTCTTCCTAACAGAACCAGACCTCTTACTCCCATCTGAAGAGATTCTCTAACTTTGCCTGCTAAGGCACCCTTCCCAGTAAAACAATTATCCCTTCCACCTCCATCTGATGAGATTACCCCAGCTGTGCCTGAAGTGTCTTGTTTGAGTTATCTCCTGGGGTGGTGTCTGGGGCATTGCCTGGGGCATTACCTTAGGCAGATGCCTTATAAGACACGGCTGAACATCCCACTGCCACTGCCCATTTTTGCTTCTAGACCTATACCTAGACTTCAGTCCCAACAAGCCCCAAAAGGTGAACTATGAAGTGTGACCCAGGAGAAGGTATGCTAAACTCCAAAAGAACTGCTTGATTTTTCTAATACATACATACATACAGAAACCTGGTGAACATGTGTGGGAATGGCTATTATGGGTGTGGGATAACGGTGCAAGCAACATAAAGGTGAATTAGTCTAAGTTTATTGATATAGGCCAAGGAAGCATAGATTCTTCATTCAGTGTTTCAGCTTCAGAGGTTAGAAAAGGATCTCATAGTTTATTTGGCTGGTTTACTGAAGCATGGATTAAGTGGTGGCCTACAATAAATCAAGTGGAAATGGCAGATCTGCCATTGTATAATGTAGGAGAAGGTATCCAAAGGCTGAGGGAAATTGGCAGGTTAGAATGGATTTATTAGGCTGGACCCACAGACCCACACACGGAGTGCCCAGAGGGCTCTCTTTTTACCATAGCGGTGAGGTACAAATTTGTGCAGCAAGCCCCAGCATTATTGAAGACTTCTGTGGTTGCTATTTTATGTAAGTAAGAGTCCACAGTGAGAACTGCCCTAACTGAATTAAGACACCTAACTACAATGCAGCTGCCTGGACCCCGTGGTGGTAGCAGCCAAGTGGTGGCACTCAATTAACAAAGACAAGGTGAGTGTGGTTACCATAACAGACAGTAGAGTCAAAGCAGTAATCAGAATAGTCTGCTTGCATGGATTTATGGCATTGGCTACTTAGTCATAGTGGCCCTGGGAGTGAAAGAGCTGGGAAATGTACATCTCCTGGTACCTAGTGTCTTAGATATCTAGTGCTCCTGTAACAGAAATACCACAAATGGATGACTTTAACAAAGAAAATTATTCCCTCACAGTCTTGGAGGCTCTATAAGTCCAAATTCAGGGTGCCAACTCCAGGGGAAGGCTTTTTCTCTCTGTCACTCCTAGGGGAAGGTCTTTGTCACCAATCTTCCCCTGGACAAGAAGGTTCTCAGCATAGGGATCCTAGGTCCAAAGGATGTACTGCTCCTGACACTACTTTCTTGGTGGTACTGAGGTCCCCCTGTCTCTCTGCTCTTTTCTCTTTTATATCTCAAAAGAGATTGACTTAAAACACAACTTAATCTTGTAGATTGAGCCCTGCCTCCTTAACATAACTGCTTCAAATCCTCGCTCATTAACATCACAGAGGTAGGATTTACAATACATTGGAAAATCACATCAGCTGACAAAATGGTGGATAATCGCACAATACTGGGAAGCATGGCCTAGTCAAGCTGATATATACATTTTGGGAAGACAGAATTTAATCCCTAACACCTAGTATGCAGCTATCAACCTGTTAATGCCTTTTTCTCCATACCTGTTTCGAAGTATCACCAGAAACAGTGTGCCTTCTCTCTGACCTAAGTGTATAAGGACCAAATAATGTAGAGGAATCTCTGTTATATTTTCTCCATCTTACCAATATTTGGCCTCATAGGCAGACCCAGGCACTTCATTGCACAGCAGAATGAAGAGATTAAAGCCCCAACATTCTTGCCAGTGGACCAGGAAGGTAGCTGCTCAGACATCAGAGAGCCTCAGAGAGACAGAGACCAGGTGGCTCAAGAGAGGGATACCATAAAGTTGTTTTTCATACGCCCCCGACTCCCACAGTTGCATATGCTTTGCTCTGACCCTAAGAAGTAGATCAATCCTTTGAGAACTGCATTATGGGTTAGAACACCAACAAGGTCCCAGACTGAGTGACACTCCCATAGATTACATCCAAATATCACTGCAAAGTCTTCAAAATCTTAACTGACATCTGAGGCACAGCATCCAGAAGTTGGGAAAGAACTTGCAGCCTGAACATAACTGGGTCAAGTGATTCCTAAAACAAACAACATCGACATTTTCTGTAAGACTGAAGTAAGACATAGTCTTGGAATCATAGACAAAAACTTTAAAAAGCTACTTTAACCACGCTCAAAGAAGTAACAGGCACACCTTAGAAAAATAGAAAAATACATAGAAAACATTCACAAATGAAAATTTTAGACAGGAAAAATAGAAAAATAGAGATAAAAAATTCACTCGATCAGCTCTACAGCAGAATGCTGTTGACAGACAAAAGGATCAATGAGATGAAAATAGTTCAATTGAAAATATCCAATCTGAAAACAGAGAGCAAATATTGAAAAAAAAAATGAACAGAGCCTCAAAAAAATCCAAAAATATCTAACATTTATTTATCGGAATTCCATAAGGAGTAGAGAAAATATGTGGTGTAGAAAAAAGTATTTGAAGAAATACTGGCTCAACACTTTCCCAATTTGTTGAAAGACATAAACTTACAGATTCAAGAAGCTATGCAAACTCCAGCAAGTTAAACTCACATAATTTTATGCCCAAATGCCTCACTGTCAATTGTGGAATAACAAGGACCAAGAAAATATCTTCAAAGAAGCTAGAGAGAAAACAACTCATCTCACACAGGAAAAACAATTGGAATGACTCTGTATTCATCATCAGAAGCCATGGAGGCCAAAAAGCTGTGAAAACAACATTTTTTCAACACTGAAAGAAAAGAAACATTAACCCAGTGTTCTATAGGCTGTTATTTCCTTCATGAGTAAAGGAAAAATATTGACATTCTCAGGTGAAAGACGCTTAAGAGAATTCATCGCCACCAGACTTGCTCTAAATGAAACACTAAAGGAAGTTGTTCAGGTGGCAGGCTTGGAATTTCAGAATTATGGAAAGCAACAAAGTGGAAAGTATCTTCTGAAGTTCGCCCTCCACCAAAGATTAGACAGGTCTATAAAACAAACAATAACACATGTGAAGAAACTGTTTCTTAGTTCAATCATGTGTATGAGACCAAATGTGCAAAACCTGCCCAAAAGCACAGAAAAGAGGGCAGGACGGAACAGGAATCATGGCGGATGGAAACGGGGAACTGGAGCATAGGAGAGTGTTGACACATGATGAGGATTGCAACCAATGTCAAAAACAATTGTGTATAAATGGTTGAACAAGAAAGTAATTTGCTCTGTAAAGTTTCAAATAAAGCACAATAAAAAATAAAAAAAAAAGGGGTAGGTATCTGGGTAAACATATTATGCCAACCCTGCTCTCACTGCACAACATGGCGCAGGACTCCCCTCTTTGCAAAGACTTTCTAGCCTATTGGAAACACTTTGGAATATACTCTTGGTGGCAAATTAGTATTAGAGAATGGGGTTAATTTTGAAAATATGAGATGTCTGTACTCATGTCTGGTGAATAAACTAGATAATAACATTTTCAGAGCTAAATGAGATGTTCTAACAGAAAAATAGGCCTGAATTCCCACGTGGGCCATGAGCCTACTCTGAAGGCCTTTCCCAGAGAGGCATTTCAGGCACTTCTAGAGCAGCAGGAGCGCTGGGGAATGCAGGTGTCAACCTCCCCCAGGGCCTTCTCTGAGGGGTAAGTACCTGCTTTAGTACTAAGCTTAAAGGTTCATAAATTGTCATTCTGCATAAGGTCTTCAGGTTCAAGTCTGTAATCCAGCTGGGATTCTGTGTGTGCTGCATCTCTGCATCAAAAGAACATGCTTCTAGAAGCAGAATGCCAGGAGAGAGGCGGTTGGGCAGTTGGGGGTGGAGGGTGCTGCGCAGACAGGGGTGCCCGAGGGAGGCACAATATAGTCATTCTGCAGCAGGTCTAGTCATTCTGCGTAAGAATTAGAATGCTTCTGTCAATGCACAATAGTTTACATGCAGGACATAAACAAAGTTACTGAAGGACAAAGTCGAATAGTAAACCAAGCCACTCCCTGTCAGTCCTTACCTGAGAGGGTCTTCATGAGGACTTCCGGGGATGGAGAAGGACACAGAAAACGCTGATTTATTTTACCTCTTCCTTCCTCAAGAAACAGGAACTGGTGTTAAGATGTCAGGTGTCAAGCCCCAAACTCCTCTTCTGGTCTGTATCTAAGCTGTATAATAAAACTGGGAATGAGGCAATCAGCCATGAGCAGACAGACCCAGAGTATTCCCAGTGCCCCACATCTTTGAGCTCCAGTGAGATCCTGTTCTTAGTCACTACATTAGCAGAGGAGCTGAAAGACTGAAATTCCTTATTTTCAGGCAACTTGGGCTTCAAGCAGGCACTTATTGCTAAAGTCGTATTTCTCTGTGTTAATTTATGATCCTTAACTCAAATCCGGAGTTCGGAGCTGATTTTGATAACTCCTCCTTAGTCTGTGTAGACAAGAGTCTGCTCACAGTCAGGGAAGACAGTGGAGGAAACAAAGTCCCTAGCCCAGAGGAGGGACTGTTCCCCAAATTGGGGCAATGCCCCTGGGTAGCACTGGCGAGGTGCACTGTCCCCTCTGTGGCTTTGTGTTCTGCTCCTGGAATTGCACCCTGGGGGCCTCCATATGCAGACCCATAGTCCGTGGGTGGCCACAACTCCCGCCCTTCTGGGTCATAGGCACCTTGCGATATGCTTCCTGCCCTCCTTCTGAGCATAAGCGCTGAGATCACGCATGGCAGAACCAGTTCCGAGGTCCAGACCCTAGGCCTTGCCCTCCTTGGCCCTAGGCTTCCCCTAGTCCTGGGGGAACCGGCAAGCCTGGCGGGTACGAGGTTAGCACCCGGCTGGGTGGGCTTCGGCCTGTCTCAAAAGGCTCAGGGCGCACGCAGGTTCCACCTCCTTGGAGCCTGCGGGCTTGCGGTGGGCAGCCCGGCATCTCCTGCCTCCCTCGGGCGCCCTCTCTGGGCAGCAGCTCCCCTCCCCCCGTCCCGCCAACAGCCCAACAGTCGCACTGCCTGCTTTCTGCTTCTAGAAGCCTGTTCTTTTGGATTACAGACTTGAACCTGAAACGCACAACTTTAAAACTACTAGATGGGGTGGCGGGGCGGGGGGGGGGGGGTGGCAGTGAAAAAAGGAAAAAAAATTAAGAAAAGAACAATTACAAAAGAAGTCTTAGAAGACTGTATCCTCACATTATGGACTCAAGAAGGCTGCGGATACACAACTGCATAGATAGCATACTGTTGTCTCTTTCTTTGCGAATAAGTCTTAAATGAGGGAATTTGGTACCGGGAATAGTTGTAGAGCCTGACTTTGGGGAAATCTGGGATTGATAAATTGGCTTGCATGAGGCTATAAGCCCTGATAATCAATATTTAAAGATGAGATTTGAGCAACCTAGAACATGCATCAGAATTTCTTCTAAGTAAATTAGCACCAGAAGATGCCTTTAACCACCTAAATAAAATGGGTCAGTAGTTCAAGATCTCCCTACAAAGAAAATGGCAGACCTAGATCGTTTCCAGTCAGGTTCCAGCAAACATGCAAGAAACAGTCATTTTAATCTTGTACATAGTCAACAGAGATTAGAAAACCATGAGATACTCCCCTAACTTGACCCTTAAGGCTAGTTTAAAAATGATAGCAAATTAGAGAAGGAAGGTAGGAGAAGAGTTAGAGGACAAGCACACTCAGTAACTAAGATGCAAAACCCTACGTAAGATGCCAGCAAAGGAAATCCAGCAAAATATAAACCATGTAACATGCCATGATCAAGGCGGTTTATTGCAGGCATACAAATTTGAGTGAACATTAAAGATTTAGTAATTTCATTCACCACATGCATAGGTGAAAGAAGAGAAGACATATGCTCACCTCAAGAGATGGGGGCAAAGCAGGTTGATAAAATCCAATCACACGGAGAGATAAGGGCTAGGAGCAAACATGGAACAGAAAAGGAGTTCCCGAACGTGGAAAACTACAACTAGCATGATAGTTCATGGTGACGTGTGGGACATTCTCTTTAAAATTAATAAACAATAAAATAAGGATGCTTCTATCATTATTTTTATTAAACATTTAACACTGGAAGTACAAAAAGAGAAAAAGTATAACTGCTATTCACAGATTATAGGACTGTCTCCATTGAAAACCGTAGAAAACACTGGAATTAATAGTAATCATAAATAAAAAAATAAATTGAAATTTCAATGCATCAGCATCAAGCGGACTCTGTCATAGCTCTTAGGTGAAAACAAAGGACACTGATAGGGAAAGAGCAGGTTCAGGTGGGCTAGATCAAGGAGGGAAGAAAATTATTCTGCACTGGGCTGAACTTACAAGCACGGGTATGTGTGTTAGTTACCTAGTCCCTCCATAATAAAAAATAACACAACTGGATGGCTTTAAAGAACAGAAATTTATTTGTTCATAGTTCAGTAGGTAGTAGTTCAAATTCAGGGCATGACTGTAGTGGGAAGTCCTTCCTTGTCTACCTCAGCTTCTAGTAGATGCCAGCAATCATTTGTGTTCCTGGCCTTGTGGATGCATCTGTCTTCTTTGTCTGTCTTCCTCTTTGCCTGTTTGTGCCTGTGTGTATTCTGCTCCTTTTATAACTAAGAAGAGTAAGGCTTAGGACCCACCCTACATTGGTATGACCTCATTCACATAATAAAAGGAGGCCCCCTATTTCCAAACAAGGTCAGATTTACAGGTACAGGGGTTAGGATTTCCACATACATTTTGGAGGGACACAATTCAATCCCTAACAGTCGACTTACCAGATATTCTGGATTGAGAGTACTCGCATGAACAGCTGAGAGTGGTTCCAATTCTTTGCTACATTCGTTAGCTGAAACTTGTCTCAATGGTCACCCATAGGAATGCTGGAGCAATTTATGGTGTAGGACCTAGCCAACCATTCCTAATCATGTCCATTGTGTGGAAAAACACACACTCCCATCACTGAAGCCTTGAGAAATTCATCGATAAGAAGAGAATGGTGGTTGGAACCAAGAATTGTTTCATAGCCTAGATAACAAGGTGTACCTGTTAGATATTCACATGGAGATGTCCGGTAATAAAACTTCACCCCACATGGAGATGTCAAGGATAATACCAACAGCTAATGTTCATTGAGTACCTACACTGGTGCCAGGCACTCCTGTGCTTTTCCTTTCATGTTTGCTTTTCATGATGGCCATATGAGGAATGTATCATTTTAATGCATAAAGAGGTCAGTACAGAGAGTTAGGCTCACATTTGAATATATGAGTCTGGACCCAGGAGGAGTTTGAATGGATGGAGGTATAAACCTCACGTCCTTAGCTACAAATAGACAGCAGTAAACTCACTGAGGCATCCTAGAGGGAGGGTGTCAACAGAGCGAGGAGCAGGCACCAAGCCCAAGGGTACTCTGGTATCTAGAAGCCTGCCAGGTGAACAGCAGCCAACAAGCCTCTCTGAAGTCCAGTGTGGTTCCTGGAGGGTTGTCTGTGCTTGCTCTCAGCTGCATTTCCCCAGTGCTCCTCCCACCTGCACTGGTTGTCCCCTTCATGACGACAGGGACAGTGTGTACCTTTCACCACTGTATCTGCATAACACAGACTATTTCTGGCCCATGGAATATACTGACTGAAAGAAAAATAAACAAACGATAAGTACATAAAATCCTTCGTAGTTGATACCTTGGAATACATTAAGGGGCTTCATGAGTAAGAGGGAGAAAAACTGATCGGGGCTGCTTCTGAGACCATCTCTTAGGCGTAAAGAGTGTTAAACAATAATTAAACAAAGAGATTTAGTGGCAGAGATGTATGTTAAAAGATGTAAGTATAGGTTGAAGATTACTAGAAACATGCACATTTATTATTGCAACTATAGTCAAATCGTTAAAAAACATATACTACATGCACACAGAATATTATAAAGTAATTTAATGCCCTCATTAAAAAAAAGACAAAAAAAATTTATCATGAGAAAAGACTAATGTTGAATGAAAATATCAGGATATAATATCTGTGTTAATATATATAAATGTGTGTGCTAATACACACATAAAACCAGTTGCCACTGAGTCAGTTCTGATCCATGAGGACACCAGTGTGCCAGAGTAGAACTGTACTCCATAGGGGTTCCAATGGCTGAGTTTTCGGAAGTAGGCTGCCAGACCTCTCTTTCATAGCAATTCTGGGTGGACCTGAACTCCAACTTTCTGTCAGCAGCTCAAGATATTAACCATTTGCATCAACCAGAGACTCTAATACACATACACGCCAATATAAGTAAGATAATAGACATATCGGAATGTTAATAATTTATTCTATGCATTACGTATGTTTTCTTGTTATTTATTGCATACTTTCCCATTGCTTCCAAGATTTTGAGGAATAGAATGTACTTCTGGAAAAATTCATGAGAAATTTTTAAGTAATGAAATAATTAACAGAAACAGAATGAGTAAATCTGTGGCAAGGCAGCCCAGGAACCCAAGATTACAGTAACACTGGTATGAAAGGCAGAATTGTGGAGTCCTGAAGCTCAGTGGTCCCATGCATCCATCAGGAAAGAGCAAAGAGCAAATAAACAAGGAGAAAATACAGTGAGCCAGAGGAGTGGGAGCCCTCTGTTGTGGGCACAGTTTCCTCGTGAAACTTTAGATGGACACAATGGGTGGGATTAT
Source organism: Loxodonta africana (assembly GCF_030014295.1). Classification (NCBI taxonomy): domain Eukaryota; kingdom Metazoa; phylum Chordata; class Mammalia; order Proboscidea; family Elephantidae; genus Loxodonta; species Loxodonta africana. The sequence goes on from NW_026975506.1 coordinate 883,721, forward strand.
CCACTTCCATCATACAAACATTTTTATTACCCTTGATTTTAACGGAACTATGTTATAAATACACATGATGAAATAAAGTATAATAAAAGAATAAATCTCATCAGTGGACTACTATCATTTTCCCCAGCCACTGAGGAGGGCAGGAGACACACACGGGAAAAGATGGAGCAGTGTGAAAACTCATGCTAAGTGGGGAGGAGAGTGTTTCTGAGACAGGCCTTAGCTGCTACCACCTAGGGAAGTAGGCAGCCATGCACAACCAACTGGAAGAAACGGCACATTATTTCTGAGACCTACTCCAGCTCATAACAAATTATGGATAACATGGGGAAGAATGAGATTTCCAGGACACTTAATTGTTTTCATGAGAAACCTGTACATAGAAAAAGAGGCAGTCATCTAAACAGAACAAGGAATACTGCATGGTTTAAAGTCAAGAAAGGTGTGCATCAGTGTTGTATCCTTTCGCCATACCTATTAAACCTGTATGCTGAGCAAATAATCCGAGAGGCTGGACTGTCTGAAGAAGAATAAGGCGTCAGGATTGGAGGAAGACTCATTAATAACCTGAGATATGCAGATGATACAATCTTGCTTGCTGAAAGTGAAGAGGCCTTAAAGCATTTACTGATGAAGATCAAAGACTACAGACCAAGAGCCTAACAACTGGACCAATAAGCAACATCATGATAACGGAGAAAATGTTGACATCATTAAGGGCTTCATTTTACTTGGATCCACAATAAACACCCACGGAAGCAGCAGTCAAGAAATCAAACAACACATTGCATTGGGCAAATCTGCTGCCAGAGACCTCTTTAAAGTGTTCCAAAGCACAGATGTCACCTTGAAAACTAATGTGCGCCTGACTCAAGCCATGGTGTTTTCAGTCACCTCATACGCACATGAAAGGTGGGCAATGAATAAGGAAGACAAAAGAAAAATTGAAGCCGTTGAATTACGGTGTTGGCAAAGAATATTGAATATACCACGGACTGCCAAAAGAATGAACAAATCTGCCTTAAAAGAAGTACAGCCAGAATATTCCTTAGAAGCAAGAATGGCGAGGCTTCATCTCACATATTTTGGACATGTTGTCAGGAGAGATCAGTCCCTGGAGAAGAACGTCACGCTTGGTGACAAGTGGCCACAACAATTGGCTCAAACATAACAACGACTGTGAAGGTGACGATAGGTAGTTTAATATACATTTTGACCCATATGAATTAAAATTTAAACAATTATTTCATACCTTTTCGTAGCGGTTTTAGAATATACAATTAAAATAAATGTAAACAACTATTAGAAAAAAATCTCTGAAAATAAAATTTAAGAAACTGCTCCATACCCCAAATCTAAATGGCTTGATATAAAGCACTGGTCTTTGTGATTCACAAAAAACAGGTACCAATTCCTGAACAAGAACTGAAGTGACAGGAGAAACTCCCCATGCTGTTAGAGCCCTGAGTATGGGCCCTAATCCAATGATCTGTCTTCATTAATTCCTTTTCATTTCATCTCTGTGAAAGAGGGAACGGAGAAGGTGAGAGAGGGTTACATGTGCCTATTCTGTTCTTTAGCATCTAGTTCAGTGCCAGGAACAAGTATTCATAAGAGTCTAAAAATCATTAAAATACAAATAAGGAGGAAAACCTCCTAGTATATATATGTATTAGGCGGCACAAAGAGTTAAGTGCTCAGATACTAACTGAAAGGTTGGCAGTTTAAATCCACTCAGTTGCCTTGGAAGAAAGGCCTGGCAATCTCCCTCCAAATGCTCAAAGCTATTAAAAACCGTATGGAGGGCAGTCCTACTCTGAAAACTCACGGGGTCGTCATGAGTGAAAATCTCCTCAACGGCAACTGGATTGGTAATCTATAAAAAAAAATATGGCATAAATGTTGGGAAAATTAGTTTCTGAACATATACACAGCATTGAGAATACACTGTACATTAGTATTATGTGCCAAAACCCACTGTCATCAAGTCGATTCTAACTCATAGTGACCCCAAAGGACAGAGTAAAACTGCCCCATAGGGTTTCCAAGGCTGTAAGTCTTCACTGAAGCAGACTGCCACATCTGTCTCCTACAGAGAGGCTGGTGGGTTCGAAACACTGACCTTTCAGTTAGCAGCCAAGTTCTTTAACCACAGAGCCACTAGGGCTCACTGCTGTCATGTACAGTGATTACATAAAGCAAATTCTGAAACAAACTGCCTGGGTTTAAATCCTAACTCAATTTATCAGCTGGGTGATCTGGGCACGTTACTTTACCTCTCACTGCCTCAGTTTCCCATTTCTAAAATGGGTCTTATTCAAAAGGTTGTTACGCAGGTTAAATAAAACACACAAGGCACTTAGAAAAAGGCCTTACACACAGAATGAACACAATAAATGTTAGTTTTCATAATAAGGGAATACAAACAAACGGCTAGGTTGAAGGAACTTCCACTGAGAAAGAGCTGAGTTCTGAAATTCATGTGTAAAGTCATTTACATCAACTGTTAAAGTTGTATGTTTAGATTCAAGTGATTACTGAGGTGTGTCATGATCTTGAACAGAGTTCTGGGGACTATACAGGCAGACTCTGCATGCCCTTCTCCTGCACATCCATTCCATCTCCCTTGGAGCCCAGACATCATGTTATCAATTAAACCCCTCCCACACTGGTGGTGTACTGTTTAAGAGCTATGGCTGCTAACCAAAAGGTCATCAGTTCAAATCCACCAGGCGCTCCTTGGAAAGTCTATGGCACAGTTCCGCTCTATAGGGCCTATAGGGCCGCTAAGAGTTGGAATAGACTCAGTGGCAATGGGTTTTTAATGGGTATGAGTAAACTGTTCAGTGCTTAAAGACATACCAAAAGCAACCACTAACACAAAAGTATAGTAAAAAGTTCTCATTTTAGAATAGCAAAGCCTTTTTCTAACACTGTGGTGAATTAGGGTGGACTGTGGATCAAGAAGAGCCCTGGTGGCATAGTGGTTAAGAGCTCAGCTGCTAACCAAAAGGTCAGCAGTTCGAATCCACGAACTAGTCCTTGGAAACTCTATGGGGTAGCTCTACTCTATGCTATAGGGTCTCTATGAGTTCAAATCAGCTAGGGTCTCTACGAGTTGGAATCAACTTGATGGTGACAAGTTTGGTTTGGTGGGTGTCATGGATTGAATTATGACCCTAAAAAAATGTGTGTTTCAACTTGGTTAGGCCATGATTCCCACTATTGTGTAGTTGTCCTCCATTTTGTGATTGTAATTTTACTTTAAGAGGATTAGGGCGGGATTGTAACACCACCCTCACTCAGGTCACCTTTCCCTGGGGTGTGGCCTGCACCACATTTTACCTCTCAAGAGATAAACGGAACGGGAAGCAAGCGGAGAGTTGGGGGCCTCAGACTATCAAGAAAGCAGCACCAGGAGCAGAGCGTGTCCTCTGGACCCAGGGTCCCTGCACCTGAGAAGCTCCTTGACCATGGGAAGGCTAAGGACAAGGACCTTCTTCCAGAGCCGAAAGAGAGAGAAAGCTTTCCCTTAGAGCTGATGCCTTGAATGTGGACTATTAGCCTACTTCAATGTGAGGTATTACATTTCTCTCGGTTAAAGCCATCCACTCATGGTATTTCTGTTATGGCTGCACTAGATGATGAAGACAGTGGGTCAAGGTGGAAGGGGTGGATGAAGGATAAAAAAAGAAAAATGGACAACAGGAGAAATATAAGAATTCAGAGAACTGTGAAAAATTAATTCCTGAATATACTTTCTTTCTCCTCCCTATAACTGGAAGGACTTTTCTCATATACAGCATATATAAGGAAATCCTTGCAATATTTAAAACACTTGGATTTTTGTAAAACTCATTCTCTGAAAACTCATGGTGGCCCCATTAATTTGTGGCTTAAAAACAACTCAGAACTAAAAAGAAGCATAAATAAATAAATAAAGGCACTGCTGTCAATTGCCGGCGATGTTCTTTTCCTGCTATCCACAACCCACACACTCGGGAGTTAATTTTCCAGGGTCAGTGTTCATAGACCATCCTCTTTCTCGCACCACCACCCCACCACCCTTAATTATTTAGAAAAGGGAGGGCCAGTCAGTGCTCCAAACATCAAGATTTCTCTCCAAAATGCCAACTGGCACTTGGGGAGCAGGCTACATTCTCAGCTGTCAGCACTTCCACTAGCCCCTGCAGATAAGGAACATGTCTCCACTGAACTGTTCACTGTAATAAATTAAAAAAAAAAATTGTAAAAAACTGTTTCTTAAAACAAAAACAACAACAACAAAAAAAACAGGCATTTCCCTATTACCCACCCACCCCACTCTCCCACACCCACTGCTCCCCATCACACACACACTCAAATGTTTCATACCAAGGGTGTTTCCCAAGCACGGGGTCTGGCTCTGCTCTTCTTTTACACCCCGTGGAGGCCTCTGGAGAAACCATACTTTTGGTTGGCAATTCCCTGAACCCTGCCTATTCAAGCTGGCACTTATTCAAAAAGGCAGGTGAGTCTTCAAGTCAGGTTTTTATAAGGAGTTTAAGATGAGCCAGGTGATATGCCTACTCACCCTCAAGTTTCTCAAAGGTAATAATTTCTTGAGATGTTTAGGATGTCTCAACTATGGGTTAATTAAATCCCTTAGGATGGTGGGCATGGGAAAATCCTCCATCTCAGTGCCCCCATTTTGGAAAAAAGAGGGGGAATCTCCAAAATTACAAATTTGAATTTCTACACGCTAAAAAGCCTGTCGGTTCCCCGGTGATCTAGTGGCTAGGATTCTGCATTTTCACCGCCACTGCCCCGGATTTCCAACCAGGAAAGAGTCTTTGGAAACGCTGGTGCAGTAGTGGTTAAGAGCTACGCCTGCTAACCAAAGGTTGGCAGTTAGAATCCACCAGACACTCCTTGGAAACCCTATAGGGCAGTTCTACCCTGTACTATAGGGTAGCTACGAGTTGGAATTGACTCCATGGAAATGGGTTTGGTTTTTGTTTTTAAAAAGACTGTCAGAATGATGAATTCCAAAGAAATGCATATTATGTATATTACCTACATGATTGCACGGAAACAAGACTAGAAGCACAGAGACTGGCATAGAGTGTAAATATGAATGTATATATTGAAATATATTTTTTAAACCACACCCTCCCTTGGTGGCTTCTCAGGCTCTCCGAGGCCAAATGGTCAGTGTCAAGCCATCAGGGAGCCCTCTGGTGGGCTCGGAGAGGGCCATCGGAGGTCAGCAAACAAATGACCCTTAGAGGAGGTGCCCTCTGCACCCTCCCCCAACGCTTGGGTGGGGCTTCCTCTCCTCTCCATTTGGTCTGGACCATCCTCACCTGGTCGCCTTGATGCCCCTCACCTGGCCGATTACCCAGCTGGGGACTTGCCAGTTGTGAGCTATCTCAGTGGATTTTCTTTATTTAAAAAGCAGGTTATACAGGTATTCTTTTGATTATTTTTGATATTTTGATAACTGAAGACCCGTTTTAAACTACCAATAACAGACGAATTTTAAAAAATAAAACCATGTATTTTTTAAATCCCAGCACCTGAGGTATCCACGTCTCTAAGTCTGCTTCCAAGCTTCCAGTGCAAATACATATCAAACTACAGAATATTATACTCTTTAAAATGGGGGTGAGTCATACGCATTTTTACAATCTACGTTTTCCCATTAAAATGATTCTTTTCCTATTTTTTTTTATACTGAGCTTTATTTGATTTTTTTTTTCTTTTTAATTTTACTGGGTTTTAGGTGAAAGTTCACAGCACAGATCAGTTTCTTATTCAAAAATTGATACACAAACTGTTTCGTGACATTGGTCGCAATCCCCACTTTGTGTCAGTGCTCTCCCCCTTTCCCTGTCCACCTCAGGTTCCCCATGTCCATTCGTCCAGGTTTCCTGTCCTTTCCTGCCTTTTCATCTTTGCTTTTGAGCAGGTATTGCCCATTTGCTCTCATACTTGATTGAACTAAGGAGTAAGTTCCTCACGTGTGTTATTCTTGGTCTGAGCCCTGGTGGTGCAGTGGTTAAGAGCTCAGCTACTAACCAAAAGTCTGCTGTTTGAACCCATCAGTTGCTCCCTAGAAACCCTATGGGGTAGTTCTACTCCGTCCTATAGGGTTGCTAAGAGTCAGAATCCACTAGATGGCAATTGGTTTGTTTGTTTTTCAATCTTTGGCTGAAAGGTAGACTTTGTTATCAATTTATTAAATCAACTGGTAATTTGCTGGATATTTCTCATACACGAACTTATGATGTCTTCAAATCCAGCCAATCAGGTTTAGGGAGAGAGAAACTTCTCTACCTTAGCCTCCCTGCCACTCCCACACCTTTTTCATTGATTTCCATGCCCTGTTTAAGTAACATCACTCATCACTTCTCACTGTCTAGGTTATCTGAGCCAATTCATGGCAGTCAATTCCACCTGAGCTCTAGGATACCCTCATTTACACACTCTGTCCTGTTGTTCCTTCACCCATGGCTGACTACATCTCCCCTTGAATGTCTACTAGGCATCTCAAACTTAATGTGGTTCAAATAAAATTCTTGCTCCAAGTGTCTTATTTACCTCCCAGTCTTCCTTATCTCAGCAAATATTCTCACTATCCTCTGGGTTGTTCAGGACAAAAACCTAGAAATCACCCTTGATTTCTCTCCTTTATTCAAATCTTGCATCCAATCCATTGACACATATTCTGGACTCTTGGCTCTACCTTAAAATAAATCCTTACTCTATCCACTTCTCACTACCTCCACCTTACAGCCACCATCATCTCTTGGTTAAAACTGGACTCCATGCCACTGATCTTCCCTCTTACAGTCTACATAACAGCATCATTTCAATGGCTTCTCATGGCGATTAGAAAAAATTCCCAAACGCTTCCCATGGTCTTTCATGATGCGGGGCTTGCCCACCATACTAACAGTCTTCCCTCGGTTCACTCCACACTCGCCATGACTTATTTCCTGAGCTTCCTCAAACATGCCAAAACACTTGGTTATTTAAGGGCCTCAGAAACAACTCTTGCCTTTATTGGCAATATCCTCCCTTCAGAACTTCATACAGCTATTCTCTCCTTTGATATAGGTCAGTTATCTCCTCAAATATCCTGCTCCCATAAGCCTTCTGACTATTAATCTAAAACACCTCACCCCACTCCTTCCCTCACATGCAAATCTGTCTTATTTTCAAAATATTTAGCTCTCCTTGACATTTTTTGTTAATTATTACCTGTAAATTTATTTTTTGTGGTGGAGAATGTATGCAGCAAAACATACACCAACTCAACAGTTTCTACCTGTACAATTTAATGACATCGGTTACATTCAAGTTGTGCAACCATTCTTACCCTCCTTTTCTGAGTTGTTCCTCTGTCATTAACATAAACCCACTGCTCCTTAAGGTTCCTATCTAATCTTTTCAGCAGCTGTTGTCAATCTGATGCCATGTAGACAGTTCTTAAAAGAGCATATGCTCATGGTAGACCATTTTTATTAGTTAAGTAAGCTAATGTTCTGGAGCCCTCGTGGCACAGCGGTTAAGTGATACGGTAGCCAAGCAAAAGAAGAGCAGTTTGAATCCACCACCTGCACCTTGGAAACTCTATGGGGCAGTGCTATTCTGTCCTACAGGGTCTCTGAGTCAGAATCAACTCAACAGCAACAGTTTGGTTTTTTCTTTTTTATACTTCAGTTTTAAGATAATTCAAGGGAAGGCTTTTGGTGTAATGTTTAAAGAATATCTCACAGAAATAGTTTCAGGAGTTCATTCACCCTCAATGGCTCCAAAAAGTCTGGGGTTCATGAGAATCTGAAATTCTGTTCTGCATTTTCCCCCTTTTGATCAGGGCTTTTCTATGGACTCTTTGATCAAAATGTTCAGTGACAGTAGCCAGGAACATTTTGGTTCTTCTGGTCTCGTGGCATGCTAGATGTTCTTTTAAAAAACATGCGTGGATGCTGAAGGTTATCAAAGACTTATTTTATTACACCTATTAATATAATCACATTTATTTTTCCTGTACATATGGCAAATTATACTGATTCATTTTTGAATGTTAAACTAACCTTGAATTCTTGGGATAGACCCAACTTGGTCATAATATAATCTTCTTTACAGTATTGCTGGATTTGTTTTGCCTATTTATTTTCATATTTTGCATCTATGTTCATCAGTGACATTGGCCTGTAATTTTCCCATCTTGTGCTGCTCGTCAGGTTTTGGTATCAATATTCATTCTACAAGCTTTATAAAATAAGTTTGGGTATATATTTCATTTTATATTGAAGAATTTGTGAAATATTTCTTGAATATTTGGCAGAATTTGCAGGAAAAGCCATCTGACGTGAAGTTTTCTTTTTGAGAATAGTTTGAGCTCTATTTCAATTCTATTAACAGTTGTGGAATTACTTTTGCTTCCTGTTTCTTCCTGAATCGTTGTTATTAACTTACATGGTATGATACGTTTGCCTACTTTACCTAAATTTGCAAATTTATTGACTAATATGGTTCATAACATTCTCACGTTATCTTTATGTTCTGCAAGATCTGTAGTCATTTTCTTTCTAATTCCTGATATTCGTTATTTATACCTTCATTCTTTTTCTCTTGATCAGTCTTGCCTAAAGTTTGTCAATTTTACTAGCATTTTCTAAGAATCAACTTTAGTCTTCGTTAATCATCTGTTGCATGTATTCAATCATTAGTAGAAATAAAAATTCCTAAGAATTTTTGTTCCTGGTTTTTTCCCAACATTTTGAATGGATGTTTAACTCACTTATTTTTCAAAATTTGTTCTTTCCAATTATATATTTAAGGCTATAAGTTTCCTATATTATATTGTCTCTACTGCACAAATTTTTACGTGCACTATGTTCATAATTGTTCACTTCAAAATGTATTCTAATTTTCATCATGATGTCTTTTTTGACTCATAGGATTTTAAAATATCCAAGGACATGGAGATTTTGTATTTTCTTTCTCTAAGATGGTTTCTTTTTTAATTATGGTGTACTTACATAAAAAAAATTTTTTTTTTTAGTATCCTCTATATTATTGCAGACTCTTGAAATTTGTTGAGACTTGCTTTATAACACAGTATATAGTCAATTTTAATAAACACTATGTATGTGCATGAGATGAATGTATATTCTTTAGTGGTTAGATAATACACACACATACACATATATCAATTTGGTATTTTTATACATGTTAAATCTTCTGTATCCTTGATAATTTATGGACTTCTATGTTTCTGAGGGGTGTGTTAAAAGTCTATTATGATGCATGATGTCAAAAGGAGCCCCAGTAGTGCAGTGGTTAAGCACTCAGCTGTTAAACCTTTTGATTTGATCCACCAACTACTCCACAGGAAAAAGATATGACCGCTTCCTTCCATAAAGATTACAGCCTTAGAAACCCTTTGGAGAAGTTCTACTCCATCCTATAGTCACTATGAGTCAGAATTGACTCAACAGCACACAAGAAAAAATGTATGATGTGATGGAAACTGAGGAGTACAAACCTCAAAGAATTGGTCCTACCTCCAGGGTCAAAGGATGAAGGACAGAGAAAACAGCAGAGACATCCAAAAGCTTGGAAAAAAGGAGGCTGAGAGGAAGACGCTTGGTGGTTTAAGGGCTTTGAAGGCTTTACCACATATACTGAGGAATCTGGAGTGCAATGTTCTTGCCTAAGGATGAAGACATGCTCATAAAGATCCTGACAAAGCTCTGGGCTTGCACCTCTGGCTGATCTTTGGGCTCCATGGGGGCAGGAAGTGAAGGCTAAGGCAGAGTTTTAGGCACTCTTGCTTAGCATTGAAAGAACGCCCCAGTTCAGAGCCAATCTGCAAAGACTGGGATAATATTCCTTTTTCTTTCTGGCTACAAGCTTTTAAAGAAATCACTGTCAGGTCATGAACTGACTGCTGACATAACAGAACAGAACTTCAGTGTCCACACATGAGAAGACATACAATCTTTGCAGAAATAGTTTGGGAACATCACTAAGCAAATGGATGACTGGACCTCAACAATTTAAGAAAAAAAAAAGAAAAAAAGCAAACCCTAATGACAGGAGGGAATCTGATTTCCAGAGTTACATTATAATGTTTAAAATATCCAGTTTTCAACACATTATTTTAAGTCATAAAAAGAAACAGAAAAGGATGGTTCATTTGTTAAGAAGAAAGAAGAGAATGAACAGAAAGCATCCCTAAGGAAACACAGATATTGGGATTACTAGACAAAGATTTTAAACCAATTGTCTTAAATTTCCTCAAAGAGCTAAAGAAACCATAGACCAAAAAAAAAAAAAAAAAAAGGAAACCAAGAGAAGAATGTATGAACAAGTAGAAAATATTAATAAAGAAATATTATACAAAAGAACCAAAAAGAAATTACAGAGCTGAAAAGTAGAATAGCTGAAATAAAAATTTCATTAGAGGAGCTCAACAGCAGATTTGAGCAAGAAAGCAGGAAAATGTAAACTTGAAAAAGCACAACTGAAATTGTTCTAACTGAGGAGCATAAAGGAAAAAGAATGAAGAAAATGAACAGAGCCTAAGGGACCTGCGGGACAACATCAAGCATACCAATATACTCATTAAGGAGTCCCAGAAAGGAAAGAAAGATGAAAGGACAGAAAGAATATTTGAAAACGTAATGACTGGAAGGTTCCCAAATGTCATCTAGATATCCAAGAAGCTCAATAAACTCAAAGGACAGTAAATACATAGATATCCACAGACAGACATAATCAAAATGTCAAAAGACAAACACAGAAACTTGAAAGCAGTAAGAGATAAGTGACTCCTAATGTACAAGAGAGTCTCAACAAGTTTAACTGTTGATTTTTCACCAGAAACCATTGAGACAAGAAAATAGTGGGATGATGTAGTTAAGGCACTGGAAAAAAAAAATACAGAAACAAAACTATGAACCAAGATGTCAATATCTAGCAAAACTATCTTTCAAAAATGAAGGCGAAATTAAGACATGCCCAGATACACAAAACCTGAGGGAGTGTGTTAGTAGCAGAACTGCCTTATGAGAAATGCCACAGGGAATCATTCTGGCTGGCATGGAAGGACACTAGACAGTAACTGGAAGCCATAAAAAGAAACAAAGACTCCGTAAAGGTAACTACTTAGATAAAACAAAGTCAGTAATATTTTTATATCACGCCTCTCTTTTTTTCATATATGATTTAAAGCACGAATGCATAAAAATACTTACACATCTCTCTTAATGGACACACAATGTATGAAGACGCAATTTTTGTAACAGCAACGTAAGGAGGGGAGGTAACTCAGCTGAATAAAAGCAGAATTTTCTATACTGTTGAAGCTAAATTTATATTAATTAAAAGAAGATTGTTATAAGTATAAGATCTTAATTGTAATCCTCATGGTCACTACTAAGAAGTTAAAAAATATAAGGAAAGGAAATAAGGAGAGGACCAAAATTGTACACTTGAAAAAAATCAGTCAAACACAAAAGTGGACAGTAGTGAAGAAAATGAGAAACAAAATACATATATGACCTACTACAAAGTAGAAGATATAAGTCCTTCCTTATCATTAATCGCTTTAAATATAAATAGATTAAATTCACAATTGGGATCATTAAAGTTGTGTGTCAACTTTGTTGGACCATGATTCTCAGTGCTTTGGCAGTTATGATGTAGTTTAGCAGTCGTATACAGATGAAATCACTTCCATGATGAGATGTGATATAATGCGATTACCTCCATGATGGGATCTGCTGTGAGTAGCCAATAAGATGTAAGGGAGTTTCCTTGCGGGTGTGGACTGCATCCAATATAGGTGGACTTTCTGGCAAGGCTCTTGAGCTTTTGCTCACTCTGAATCCTGCAGCTGGCTCCTCTTCATCTGATCTCAAGTTTTTGGGATTTGAACCTTCAGTTTACCTTCCAATTTTGGGATTCATCAGCCTCCGCAGTCTGTGAGCCACGGCCTGCCAGCTTACCTGCCGATCTTGAGATTTGTCAGCCTTTGCAGCCTGTGAGCCACAGACCTGTTGTATGACCTGCAGATCTTCAGTTCTGCAGTCCCTGCATCTACGTGAGTCAGGAGAAGCCACCAGCCTGACCCATGGACTTGAGACCTACCAGCCTCTACAGCCTCGTGAGCCATTTCCTTGATATAAATCTATTTAAATATATATCTCACTGGTTTTGCTTCTCTGGAGAACCCAGCCTAAGATACCAATTAAAAGACAAATATTGGCAGAATGAATAAAAAAATCATTCAATTGCTATCAAGCTGATCTGACTCATGGTGACCCCTCGTGCCATGTGTGTCAGAGTAGTACTGACACTCAAGTGTGTCAGTTCAATGGCTAATTTTTCAAAAGTAGATCGCCAAGCCTTTCTTCCGAAGTCCTTCTGGGTGGACTCAAACCTCCAACATTTTGGTTAGCAGCTGAATGCATTAACCGTTTGCACCTCCCAAGGACTACAACATCTATCTATGTTTATTTCTGTATTACTTGTCTTTATACTATATACATACATACACACATACGTACACACACATAGACATCACACAGATGCTTTGGACTTCAACTAGCAGGGCTCTATTAATTGTTGATAGAAAAGTGTTGATATCAATTATAAATGCGTATTTGCCCATTTCCCCTTTCAGATTTATCAGTTTTTGTATTTTGGAGCCCTGTTGTTAAATACGTACACATTTAGGATTGTTGTATCTTTTTGGAGAATTGAACCTTTATTATGTTATGTCCCTACTTATTCCCAATAATACTCCTTTTTCTGAAGTATAATTTGTCTGATATTAATACAGCCACTGCAGTAGAACTGGATAATTTTCAACCATTTCAAGAGGTAGCATAAGATCAAGAACTGATGGTATAAAAGGAAGAAATCGAAGCTGCATTGAAGGCATTGGTGAAAAAACTATCCTCTCTCCACCATCTTCACTAACCCTGACACCAACTGTCCCTCACACAGCACTCCCTACTTCTCTGCTGGGTTCAATAATTCATTGCAATGGCCACACAGAGCTCGCAGTCCATATTCATGATTATGGGGTTTATTAGGGAAGTAACAGTTACAACTCAAGCTCAAAGACACTCAGAATACAGTTCTTCTATCAGGACAGCCTCTTCCCTCCTGTGCTCATAGGTGTGACGCTGCCTGGCCTTGGGCCTCTCTCCAAAGGCACTCAGCTTTCCTTCTCCATGGGCCATCATCTCCTATAGCCGGGTCCCTGTTGCTTGGTCTCTCCTGCCATGGCATCTTACAGGGTTACAGCTTCCTCTGTCTATCTCAGTCTCCTGCTTCTAGGAGCTTCTCAGTGCAGGGATCTCAGGTCCATAATATATGCTCAGCTCCTGGCTGTTCTTCCTTGATGGGAGTTGAATCCTCCTCTTTGCTCTGGAACTGGTGCTCTTTGAAGGGAAAACTAAACAATCCCCTTGGTGAGCCACAACTACCCTATCACACAGTCCTGCCCAAGCACCAGGGTGGATGTTATAAGACTATGGATAGAAAGGCCACACAAAGTAAACAATCACATCACAGTACCTTGGACTCATTTTTCAAGTGAAGTATCAAAAATCCCATACGAACAGATTGGTAAAGAACATAATCAACAGCAAGAACATTTTCATAATTATGTTTTCTGTATTTGGAAGAAATCTATAGCACTATTCTTATTTTGCCAATTCACACGGATCACAGAGATTAGTGGTAGATATTGCAGTACCAGAAAACTCTCTGGTGAAACAGTCTGTGAGCAGTCTTACAAACACGGATATTCCACCAGAGTCAAAAGAATGACGTTACGTTAATCATCAAAGAGAACATTTCAAGATCTAGCCTGAAGTACAATGTTGTCACTGATAGGCTAATACCCATACACTTACAAGGAAGACCAGTTTATATGACTATTCAAATTTATGCACCAACCACTAATGCCAAAGATAAAGAAATTGAAGATTTTAAACAACATCTGCAGCCTGAAATTGATCAAATATGCAATCAAGATGTATTGATAATTACTGGTCTTTAGAATGTTAATGTTGGAAACAAAGAAGGAAAAGTAGTTGGAAAATACAGCATTGCTGATAGAAATGATGCCAGAAATCTCATGAAAGAATTTTGCAAAACCAGTGACTCATCCCCTGCAAATATCTTTCTTCACCAACATAAACGGCAGCTATACACGTGGACTTTACCAGATGGAATACACGGGAATCAAACTGACTACATCTGTGGAAAGAGAAGATGGGAAAACTCATATCATCAGTCAGAACAAGGCCAGGGATCGATTGTGAAACAGACTGTCAATTGCTCATATGGGAGTTCAAGTTGAAACTGAAGAAAAGTAGAATAAGTCAAAAAGGGCCAAAGTACAACCTTGAGTACATCTCACCTGTATTTAGAGACCACCTCGAGAATACATTTTACGTGTTAAACTTAACAACTGAAGACCAGGTGAGTTGTGGAATGACATCAAGGACATCACACATGAAGAAAGCAAGAGGTCCTTTAAGAGACAGGAAAGAAAGAAAAGACCAAAACGGATGTCAGAAGAGACTCTGAACCTTGCTCTTGAATGTCGGGTAGCTAAAGTGAAAGGAAGAAATGACGAAGTAATAGAGCTGAACAGAAGATTTCAAAGGGTGGCTTGAGAAGAAAAAGTATTATAATGACATGTGTAAAGATCTGGAGATGGATAACCAAAATGGAAGAACACTCAGCATTTCTCAAGCTGAAAGAACTGAAGAAAAAACTCAACCCTTGAGTTGCAATACTGAAGGATTCTATGGGTATAATATTAAATGACGCAGGAAGCATCAAAAGAAGATGAAAGTAATACCCACAGTCACTATACCAAAAAGGATTAGTCGACCTTCAACCATTTCAGGAAGTAGCATATGATCAGAAACCGATGATACTGAAGGAAGAAGTTCATGCTGCCCTGAAGGAACTGGTGAGAAAAAAAAGCCTCCGAGAATTGACGGAATACCAACTGAGATGTTTCACCAAATGGATGCAGCACTGGAATCGCTCACTTGTCTAATCCCAAGAAATATGGCCTACGAACTGGCAAGGATCCATATTTACGCCTATTCCTAAGAAAGGTGATCCAACCAAATGTGGAAATTATCAAACAATATCATTAATATCACATGCAAGTAATATTCTGCTAAAAGTCATTCAAAAGCAGCTGTAGCAGTACATTGACAGGGAACTGCCAGAAATTTAAGCAGGATTCAGAAGAGGACATGGAAGGAGGGATATCACAGCTGATGTCATATCGATTCTGGCTGAAAGCAGAGAATACCAGAAAGATGTTTACCTGTGTATTATTGACTATGCAAAGGCATTTGACTGCTTGGGTCATAACAAATTATGGATAACATTGCGAAGAGTGGGAATTCCAGAACACTTCATTGTGCTGATGAGGAACCTGATCAAGAGGTAGACGTTCAAACAGAAAAAGGTGATACTGCGTGGTTTAAAGTCAGAAAAGGTGTGTGTCAGGGTTGTATCCTTTCACAATACTTATTTAATCTGCAAATAATCTGAGAAGCTGGACTATACGAAGAACACGACATCAGGACTGGAGGAAGACTCATTAACAACCTGCATTTTGCAGATGACACAACCCCGCTTGCTAAAAGATAAGAGGTCTTGAAGCACTTACTGATGAAGATCAAAGACCGCGGCCTTCAGTAGAGATTGCACCTCAACATGAAGAAAACAAAAATCCTCAGAGCTGGGCCAATGAGCAACATCATGATAAACGGAGAAAAGATTGAGGTTGTCAAGGATTTCATTTTATTTGGATCCACAATCAACACCCATGGACACAGCAGTTAAGAAATCAAAAGATGCATTGCATTAGGGAAACTGGCTGCAAAAGACCTCTAAAGTGTTGAAAAGCAAAGACATCACCTTGAAAACTAAGATGCAACTGATCCAAGCCACAGTGTTTTCAGTGGCCTCGTATGTGTGGGAAAGCTGGCCGATGAATAAGGAAGACCGTAGAAGAACTGATGCCTTTTAATTGTCGTGTTGGTGAAGAATTCTGAATACACCATGAACTGCCAAAAGAACGAAAAAATCTATCCTGAAAGAAGTATAACCAGAATGTACCCTAGCCTAGAAGCAAAGATGGCCAGACTACATCCTACATACTTTGGACCTGTTTTCAGGAGGAATTAGTCCATGGAGAAGGATATCATGTACTATTTCTTTGGACTATCTAAGAC